>NC_133946.1:4930309-5281143 GCF_031877795.1 Strix aluco | reverse complement strand
TAGGTCTAGGGTTATGGTTTGTTTTTAAGGGTTATATCTAGGGTTAGGTTTAGGGGTTGGGCTTAAGGGGGGGTTAGGGTTAGGGTTAGGAGTTAGGGTTAGCGTTAGGAGTTAGGGTTAGCGTTTAGGCTTAGGGTTTAGGGTTACGGTTACGGTTAGGGACATAGGGTTAGGTTTAGGCTTATGGTTAGGTTTTGAGGGTTAGGTGTAGGGGTAGGGTTAGGGGTTAGGGTTAAGGGGGGGTTACGGTTAGGGTTAGGGTTAGGAGTTAGGGTTAGCGTTAGGAGTTAGGGTTAGCGTTTAGGGTTAGGGTTTAGGGTTACGGTTACGGTTAGGGACATAGGGTTAGGTTTAGGCTTATGGTTAGGTTTTGAGGGTTAGCTGTAGGGTTAGGGGTTAGGGTTAACGGGGGGTTACGGTTAGGGTTAGGAGTTAGGGTTAGCGTTAGGAGTTAGGGTTAGCGTTTAGGGTTAGGGTTTAGGGTTACGGTTACGGTTAGGGGCATAGGGTTAGGTTTAGGCTTATGGTTAGGTTTTGAGGGTCAGGTGTAGGGTTAGGGTTAGGGGTTAGGGTTAACGGGGGGTTACGGTTAGGGTTAGGGTTAGGAGTTAGGGTTAGCGTTAGGAGTTAGGGTTAGCGTTTAGGGTTAGGGTTTAGGGTTACGGTTACGGTTAGGGACATAGGGTTAGGTTTAGGCTTATGGTTAGGTTTTGAGGGTTAGGTGTAGGGGTAGGGTTAGGGGTTAGGGTTAAGGGGGGGTTACGGTTAGGGTTAGGAGTTAGGGTTAGCGTTAGGAGTTAGGGTTAGCGTTTAGGGTTAGGGTTTAGGGTTACGGTTACGGTTAGGGGCATAGGGTTAGGTTTAGGCTTATGGTTAGGTTTTGAGCGTCAGGTGTAGGGTTAGGGTTAGGGGTTAGGGTTAACGGGGGGTTACGGTTAGGGTTAGGGTTAGGAGTTAGGGTTAGCGTTTAGAGTTAGGGTTAGCGTTTAGGGTTAGGGTTTAGGGTTACGGTTACGGTTAGGGGCATAGGGTTAGGTTTAGGCTTATGGTTAGGTTTTGAGGGTTCGGTGTAGGTTTAGGGGTTAGGGTTAAGGGGGGGTTACGGTTAGGGTTAGGGTTAGGAGTTAGGCTTAGCGTTAGGAGTTAGGGTTAGCGTTTAGGGTTAGGGTTTAGGGTTAGGGTTACGGTTAGGGGCATAGGGTTAGGTCTAGGGTTATGGTTTGTTTTTAAGGGTTATATCTAGGGTTAGGTTTAGGGGTTGGGCTTAAGGGGGGGTTAGGGTTAGGAGTTAGGGTTAGCGTTAGGAGTTAGGGTTAGCGTTTAGGCTTAGGGTTTAGGGTTACGGTTACGGTTAGGGACATAGGGTTAGGTTTAGGCTTATGGTTAGGTTTTGAGGGTTAGGTGTAGGGGTAGGGTTAGGGGTTAGGGTTAAGGGGGGGTTACGGTTAGGGTTAGGGTTAGGAGTTAGGGTTAGCGTTAGGAGTTAGGGTTAGCGTTTAGGCTTAGGGTTTAGGGTTACGGTTACGGTTAGGGGCATAGGGTTAGGTTTAGGCTTATGGTTAGGTTTTGAGGGTCAGGTGTAGGGTTAGGGTTAGGGGTTAGGGTTAACGGGGGGTTACGGTTAGGGTTAGGAGTTAGGGTTAGCGTTTAGAGTTAGGGTTAGCGTTTAGGCTTAGGGTTTAGGGTTACGGTTACGGTTAGGGGCATAGGGTTAGGTCTAGCCTTATGTTTAGGTTTTGAGGGTTCGGTGTAGGGTTAGGGGTTAGGGTTAAGGGGGGGTTACGGTTAGGGTTAGGGTTAGGAGTTAGGGTTAGCGTTAGGAGTTAGGGTTAGCATTTAGGGTTAGGGTTTAGGGTTAGGGTTACGGTTAGGGGCATAGGGTTAGGTCTAGGGTTATGGTTTGTTTTTAAGGGTTATATCTAGGGTTAGGTTTAGGGGTTGGGCTTAAGGGGGGGTTAGGGTTAGGGTTAGGAGTTAGGGTTAGCGTTAGGAGTTAGGGTTAGCGTTTAGGCTTAGGGTTTAGGGTTACGGTTACGGTTAGGGACATAGGGTTAGGTTTAGGCTTATGGTTAGGTTTTGAGGGTCAGGTGTAGGGTTAGGGTTAGGGGTTAGGGTTAACGGGGGTTTACGGTTAGGGTTAGGGTTAGGAGTTAGGGTTAGCGTTTAGAGTTAGGGTTAGCGTTTAGGGTTAGGGTTTAGGGTTACGGTTACGGTTAGGGGCATAGGGTTAGGTTTAGGCTTATGGTTAGGTTTTGAGGGTTAGGTGTAGGGGTAGGGTTAGGGGTTAGGGTTAAGGGGGGGTTACGGTTAGGGTTAGGAGTTAGGGTTAGCGTTAGGAGTTAGGGTTAGCGTTTAGGGTTAGGGTTTAGGGTTACGGTTACGGTTAGGGGCATAGGGTTAGGTTTAGGCTTATGGTTAGGTTTTGAGCGTCAGGTGTAGGGTTAGGGTTAGGGGTTAGGGTTAACGGGGGGTTACGGTTAGGGTTAGGGTTAGGAGTTAGGGTTAGCGTTTAGAGTTAGGGTTAGCGTTTAGGGTTACGGTTTAGGGTTACGGTTACGGTTAGGGGCATAGGGTTAGGTTTAGGCTTATGGTTAGGTTTTGAGGGTTCGGTGTAGGTTTAGGGGTTAGGGTTAAGGGGGGGTTACGGTTAGGGTTAGGGTTAGGAGTTAGGCTTAGCGTTAGGAGTTAGGGTTAGCGTTTAGGGTTAGGGTTTAGGGTTAGGGTTACGGTTAGGGGCATAGGGTTAGGTCTAGGGTTATGGTTTGTTTTTAAGGGTTATATCTAGGGTTAGGTTTAGGGGTTGGGCTTAAGGGGGGGTTAGGGTTAGGAGTTAGGGTTAGCGTTAGGAGTTAGGGTTAGCGTTTAGGCTTAGGGTTTAGGGTTACGGTTACGGTTAGGGACATAGGGTTAGGTTTAGGCTTATGGTTAGGTTTTGAGGGTTAGGTGTAGGGGTAGGGTTAGGGGTTAGGGTTAAGGGGGGGTTACGGTTAGGGTTAGGGTTAGGAGTTAGGGTTAGCGTTAGGAGTTAGGGTTAGCGTTTAGGCTTAGGGTTTAGGGTTACGGTTACGGTTAGGGGCATAGGGTTAGGTTTAGGCTTATGGTTAGGTTTTGAGGGTCAGGTGTAGGGTTAGGGTTAGGGGTTAGGGTTAACGGGGGGTTACGGTTAGGGTTAGGAGTTAGGGTTAGCGTTTAGAGTTAGGGTTAGCGTTTAGGCTTAGGGTTTAGGGTTACGGTTACGGTTAGGGGCATAGGGTTAGGTCTAGCCTTATGTTTAGGTTTTGAGGGTTCGGTGTAGGGTTAGGGGTTAGGGTTAAGGGGGGGTTACGGTTAGGGTTAGGGTTAGGAGTTAGGGTTAGCGTTAGGAGTTAGGGTTAGCATTTAGGGTTAGGGTTTAGGGTTAGGGTTACGGTTAGGGGCATAGGGTTAGGTCTAGGGTTATGGTTTGTTTTTAAGGGTTATATCTAGGGTTAGGTTTAGGGGTTGGGCTTAAGGGGGGGTTAGGGTTAGGGTTAGGAGTTAGGTTTAGCGTTAGGAGTTAGGGTTAGCGTTTAGGCTTAGGGTTTAGGGTTACGGTTACGGTTAGGGACATAGGGTTAGGTTTAGGCTTATGGTTAGGTTTTGAGGGTCAGGTGTAGGGTTAGGGTTAGGGGTTAGGGTTAACGGGGGGTTACGGTTAGGGTTAGGGTTAGGAGTTAGGGTTAGCGTTTAGAGTTAGGGTTAGCGTTTAGGGTTAGGGTTTAGGGTTACGGTTACGGTTAGGGGCATAGGGTTAGGTTTAGGCTTATGGTTAGGTGTTGAGGGTCAGGTGTAGGGTTAGGGTTAGGGGTTAGGGTTAACGGGGGGTTACGGTTAGGGTTAGGGTTAGGAGTTAGGGTTAGCGTTTAGAGTTAGGGTTAGCGTTTAGGTTTAGGGTTTAGGGTTACGGTTACGGTTAGGGGCATAGGGTTAGGTTTAGCCTTATGGTTAGGTTTTGAGGGTTCGGTGTAGGGTTAGGGGTTAGGGTTAAGGGGGGGTTACGGTTAGGGTTAGGGTTAGGAGTTAGGGTTAGCGTTAGGATTTAGGGTTAGCGTTTAGGGTTAGGGTTTAGGGTTAGGGTTACGGTTAGGGGCATAGGGTTAGGTCTAGGGTTATGGTTTGTTTTTAAGGGTTATATCTAGGGTTAGGTTTAGGGGTTGGGCTTAAGGGGGGGTTAGGGTTAGGGTTAGGAGTTAGGGTTAGCGTTAGGAGTTAGGGTTAGCGTTTAGGCTTAGGGTTTAGGGTTACGGTTACGGTTAGGGACATAGGGTTAGGTTTAGGCTTATGGTTAGGTTTTGAGGGTTAGGTGTAGGGGTAGGGTTAGGGGTTAGGGTTAAGGTGGGGTTACGGTTAGGGTTAGGGTTAGGAGTTAGGGTTAGCGTTAGGAGTTAGGGTTAGCGTTTAGGCTTAGGGTTTAGGGTTACGGTTACGGTTAGGGGCATAGGGTTAGGTTTAGGCTTATGGTTAGGTTTTGAGGGTCAGGTGTAGGGTTAGGGTTAGGGGTTAGGGTTAACGGGGGGTTACGGTTAGGGTTAGGGTTAGGAGTTAGGGTTAGCGTTTAGAGTTAGGTTTAGCGTTTAGGGTTAGGGTTTAGGGTTACGGTTACGGTTAGGGGCATAGGGTTAGGTTTAGCCTTATGGTTAGGTTTTGAGGGTTCGGTGTAGGGTTAGGGGTTAGGGTTAAGGGGGGGTTACGGTTAGGGTTAGGGTTAGGATTTAGGGTTAGCGTTAGGAGTTAGGGTTAGCGTTTAGGGTTAGGGTTTAGGGTTAGGGTTACGGTTAGGGGCATAGGGTTAGGTCTAGGGTTATGGTTAGTTTTTAAGGGTTATATCTAGGGTTAGGTTTAGGGGTTGGGCTTAAGGGGGGGTTAGGGTTAGGGTTAGGAGTTAGGGTTAGCGTTAGGAGTTAGGGTTAGCGTTTAGGCTTAGGGTTTAGGGTTACGGTTACGGTTAGGGACATAGGGTTAGGTTTAGGCTTATGGTTAGGTTTTGAGGGTTAGGTGTAGGGGTAGGGTTAGGGGTTAGGGTTAAGGGGGGGTTACTGTTAGGGTTAGGGTTAGGAGTTAGGGTTAGCGTTAGGAGTTAGGGTTAGCGTTTAGGCTTAGGGTTTAGGGTTACGGTTACGGTTAGGGGCATAGGGTTAGGTTTAGGCTTATGGTTAGGTGTTGAGGGTCAGGTGTAGGGTTAGGGTTAGGGGTTAGGGTTAACGGGGGGTTACGGTTAGGGTTAGGGTTAGGAGTTAGGGTTAGCGTTTAGAGTTAGGGTTAGCGTTTAGGTTTAGGGTTTAGGGTTACGGTTACGGTTAGGGGCATAGGGTTAGGTTTAGCCTTATGGTTAGGTTTTGAGGGTTCGGTGTAGGGTTAGGGGTTAGGGTTAAGGGGGGGTTACGGTTAGGGTTAGGGTTAGGAGTTAGGGTTAGCGTTAGGATTTAGGGTTAGCGTTTAGGGTTAGGGTTTAGGGTTAGGGTTACGGTTAGGGGCATAGGGTTAGGTCTAGGGTTATGGTTTGTTTTTAAGGGTTATATCTAGGGTTAGGTTTAGGGGTTGGGCTTAAGGGGGGGTTAGGGTTAGGAGTTAGGGTTAGCGTTAGGAGTTAGGGTTAGCGTTTAGGCTTAGGGTTTAGGGTTACGGTTACGGTTAGGGACATAGGGTTAGGTTTAGGCTTATGGTTAGGTTTTGAGGGTTATGTGTAGGGGTAGGGTTAGGGGTTAGGGTTAAGGGGGGGTTACGGTTAGGGTTAGGGTTAGGAGTTAGGGTTAGCGTTAGGAGTTAGGGTTAGCGTTTAGGGTTAGGGTTTAGGGTTACAGTTACGGTTAGGGGCATAGGGTTAGGTTTAGGCTTATGGTTAGGTGTTGAGGGTCAGGTGTAGGGTTAGGGTTAGGGGTTAGGGTTAACGGGGGGTTACGGTTAGGGTTAGGGTTAGGAGTTAGGGTTAGCGTTTAGAGTTAGGGTTAGCGTTTAGGGTTAGGGTTTAGGGTTACGGTTACGGTTAGGGGCATAGGGTTAGGTTTAGGCTTATGGTTAGGTTTTGAGGGTCAGGTGTAGGGTTAGGGTTAGGGGTTAGGGTTAACGGGGGGTTACGGTTAGGGTTAGGGTTAGGAGTTAGGGTTAGCGTTTAGAGTTAGGGTTAGCGTTTAGGGTTAGGGTTTAGGGTTACGGTTACGGTTAGGGGCATAGGGTTAGGTTTAGCCTTATGGTTAGGTTTTGAGGGTTCGGTGTAGGGTTAGGGGTTAGGGTTAAGGGGGGGTTACGGTTAGGGTTAGGGTTAGGAGTTAGGGTTAGCGTTAGGAGTTAGGGTTAGCGTTTAGGGTTAGGGTTTAGGGTTACGGTTACGGTTAGGGGCATAGGGTTAGGTTTAGGCTTATGGTTAGGTTTTGAGGGTCAGGTGTAGGGTTAGGGTTAGGGGTTAGGGTTAACGGGGGGTTACGGTTAGGGTTAGGGTTAGGAGTTAGGGTTAGCGTTTAGAGTTAGGGTTAGCGTTTAGGCTTAGGGTTTAGGGTTACGGTTACGGTTAGGGGCATAGGGTTAGGTTTAGCCTTATGGTTAGGTTTTGAGGGTTCGGTGTAGGGTTAGGGGTTAGGGTTAAGGGGGGGTTACGGTTAGGGTTAGGAGTTAGGGTTAGCGTTAGGAGTTAGGGTTAGCGTTTAGGGTTAGGGTTTAGGGTTAGGGTTACGGTTAGGGGCATAGGGTTATGTCTAGGGTTATGGTTTGTTTTTAAGGGTTATATCTAGGGTTAGGTTTAGGGGTTGGGCTTAAGGGGGGGTTAGGGTTAGGAGTTAGGGTTAGTGTTAGGAGTTAGGGTTAGCGTTTAGGCTTAGGGTTTAGGGTTACGGTTACGGTTAGGGACATAGGGTTAGGTTTAGGCTTATGGTTAGGTTTTGAGGGTTAGGTGTAGGGGTAGGGTTAGGGGTTAGGGTTAAGGTGGGGTTACGGTTAGGGTTAGGGTTAGGAGTTAGGGTTAGCGTTAGGAGTTAGGGTTAGCGTTTAGGGTTAGGGTTTAGGGTTAGGGTTACGGTTAGGGGCATAGGGTTAGGTCTAGGGTTATGGTTAGTTTTTAAGGGTTATATCTAGGGTTAGGTTTAGGGGTTGGGCTTAAGGGGGGGTTAGGGTTAGGGTTAGGAGTTAGGGTTAGCGTTAGGAGTTAGGGTTAGCGTTTAGGCTTAGGGTTTAGGGTTACGGTTACGGTTAGGGACATAGGGTTAGGTTTAGGCTTATGGTTAGGTTTTGAGGGTTAGGTGTAGGGGTAGGGTTAGGGGTTAGGGTTAACGGGGGGTTACGGTTAGGGTTAGGGTTAGGAGTTAGGGTTAGCGTTAGGAGTTAGGGTTAGCGTTTAGGGTTAGGGTTTAGGGTTATGGTTACGGTTAGGGGCATAGGGTTAGGTTTAGGCTTATGGTTAGGTTTTGAGGGTCAGGTGTAGGGTTAGGGTTAGGGGTTAGGGTTAACGGGGGGTTACGGTTAGGGTTAGGGTTAGGAGTTAGGGTTAGCGTTTAGGGTTAGGGTTTAGGGTTACGGTTATGGTTAGGGGCATAGGGTTAGGTTTAGCCTTATGGTTAGGTTTTGAGGGTTCGGTGTAGGGTTAGGGGTTAGGGTTAACGGGGGGTTACGGTTAGGGTTAGGGTTAGGAGTTAGGGTTAGCGTTAGGAGTTAGGGTTAGCGTTTAGGGTTAGGGTTTAGGGTTGGGGTTATGGTTAGGGGCATAGGGTTAGGTCTAGGGTTATGGTTTGTTTTTAAGGGTTATATCTAGGGTTAGGTTTAGCGGTTGGGCTTAAGGGGGGGTTAGGGTTAGGGTTAGGAGTTAGGGTTAGCGTTAGGAGTTAGGGTTAGCGTTTAGGCTTAGGGTTTAGGGTTACGGTTACGGTTAGGGGCATAGGGTTAGGTTTAGGCTTATGGTTAGGTTTTGAGGGTCAGGTGTAGGGTTAGGGGTTAGGGTTAAGGGGGGGTTACGGTTAGGGTTAGGGTTAGGAGTTAGGGTTAGCGCTAGGAGTTAGGGTTAGCGTTTAGGGTTAGGGTTTAGGGTTACGGTTACGGTTAGGGGCATAGGGTTAGGTTTTGAGGGTCAGGTGTAGGGTTAGGGGTTAGGGTTAACGGGGGGTTACGGTTAGGGTTAGGGTTAGGAGTTAGGGTTAGCGTTTAGAGTTAGGGTTAGCGTTTAGGGTTAGGGTTTAGGGTTACGGTTAGGGGCATAGGGTTAGGTTTAGCCTTATGGTTAGGTTTTGAGGGTTCGGTGTAGGGTTAGGGGTTAGGGTTAAGGGGGGGTTACGGTTAGGGTTAGGGTTAGGAGTTATGGTTAGCGTTAGGAGTTAGGGTTAGCGTTTAGGGTTAGGGTTTAGGGTTAGTGTTACGGTTAGGGGCGTAGGGTTAGGTTTAGGCTTATGGTTAGGTTTTGAGGGTTAGCTGTAGGGTTAGGTTTAGGGGTTAGTGTTAAGGGGGGGTTACGGTTAGGGTTAGGAGTTAGGGTTAGCGTTAGGAGTCAGGGTTAGCGTTTAGGGTTAGGGTTTAGGATTAGGGTTACGGTTAGGGGCATAGGGTTATGTTTAGGGTTATGGTTTGGTTTTAAGGGTTAGATCTAGCGTTAGGGTTAGGGGTTGGGCTTAAGGGGGGGTTAGGTTAGGGTTAGGAATTAGGGTTAGCGTTAGGAGTTAGGGTTAGCGTTTAGGGTTAATTTTAGGCTAATGGTTAGGTTTGGAGGGTTAGGTGTAGGGTTAGGCTCTAGGGTTGGGGTTACTGTTAGGGGCATAGGTGTAGGATTACTGTTATGGTTAGGGTTTAAGCACTATTGTTAGGTTTATGGGTCAGGTTTGGGGGGGGTTGTGTTTGGGTTAGGGTTAGGATTTAGGGTTAGGCTTAGGAATTAGGGTTAGCGTTTAGGGTTAGTGTTTAGGGTTAGGGTTACGCTTACGGGCATAGGGGCAGTTTTAGGGTTTGGGTTAGTGTTTAAGCATTAGAGGTCCCTGTAGGGGTTATGTTTAGGGAGGGTTAGTGTCAGGTCTAAGGTTAGGAGTTAGGGTTAGCGTTTAGGGTTAAGCTTTAGGGTTAGGGCATAGAGTTAGGTTTAGGGTTAAGGTTAGGTTTTAATTTTTAGGGGTATGGTTAGGGTTAGGGGGGTTAGGGTTAGGATTTAGGGTTATGGTTACGGTTAGGGCCATAGGGTTATGTTTAGCGTTAGGGATAGGATTTAAGGGATATGGATTTGCTTAGGGGTTAGGGTTGGTGGGGTCGGAGTTAGGTTTATGTTTAGGAGTTAGGGTTAGGGTTAGCGTTTAGGTTTAGGGATTAGGATTTGGGTTAGGGTAAAGGATATATGGTTAGGGTTAGGTTTTAAGTGTTAGGTGAGGTTTAGTCTTTAGGGTTAGGTGTGGTTAGGGTTAGTGTTAGGAGTTAGGGTTAACATTTATGGTTAGGGTTTAGGGTTACGGTTAGGGGCTTAGGGGTAGGATTAGGGTTAGGGTTAGGTTTTAAGCACTAGGTTTAGGGTTAGGAGGGGTTAGAGTTAGGGTTAGTGTTTACGGTTAGGGTTTAGAGTTAGGGTTAGGGGCATATGGTTAGGTTTTGTGTTAGGGTTAGTTTTTTAGGGTTATGTTAGTGTTAGGAGTTAGGGTTAGTGGGGGTTAGGGTTAGGAGTTAAGGTTAGCGTTTAGGGTTAGGGTTTAGGGTTATGTTTATGGTTTGGGGCATACCGTTAGGTTTAAGGTTTGGGTTAGGGTTTAAGCGTTAGGGGTAGGTTAAGGGTTAGCGTCAGGGGGGATTAGGGTTAGGGTTAGGGTTATGGTTAGGGTTTGTAATTTTGTGAATTACTGACAATTTTTTCCATTTGGCACTTATTGTGGGAATATATATATTTTTTAAAATATCGAAGGCCAACTTGTTAAATAATCAGTAATAACAAATACTGATCTCAGTGTTTAGATTCTAGACAAATATAAGGAAAGTGGTTTAGGAGCGTTTAATTTCAATGAATGGACATTACAGTTTTGAAGAAAACTGAGCACTGCCATCTTTCGTTAGAAGAGACTAACTGCAACTTTCAAATGTCAGAATATTTGGTCTGATTTGTACACACTACTTTCTGTCAGAAGGTTTGTTTACCACTAATAACACAGATGATTTTTCTTACTAAACACAAGCAAGAATATTTTCTGTATTTGGTGAGTATCTGCTGAGGGAGAAGACCTCAAGCATGAACACAGTTATGGACAAGAATCAGGACCTACCATTCTACTTGACTGCTATGGTTTTATAAATGAGAACACTTCAGGCCAAATCCCTAAGAATAGATATGTTCTTTTTTTACAATAAAGACAATGCATTCAAGTTTGATTTGCTAATGTAGCCAATGATTTTAAGAAAGGAAAAAAAAAAGTACCTACCTGTCACCTATGCTGCTGCTGAATCACAGTTTATTTTCTGAGAAGAGATCAAGTCTACAGTGGTCAGAAGGTCTTTGTTTTCTGTTGTGTAGCTCAGGGAGGAAAGGGTGAAGTGACAAATGGCAGGTAATGTACATGAAAATGCAAAAACTTTCACGCCTCTAATTTTACTCATTGTGTATTATGGCAGCTTAACAAGGACTGGTGCTTCATGATCAAAGGAGTTTGTAAGAAATAGCTTAGTGAAATTTCATAGTGACTTTCAACACTGGGAGTTCTGTGGGTTTAAAACAGTTATCAACTCTTCATTTTCCTAAGCAGAAAGAAATGCAGATCCACACCTACCATTTTTGTAGGCAACTTTCCTCATTTGTATCTATTACTTCTTGTTTGAATTCTTTCTGACACTTTTGTAACCAGGTAAATGAGGACTCTTAAATCTGCATTTGACTGTCAGTCTTCTGCTGAAGATGTATGGTAGATTACCTATGGGCAACTGTAGTTTGATGGCAGTACCTCAGTAGGAGTTAAAAAAAAGGAAAAAAAAAAAAAAGGTTATATATTTACATAATGTATTAAATGGGCTTATAAAATATTCACTGCACTCCTCCCGTTCTTCTTTCCCACCGTATGGTAGATTCCCACCTGGCAGTTCAAGATGGTGGAAAATGCTTATGGCAGAGGGAAAGGAGTGAACATACCAGGTGATGGAAGAACCCTCCATAATGTGAGTGCTGGGCTTAAACCATCCTTTCACCCGAGTATCCCTACTTACAAAAATTTGTCCTGAGCATGTAGAACTGCCACCAGCCATCATAAACTGCAGTAGGGAGTGTGAAACCTGAATTCTCCTCCACAACTGTGGCTGTAAAGACTTCTTTATATTCCCCCTACAGATGCCACCCGAGTTTGAACACTGGGCATATCTGAAAGGGCAACCACTATATTCTTGCTCTATCCAAGCCCCAGGTGATCTAAACTCAACAGGCAGTCTTTTTTTTTTTTTCTTTTTTTTTTTTTTTTTTTTCCCTGGGAATATCCAAATATATACTATAAATCTGTCAGTCTGCTTTACAACCAAAATTGTTTTCCAAACCATTATCAATACTCTAATATATACATGTATTTTCCTTTGGTGTCTCTAAATTTAGTTTCTAGCTTACAGTACTTGACCAGACATTGGGGAATCTGATTTATTTAGTTCTTAAGTTTTCAAATGGTCCATTTCCCTTAAAAAGGATTGAACTGCTTTATTTATATTTTACATGTACAGGAAATTAACTGGCTTGTATAAAACAAGTAACAAACACTATCAGATCTTAGTCTTTTTATCTGTCAAAAGCCTGAATTTAGTGATATTCCAGTAGCTTGTATGAAGGAGGTTTGGAAACTGCAATAATTGCCACACAGTTCATCCTGTAAAAAAATCAAGTAGGAAAGAAGCCCACTGGAGACTAAGACAAGACACAACCCTGTCCTTCCAGTTACCAGGGCCTTTCTGTTTCAGTGTCACCTGCGGTGTTTGTGTCTTCCACAAGTCTGAAGCTAAGCAGATCAGTATCACTGATGGCTTTGGCAAGTCTCTGAGCAAGTAGACTAATTATATGACCTCATATATATTTGGATGTGTGGGGCATGACTGGTGTCAGTCTGAACTTAGGAAAGAAGAGACTTGCAACCTCCTGTTATTCATCTACAGAATGGCCTACAGACCTCTGCCTTGCCCTGAAGAGTCTCCTAAAAACCTGAGATATAATATTTAGATAAGATAAAGATTCTCATAACCCTTAGAATTATATCATTCTCACTTCTTTCAGAATCCAAAATCCAATTTGTGGAATAAAAATCTCTCTATATATAATCTATTTTGAGAAGAAATAATTAGACTCTAAATGTATTAATATATATTTAATACATTAATATGTTCAATCAATGGACTTATCATGCAATTTTTATTCTTAGTTTTCCCAACAGGCTATGGTAATGACTGTTTCACAGTCTCAAAAAATGAACTGCAAAAATCTCATTTGGCTCCATGAGTAAAAAATTATTTGCTCAAAAAGCAAAATGTTAATGAACACACCCCTGTTAATCTCTGTGTCTTTTGTTGACACAACTTGTTAACAACGTTTCACATGAAAATTATTGAGCAATTTCATTCTATGTCCTTAGCTTTCTTGGATGTAAGCACTGAATTTTGAAAGACATAAATGCCACTTACTTAAGTCTTCTTTATGTAATCTCTCTTAGAGATTTGGCCATGCCAATGCTTTTATGAATACTAGTGCAATTACACATTAACAGAATGCCCAAATAACCTAATTCTTTGGTTACTACAGGTGTAGTTCAATACATTACTGGAGGTATAGTTTAATACACTCACTCTGTCTAAGCAAGGCTACAGTTAGTTGTCAACTGATTCAAAAAAAAAAAAATCACTCTTAGCTGCCTTTACAGATCAGGAAGTGTTCCTTTTCTGTAAAAGAATAAAAGTTATAGAAAAAAAGTAGAGACGGTAAGAGCAAAGGCTCCTCAAAAGTAATGCACACAATTGGGGTAAAAATGAGAACAGTGATGCTCTTCCTGGATAAGAAGAGATCTCTGACTTCTAAATGAGGGACAATGGGCACTGCCCTATTTGCATTGCTAGCTCTCACTTCAGGTCATGCAACAAAATTTACATTACAATTTCCAGCTCTAGTGTGTTAAGTGTTTGCATAGCAAAATCCTAAAGTAAGGGTGTGATTTGAGGGATTTCTTTTGCTCTTTTTTAAATAAAAAAAAACTATGACTTTTTGAAAACAATATGATGAGCTGCTTATGGGCAATGCAAAAAACTCATCATAATAATGGACATATGAGCAATAGAAATCACTCATTCATCAATCATGATGCATTTCCTTTCAAGACTGGGATTTTCAAACTATTGCCCCAAATGAATGGCATAATGGCAGTAAGGCAGCCACCTGCTGCTGAAAGTGAAATTACTAGATTTGAGAAGTCAGGCATATCCTAGAGTGTTTCTAGTTCATTCATGATCTTGCATTTTTCTTGTGAAGTTCTGTTTCCCAAGTAATTAGGTGGTATCTACTTACATGCAGTAGACTAACCTCTGTCTCACGCGTTCATGCCTCATTTCCTCATTTAATGCTCTTTTCAGTCTTGTTATTTATTTTCTTTAATATTACACTTCCAGCTCTATAGCCAGATGAGTCACACTCATTGCCATCCACAACAGCACTCTCCAAGGCCTGTGAAACAATCAAGTAATTTATAAAAGCATTTCCACTGAAGTTATATACAGTCAGAGCAGCTAACCTTTAGTGGCACTTGAATTAGGATGAAGTTCCATTCAGAAAAGATTATTCATAATAAAATACAGAAGAACATAATGTATTTTATATTATTAGGGAAAAAAAAAAAAAAAAAAAAGAAAGAAAAGACCCCACAACACCACAACCACAACATACCGGCACAGTGGTGCGAGACACATTGGCTTACACTCACAGATTTTTTTTCATTAACATAAAAAATAAAAATAGACTGAAAACTTCAGAGCACTTTTCTTCTTTGACATAGAAAAAGGGAGATCAGCTTCTCAGAAAATCCTACATTAAATATACAGAATGACTGATTTATTTTTCTCACAACAGAAGAATAATTTCTTATTTCAAAATACAGTTTCCTCTCAGTTGTATACTGTTCTCTGTTCAGCTATCATTATCCACTGATGATCATTACATTTTACAGTTAGAATCTGGGATAAGAAAGTAATTGTTACTTTTCCTGAAGGTGACGTTGACACACAATAAAATGGCTATGAGATAAAAGAGAGGTAATCCCTTCTAACATACAGAAAAGATCTTGCTAGACAAGACTAAAGATATCCAGAACCCAGACACAGAAGAATCTATTTACCTATAACAGAGGGGGAACTCCCAGACTTTTACCATGAAGGAAACTACCACCATTTCAATTACAACAATAGACACTTGACCTGTGAAAGTATAGTACATTCCTTTTTCTGTCATTTTAACTACGATTCAGTTTATTGATGATGATAGGAATATACTGAATGAGGAGATGGAAGAATTGTTATTGTTACTCTCTTACTTTTCCTTTAGGTAGCTCGTTCCATTGCCTTCCACTGGAATTAACATCTTTACATCTGAACATATATACTGCTTATCTGTACTTACATCACACAAACTGTTCTGTAAAATTCAAGCAAGCTTCAAGATGCTGGGCTCCTGTGATAGTTTATAAAAATCAACTGCTGAAGACATTTAGTCAAATCTTCGGTGAAGTACAAGTCAGAACACAGCACTGCTGATTTCAGTGTGACAGCACCATTTCCACAGGCATCGTGGTCTGCCATATTCATTTCTCCAAGTCTGTAAAGCGTAAGACGAGTTGTCCTATTCACAGTTGCTGATGTGAGCAGGGCAAAATACTTAACAGCATTTCCATATTGAGAAAGATATCTCTTAGCTAGCTAGGAAAAGAAAAAATATTTAACAATACTTGCATACAGAATCCTGTTAACTTGGGTTCAAGATGACAAATACAACCTTGAATAGACAAATATTGTTGAAATGGAGAAAGTATTAAGTTTTTGTTGGTTTTCTGTTCTTTATAAATAAATAAATAAATAAATTTACCTTTATATGGCAGGGGAGCTGAAATGAAATTAAGGATCTAGACTTCTACACTTCTAATCTGAAGTTTAGAACATATATAAAATGGAAGTACTTTGCCAGAGCAAGATGATGACTAGTCAACCAATACAAAACCACCAACAGAATTAGTTACAAACTGGTGCTGTGTCACTGTGAAGAGTATTCCATTCCCATTTAAAGAATATTTATTTCCTTCAAAATTAAACAACTGTTACTTGACACATTTAAATAGCATATGTTTTCACTAGTTTAAAAAAAACCCACAACAAAACATTAAAAGTATAATTTTAATACCCTTGCATTGCTATTAAAAATCAGAGAATAAAATTTCATGCCTGCAGAAGATGATGAAGAGGAACACATATTTTATATCACCTTGAATCTACTTTTCTTGTAAATTGTGCTATGAGAGTTGTATACTAAAGTCTAATTAAAATATTTTTGCATACCTGCATAATTCTGGAGATCACAGTATGTTACAGGTCTAGGTAAATGTCACATACAAAATTTTCAATCTTTATAGAAATTGTTTTATTTCTCTAATATTCTATAAGAAATAATCGGTTTTGGCTGTACACTGACATTGTTAGCAGAGTCCTTTACAACAATAGAGTACATTCTGTAATCTTCCCTAGAGCTGAAAACTCTTTCAGATGAACATGAGTCAGGCAGTACTTTTGGGAATAATGTTGCAAAGTTGTAAATGCTGCTTACCATTCCCATGAATACTGCCTTTTGGAGGAAGTACATCAAGTGTCAGACACGATGTGAACACTAGTTTTTTGGAGTACCTGTTAGTATAGTGATATTTTCAAAGACATTGCTGTGTGTTGTCTTGTTAACTTTGAAGAGAAACAGGTATTTAGGTTGACAAAGGAAACAAGGGTTGCACAAAACCAAATACATGAAATTGATTATATCTTGGTGAATGATTTAAATATGGGCCTATATTCAAAGCTCATTGGCACTTTTTGATCCAGAATAATTTTATATTAAATATTGGTTATTCAAAATCTAACACCAGCCTGTTTATTGGAGAAGTACTAACAATAAACAGGTTGGTTTTGAGCACCCTGATGATAGTTCTGAGACCTCTTTTAGTCTTAGAGACACAGGCTCAGCTCTTCCAGCTTCTTCTAGGAGCCTGCCCTACTATAATTGTGCCCTCTACTTGAAAGTCTAGCCACATGGTAGGAGTCAAGATGGTTACTTTAGTAATTAAACTCTTATTAGAAGCAGGAGATAGCACAAGGTGGCAGAAAAAGAATTAACTAAATCTTTCAACATGAATCATTTACTTCTTTCTGCAAATATTATTACCTTTCCAGGAGAAGCTTTATTCTCATTAATATCACTATTATTTATTTCAGTTCAGGTTTCCTAAAGGTAGATGGGGTAGATGTTGTCTCAGATTTCTGATGGGTTTGTTCATTTTTGTCCATATTTGAACTTACTCAAAAAGAAAAAACTTGGAAAATAATATTTTCAAAGTTGTCATGTTTCAAGTGAGTATTTAGAGTATTTCACTGTGTGATAAGATGAAAATTTCATAGAAATAAACCTCTGGATACACACAATTTTCATAGAATGGGTGAATATATAGAGTTGATTTACTATAACAACTGTTCTAAGTAACTTTTTTTTAAAGGTCTTGATACAAAGCTGAGATTTCCAAAGTTGTCTATGATTAAAGTTTTCAAAATCTCTTGTCCTGTATGTCCTTATGCCTTACATAGTATTACTAGTCTGTGTATAATGAATGATACATGAAGGGCTGTTAGGAAGTTGTGCTGTAGGGGAAGACTTTATTCTGAGTCATGAACAGTGCTGAACTGTAGACTCATTAATTTGATTACAAACATGGCTCATTATAGCCCAGCTGGTTATACAATTTTTAAATAATACATAGTTTGTCTGAGATCTCATTAACTGGAGTTATGTATTTATTTTTACAACTTTTTGATCTAAACTGTTGTATTATTATGCTTTTTACATCATCAAATCTGCCACTGGCCATGCATATGCAACACCTGCATGTTTGCAACATAATCTTTCTAATCCTTACTAGATACTTAGTTGAGTTTTTAGCTTTTTGGTATGGTTTGGAATCATGAATGACTCAAAAGATGAATAGACTGCATAGCTTCAATGCTTGGCCCATCTCTGCATCCATTTTGAAAAATAATTATATAACTCAAAAGTAGTGTTAATAAAGAAGCTTATAACAGAATTTAAACAATACTTTGAAAGAAAATTATTTTCTCTTTTTTAGAAAGTAAATTCAAATAGGATATAGCTAACAAAATCTACTGAAAAATTAGTTCTGTAACTGCTTTCATGCACATACGTGCTTTCCCTGGTGGACAAAGTTATTAAGGTCACAGTGATAAGATTATTTCCATGAATTGCTCAGTATTACATAGCGTGAGGCAATCAGCAATAAATAAATTATTATTCTGAATCACTTCAATAGATACTAAGTCAGTAGGTAGCAATAGGCAGTAACAGTTAAAAAAAAAGGACTGAAAAAACAATGTTGAAAGAAATTCTACAGCAAAGGGAAAAACGTTAATACTGCAAAGCCAGCTCAGTTAAAAGCTTTGGCTCATATTATCCTTAGATGAACTATCAATGCCATTTTGAGTAGGAATATGTGATGATTCGAGTCATATCCAATTTACTGTCTCTAGTGAATGCAGAAAGTTGATCTGTGTCATAAAAGATGTAGGAAACATCCTGGAATCTGACTCTATGTGGAGAGAACAGTAATGAAAAATTTCCTTCAAGATCTAAGATATTCTTATTTGCAGAGCCCTTACTGACAGGCTTATGTTTGACATGACATGTCTGGAAAGCTTGTAATTGTCTGACTCTCGTAAAATATACTCTGATTCTGCAAAGAACTGCTTCATAACTCAGTTATAGTTCACTGCAAATATAACATTTACTAATAAGGAACTGGAAATGACAGACAAATTCTTAGAATTGGGGTGGGCTCTAGACCTTTTTATCAGAATTGCATGTACTTCTCTCTCATAGACAAACACACCTTTTTTAGAGATGGCAAATGCTATTTCAAAGCTTGCCACTTTTTCCAGGCACTGCAAAGATGTATCCAGAAGGTCAAATAGAAAAAATAAATTATTGCGATTTTCACTTTCTATATGTAACTTTCAAACATTCTGAAAATTAACAATGTCAAAACGTCTAGTAGTGTTGAATAAGAACATACAAAGCTAAACCACCCCATATTAAGGCTTTCTAGTACATGTATACATTCTTCTACCTGATCAGTGCTCAACTTACACAAAGAACAAGAGAAAGTCCTGTCAAAGGATGCATGAGAAATTTGGCACATACCATATTAAGGCAAAAAACCTTACTGGGATGCATCTGAAAAAGGAAGTACAGTCATATAGTGATAGGATCATCTAAATCATAGAGCTGAAAATAATTTTGAATGTAAGATGGAATAGAAATTAACTAGTATAATTCAACACAGTGCTGATACTCCTCTATCATGTCTCACAACACGCTGTTGAACTTTGATTCAAATTAACTTGCACCTTTCTTTGACATTGTCATGGTCCTTTCATCTACAGACAGCTTCTCTGTATTTTAACAAGATACAATCTTGTCTTTAAATGAGGATGAGCTAAGCAGGCAAGGTTTGAAAGATTCATACTCATGGATCTTTGAGATGAGAATCATGCAAAGTCATGCACAAGATTGACCAAGGAATTAGTATTAGAAAATGTTAGTGTTTTAGAAGTATTAATAGGTGTTTCAATATACAACTATAAAATATTTTGACTCTCAGGATTTTTTTTTAAAACAAGAAAACAACACCAAAAATAAAAAAACCTACTCATTAATCTGTATTCTTTTGTTTTTTCCCCTTTAATACACTTGGTAATCTCTAATAGACATGGTAATTAAGTGGATAATCTCTCCATTATTTAGTGCTTTTATTTTGAACAGACCTTGTCTATGGAATCATGAATTATAATTCCATGGACTATGGAATGGTTCCAGTAGTAGGCCCCTCACTTGTATGGTCATTGTGATTTTACATCTGTAAATCATCATAAGTTATGTAAATATGCTTCTTATTATTAACCAATCAGAGTTTACAAGGAGTTCTAGATTTGCTCCAGAGGGCTCAGCTGGTATGCATACTGAATTGTCTGACATCAGGTGTTTTGGTTTTGAATCTGTTTTTCCACTGGGCAGATTTTAATGATTTTTTTTCCCCCTACTTTTACTCCACTCATAGGGAATCATACAGTCAGGTTCTTCATACAAAAAAACCTAGAGACTTTCCTATTCACCAGTACTTGCCATCAGACTAGATGATTGTTGAAGTTCCCTTCCAAGTGAAACTATTTTATTTTATTCTATTAAATTCAAACAACTTACGGAATTGTAGGAAATAACAGACATGTCCTTATCTAGAAAGATGTCTGTTTTGGCCAGTTTCACTGATGCTACAACTGCAGTGTTGAAAAAAAGTTTTTGTTCCATCAAGTTTTACCTTGTAGTAGTACATGAAGTTCCCAGCTCCAAGTACAACATCCACTCTTCACATTCATCTTAATCACTAAACACTTCCCAAGCAGAAAAATGCAAATCACCTGTGTGAACAAATTGTATTTTCTGGAAGAACAAAACCAAGTGAATGAAAAGCCTAGGTTTACTTTACAGGAGCATAATATTCCTTTAAAATCAGAGTCCATTTATTATAACTCTGGATTTTACCCATCACTCAAATAGACACAGGATTTACTGCCCCCAAAACCAAATATAATTTCAGTTCTATAGGAAATGCCAGGAAAATGAACAGTTTATTGATTGATAAAGAACTAGTCCTTTCAGAACAAATATCTAGAAGACAGCAATTCTGACCCAAAAGCTAGTGTAGTGAGTTATTGAACCACAAATAATCACTTTTCACTGTCTCTGTGGCTGTCCTGAGTGTTTCTCAACAGAAGCTTGGATGCCTTTTTTTTTTTTCTGAAAATAATGAAAATGTAAAGTAGCAATCAGAACATAGAAGTTTTGTTTTGTTTTGTTTTGTTTTTTAAGTGAAACTTCAAAGTGCCTGTTTGGAAAAAAAAAAAATCTTGAATTGAAATTAATTTTTAGCAAAGTTAGCATATCAAGAGAAAAAACTGTCCTCAGCTGCTGCATGAAAAATGGACCATCCAAGTAGAAAACATCCCAAGAGAAAAATCTCACAAATGAAAAGAACTGTGGAAGACACTTAGCTATTTTTGAGATGAAATATTTTGTTGAGCTGGAGATGACTGAACTTATTTGGGTGGAAAGACTTAAAAAAGGAAAACTGGCTGGGATGAAAGAACCATGGCTCAGTATTATTTTTTTTTAGAATTAGCTTATTTGGGGTGGGTTGTTTGTGCTTAGCACAGTTACATCCTTCTGGGAAAATTGCTATACAAAATACATCTTAGAACAGACACAGAATTTTTTTTGGAAAGAGATAGATGACATATAGCAGGCACAAGTATCTGTCTTCACTGGGAGTTTTATCTTCCCAGATGATGGCAGAATTTTCTTCATGGTCTCTAAGCATAATTCTACCAATAATGATTTTTTTTATAGAAGACTTTTATTCATGAACATTCAGAACTACAAGAAATAGTTATGTTTTCTAAAGAAATGACAAAGTAGTTAACGTTCATGTGTTAATAGATGGGGCATACAAAGTTTCGGGAGAAGTATATACTTTGGACAGTTTATTTATATAAAGCATAACATAAACTGTAAGATCACAAAAAGATATAAATAATACAGATACTTGGTATCTCTGTAACTTTTTTCCTTCTAGAGTATCTCTGATCTTTTCAATATTATCAGACTTGACTTTTGGGCAAAAGAAGAACCTTGTAATCAAAGACACCAGAGAATTCTTACTTTCTGGGTACACGCAGAGCCTCTATTTAAAGTCACATACAAAAGGTTTCTATAGAAACCTGAAGGACTCAGCCAACCAGTGCTAAAAAGCTGAACCCTGAGGCCTATACAAAACTCACAAAAACATTTATCTGTCCTAATGTCTCCTGAAGTCACTGGTCTCTATCATGCTTCAGCATACCTTCTTAATATATGTTATACCTTACATTAGCATACTCTATCTTTGAAAATAAAACATCCTGGTAACTGTTAAAAACATGGCTTTAACTCAGGTCCTTAACTGATCCCAAAGCTAGTAAATTGAAAATTAACTCTGAGCTCCTTTCTGGCATATACTATCTCCTAGGACATGTAATACGAGTTTTACTTTTTTTTAAGGAGCTGTTTGTCCTATATATAGTTATGTTTCAAATTGTTACTCACTAAAAGAGCAAGTATTTTTGGTTCCTTCTGAAAGTCATATTTCCATAGTGATGCCGAGCTGACAGAAATATGCAATACATCACGATAACTGAAAATTAACTCACTATCACAGATACTGCTCCCAGATACCATTTTAAACTCAGTCTGGAATATTATATTGGTGCAAAACTCAGTTTTTCCTGAACTTTATTTTATTATATATTCAGAATAAAGCATTCACTCTTCTTAATTTTCAGCTTGTTCCCTGTTTTTGTTTTGGTTTGTTTCAATTAGTTATCTGAGGCTAAAATAGAGGTAATGACTCATTTCAGGGTCCACTCCTAATCAGCAGCTTCGATGAGGCAGCACTGGTTTGGCTCCCTCTTCCCCGTGCGGGATAACACTCTCCTAACACTGCTGCAGCACTGCACACTCCTCACTCCAGCAGTGCCCGCAGCAGACTCCCATCCCGAATCTCTGCAGCATCTTTCCATCACGCTTATTTTCATACCACCAGGGTCATCATTCCTGAGACAGTATTTCTCTGTGTTTGTCTCCTAGAATGTTCATAAATGTTCATGTTCTGTTGGTCGTTAGGGCTATGCAGAAATCCAGAGAGATACACATCTATTGGGTCATCAAAGATGAAAACTTTCACTGAGCAGAGGGTGTATAGCACAAGAAAGATGGAAGGCAAGTCAACTCTATCACTTTGGGGAGTGCTTTCAACATGCCAGAAAGGGCAAGACCACATATTTCTCATATCTGTTTAGTGGGAGGTTTTGCTTGTACAGAATGTTTTTGTTTTCTTGAAAATAATCTTAGACATGCAGATTCCTTCATTTTACTGCTTCTGATATTTCATTATGGCTCAATTTCAGTTAAAATAACAATTCAAATAGAATTTCAGTCCATAAATATAGTAATATTTCCTTTCGGCTACAGCAAGAAGAACCTGCAATGACAGAACTCCAAAGCTCAGCAGCATGCCAGTGCTTAACAAAGCATTCATTTCTCTCCGAGTTTACAGAGCGATGGTAATAGGACATACCACAGATACGGATTCCAAAGATAATTATTCATACCGTCTATGAACAACACTCACAAATGTTACAGAGTTTGGGGCAAGTTTATAAAGAATTCATGACATACCTCCTTTCAATCATCTCACATCCACCCACACTGACATTTCACAAACCAAACTTATCCATAATACCTCTCAGCACAAGGCATTTTCTACACATTTGTTCAGGTCAGCACACAAATGTTCTCACTTTCCAGCCTAAAAAAAAAAAGAAAATAAAAAAACCCCACATACTGCCACATCCCTCTACAAAGGACTACTCGAGGTCAAGATCAAGAAGAATGGCCTTTGTCCTCCTCTTTTGTCCTCCCTTTAGTTTGTGCAATACTTCTTCCACACAGTACGTAACAAATTTCCAATCAGAACTTTGCAACTCTTGCAATTTCTTTCTCCCATGGATAACAAGATCAGGCAGAAACAAAACAACAAATATTAAACAGCTTTATCTACTTCCCATTGCAAAAATAAGGAGCTACTGTCATAAAACTTAACTGAAAAATTAAGTTGTGGAAAACAAAACACAGTCTTTTTTTTTTCTCAGTAAAATCCTCACTGTACCAAGAACTATATCACAATTTCTTCTATGGTTATTGGAAATAACTGTTGAGGCACTTCACAGTGGGTTTTCTTCCTATATCTTAATCACCTACTAAGTTGTCTAGACCAGGTTGTGTTTTTTTCAAAGATGTAAAAACTGCTGAACAGTTCTTTCTGAGGCAACAGTTGTGATTTTTCTTTTCGATAGACCTCAATGAACTTCACTTACAAAAATAATGACAGGAAACCAACCAGAGTTCTTTCTATGCTATGACAGTATATGTCTCAGCTGAAGACAAACTTCTGTGTATGACAGTTATTATATTTGATGAACTGCATTAAAAGTTGGAAAACTGCTGGAAAAAAGTTGGAAAGTAGTGTGGTATTTATGCAAAGGAATGGTGTAAAATCATTAAACATACAAAAAATATATCTATAGTCTGTATGACTTAACATTATGTAAAGGCAGAAAATGCTAAGTCACATTTACTGATTCACCAAGACAATTATTCTGTGAAAGTCTTTAAGTACTAAACTTTATTCTCCAATTTACAGATTTTTGTTGTGGAAGTAAAGTCACTTGCTCACAGCTTGCTAGCATGTCATGGCACCGGCTGTATTAAAATGAATCTATTTCTGAGCCCAGATAGCATAAATGATCGATTACGCCTGAATGAAGTAAGGAACCATTACAGTAGTTTCAGAGAAAAGTCCTCATCAGCATCTGAATTTTATTACTGTACCCCTTCAGTGCCGTGCAGACACATTCATGAAAATAGCTTTCAAAAACCCATGTCAAAGGATGCTGAACAGAGTTTTCAGAGGCTTTTAATTAATTTTTAATCTTTGTTCCTAAGTATGGAGCTGATGCCTATAAAATGGCCAGAAGAACCTTATTTTATTTTAAGAAAAAATAGTCAGGTTTATGCCAGTATTGCTCTCAGGTACTGCTGAAATGTTTCATCTTAAACTCCCCAAAAATGTCAGCTTCAGACAACTCATCTCAAGTTAAAAATATCAGCTTTAGGACTGAACTACAATAAAGCAAATGAAAAGGGCCTGGCAACTGGAAGTGTCAGTAAAGCTTAACGATAGATGACACTGTCAGTCCCCTGTGCAGCACAGGGTATTATAATGCATATATGGTAAATGGTGGTTTTGTGATCTGGATGTACTCCTTAATGATTTCCACCACTTCGTAAATGTCAGACATGTGATGTGAATTGCTATTCACATTGCCACTTTAGTGTATAATCCTGAATAATCACTATAATCTGTTTTTAGCAACTGTGGTCATGACAGGGGATGTACATCTACTTCCTTAACTTTCTCATCAGAAATCATTGCCAGTTCTCACAATAAATTTCAAGGAGACAAGAAAACGAGACTGAAATAAAAGAAAAACCTTTTTTCAAGATTCCACAATGCCAGTATGATTTGTGACCTGTTCTTGCAAAGCTCTTGAACACATGTATAATTAAGAACTTAATTAATTCCACTGAAGGAAATAAAGCTGCTTTATATGCATTACTGTTTTGGAGGAGTACATTATTGTTCTCACAGCAGTAAGATTTCATGGAACACTCTGAAAATGATTAATTATAATTTTTTAATTACATGGAATAAGAAACACCCCCCCCCCAAAAAAAAAACACAAAACAAAAAAAACCCAACCAAACTTAGCCAGACACAAATAAAATGTATTCTTTTGCAATTTAAAATATATTTAAGATGTAAATAAATGGACTACATTTAGATCTCAGTCAGAGAAACTAGTTAGATTTAGGTAGAGAATCTAGTCAGATTTTTTAAAAGTATCAGTATATGCTTTGAGGAAAGCACTTTTATGCATTCAGAGGAGATACTGCTCACATTTCTTTGCTAAATATCAGCACGAGTACTACAGACTGCAGAATGACGACTGCTGCTGCTGAAAAAAAGATCTCAGAAAGGGGTCATAAACGGAACAGGCACCAGATTTGATTTAAGGACAAAATGTCCTAAAAATAACATGTCTGCTTACAATATAGCTGCAACACAGAAGAAGCAGACTAGTATAATCAATGCAAATTGAGGTCCCCAAAAAAGAATACTAGTAAGCACAGATTTGACACACTAGGAAACGGAAAGAAAAATAAAAATAATACATACCACCAATATTTTACTTTTCTTCTGAATATTTTACTAGGGATAGTAGTATTTATTACTTTGCCTTATAAAGGAATGAATTGATTCATTACATTATTTTTATAATTAATAAACAATGCATTAATTTTAGTTTAATTGCTGAGCACAGGTTAGACTGAAGTTAAAACCCTCTTAATTGTTCATAACAATCAACATAATTAAATTAAATTGAAACCAGATCAATTCACTTAATATAAATCTTGATATTCTGTGGTCAAAATACTCATAAAAAATAATATAGTCTTTAAAGTTCCATAAAATTGAATACTCTGACAATGTTCTGGTCTTTCTAATAATCAAAAGGTGGCTTCTACTGAAGACTGAAGTAGACTAGAACCATCATTTCCATCTGGAGTGTCTTGGTAAAGGAGGTTAGCAGAACAGGCTTCTCAAGAAGGAATAACAAACTCCAGCAAAGCAGGATTTCTGCGGAGTCTTGCTTGGAAAAAAATTATAATTCTTGACAGAGGAGCAGCAGATAGAAGGCTGTGACTAAAGACAACAAATTTTAGATGTGAAAAATTAATCTTGTCATTTTCTAATCGTCCTCTAGCAGGAGATCAAATAATGTTTGAAAACATCACTAATAAGACTGTCTTAAGAGAGATTTTAGGGAAGTAGGACTATAGATGAGAATTAATGAAGGTATAGGCTACAGAAGAGAATGAAATAAACCACTTCACAGCACATCTGACTTTTGATACAAGAATGTAGGTGAAAATGCAAAACGCTCATTTACATATGAATGTATTCTAATGAGCAAAGACAAAACAAATCATAAAGGAGGAAGCTGAGCTTTTTTGTTCTAAGTTGACAAAGAAAACATTGCACAAACACAGACAGTAAGGAAGGCCCTGGTATTTTTTTTAATTTCTTGACTCTGCATGCTATAAAAGTCAAGAATCTTGTCTCAGCTTAGGCTACGTTCAAAAAAAAGCAAACCCTCACCTGAAGACAGGTACAGCTTCAGCAGTAATAAAATTGCTTTCTTCAGGTGGTCAGATCCAGCCCAATAAACTGTTCTATGACTTGCTGCAATGTGCAACCAAATCCCAGACAGGACAGTGAGCAGAGTGCTAGCCCTGAACACTGCTGACACAGAAGCCTTTCCTAAGCTTTTTGCTGCATTTTCAATTTACTATAAGTCAGACTAAACATTTACCCAAAACGCATCTTGCAAAGCATCTACATTTTCACAAATTTATTTTTTGCAAAATTAACATCTTCAAAGCAATGTAATATCACACATACACCAGAATAACCATTTCCAAACAGAATATTAACATTCTAGATATTAAAGATCAGTACAAATAAATGAAATAAGCAAGGTCTGGGTTATTTTGTTCTGCTCCCCAAGAAAGGAACTTCACACTTTTCTGTCATAGAGTTTTTGCTTTAAGTTTCAGTTTAAGGAACTGAAGTATCAGACTATGCTCCTTTGGGCTAACATGTATTTTCATTGACCAACTAATTTACTTCTTTCCTCTTCTTTTTTTTTTTTTTTGTTTTTGTGGTCAGTATTTTAGACATGAAAGATTAAGTTTATAATTTGTTAACTATCTTCTAATGAGATCAAACAAGAGTTGAAAACAGTGCTAATAGGACAGCCTCAGGACACAGATTTCAGGAGGGTAGGACCCAACTCTTTCTCACTGAGTATGGAGCACACAATGTACAGCTGGGTGCCTGCCTGTAAAAGCTTTAACAGCAAAACCTTCAGCTCTGGGCTCAGAAGGACATACTGTCAGAGTATCTTCCCTCTCTTTTTCTTTCTGACCAACAGTTGCATAATCTCTTTTGCCAGCCAGCTGACACGTTTCAGTCACGCTGCTATACATGAGCAATGAATCCTTTCGTAACAAAGATACTAAGTAAGTTGACTGGGAAAATTTACTTCCCATTATGACAGAATGAAGTAGCTGTGTTACACCTATTCTTTGGGTGCTGATATATCTTTCATAGGTCTAATTAATATACTTCCATTGAACAAAGACTAAGTAGGAGACCAAAATAATTCCAATGTAGTTCTAAAAACGTATAATGAACTAAATGTCCTAATACCAACCAGGGAAAGTAGAAGGCAGAAACACACCACACGGGCAGGAAATACAGTGCAGCATTCTAGTTTTCTCATGGGATTTCAGACCATTACATCGGTAAGTACCTGTAAATGATGTCTAATAGATAAAATTCATATTATAAGAAAAAATTTTTACTTTTAAGATGGGACAGCATGGAAGGCATTATGATAAGAAGCCTGACGGTGAACAGGATGGTGCATTAAGCCACCAAAATGGAATTTTACAATGGAAAATAGCATGGTCCCCAGCTACTCCTTGCAAGTATCTGATAGTAACATCTTCTAAAAGCAATTGAATATTGCAAATTAATTAGAAGAAAATTATTAATGTATTAAACTTACACTGCAAGAAAGACTAGTTTGTCAGTGAACAATACATACAGCATACAGACCTACACAAATGAAACAAAAGTGTATCAAATGAATAACTGTTAGCTTTGACAATATACTAACAATTAATTTTCTGCCTAATCCTTCAAAATTAACTTACATAAATTATACATTCTCTTGACATTTGCTAAACAGAAGTGCTCACAAGTGAAAACTCTTGTCCTTATGCTTCTCTGAGAAGCTGCATTCACTATATGTCTGCACAAGTCTCTTCATGATTTTCTGCAGTTGACAGATCATATCCTCCAACGGCATCATAAGAGAAGGTTGAACCAGCAGAGGGTTGCTAATCTGTACAAGCTGAGGTGCTAGTCTTTCCCTTTACTAGAATACATTATAACTAGATATATGAAAATATTACTTCTTTGGCATATGACTAAAACCTATATTTGTGGAAAGTGAGTTACTAAACTAAGCTGTATTTGTCTAGGTTTTAAGGAAGCTGTTGAAAGAACTGTTGATCCTAAAAAAATCAAAGGCTTAACAATGCCCTCTAAAGTCAGCACTGCTCTTCAAGGAAATGAAAAATAAGGCATTAAGAGGCCTTAAATTTCATTCCAGATAAAAATATTCTCCCTTAGCTAGTAAGTCTCAGTAGATGACGTAGGTGCATGAACTTCAGTCAGACTTTTTTCTATTTTTGATGAGCATCAGCTATAATGCAACCACTGCCCTTGGTTCATGGAGGTATATAAGTATTACTGATTGTTTGTGTTACATCACTAGCAGTCAAAAATACCTCAGAGAAAGGGAAACATAATCAGCATGTCTAGACAGAGCAGGTAAAATTCACAGACAAAATATCATTGTTTTCCAATGAAGACTTGTACAAGACACTGTGTAGTGCCATGTCCAAACGGCGTATTAGGTGAAAAGACAGCATTTGAATTTCCATGGACATGAATTATTTGACTGTTAAATTATTTCCAACAGTCTTAACAACATTAGTTTCCAAACTGTTCTGCATCAGATTTGCCTCAGGAAAGATAAAAGGCTAGTTTAAATCCTGATGTGTGTGACTGGCACTGCTCCCTTCACATTGTTTTTTAAACTTTATCTACATTTGATAAAGCTACTGTCCAACACCTCCTTTTTCCATTTTAAAGTCTACTTTTGAAGTTCTCCTGGCATTAGTATCTAGAAAGGAGAAAGAGTAATAATTAAAGCCAGGAATCAAAACCTTTTTAAACAGATTGAATTGCCCACTGTCAAACCACAAAATTTTGTCCTTTTTTAGGTCATGAGTTAACTCCTAAACTTTTTGTAATCAGACTCATCACCCTCTTTCGGGCCATTCTGCTTTAAAAATTACATAGAGTTCTGGTTACAGAAAGAGAAAGAGAGAGAGAGAGACAGACAGAGAGAGAGAGACAAACTCCATCATCCATCTTACTATTATGATTCTTGCTTCCTATATAAAATCCATCTTGAGATGGACACTAACCAACAGACAATATCTGTGAGGCAAGCAAAACAATAAGGACATGACCTATGAAGATATTTTGAAGCTAGACTTTTATGTCCGTAGAATAATTAGGGAAAAAATACAACTCACTATTCAAATTACAATTTACACACAATTCAAATTCTGGTATCAGCTGATATAAGGTGATATTCTTGAACTACTTCAAAACAGAATTGGAAGCATTTTATGGATGGTTTTGAACTTGATTTGGAGGGAGAATCAGGTCCACAATTTTGAACTAGAAAGTATTAATATTTGTTTATATACACAACTTGCTGAAGATTGCTAAGTACCAGGATCAAGACATTCCTCCTCAAGCAAAGACTTAAAAATATGCTTTGTTTTAGGGAGTGGAAATAATTTTGTCTGACAGCAAAGGATATCATTATGCATGCCAACCTAAGCGTCAATGTTTGCAAAAGCAGACCTTTTATTTGCTAAATATCTACTGATATTTAGTTTAGTCTCTCTGAAAATAAGAAGGAAATCAATTCCATATCATATCAGCACTTGCTGAATTGTACCTGGAATAGTCCATGCATTTATCCATCATTAATAAGAATGACTTTATGGAGCAAAGAAACATAAGAATTGATAGAATCATAGAATACCAGGTTGGAAGGGACCTCGATAGAATAATTAAGAGAAAGATGAGACCAAAATGATCTTGTCTTAGTTTGCTCAATGGAATGAGAGCTCTGGGAAGACGGAGAAGCAAAGGAAGGAGATAAATTTGTTCCCTAGAAACATACCAGAGAACAGAAAGCAGTCAGGAAGGAGGCTGTGTGAAAGGTCAGTGTGTCAACAGAACAAGTACACATGAACTGTCCATAAATAGGTTTAAAAGAAGCCTCCTATGCATCAGTGGAGAGAGGGTCTGGAAAAGATCCTCAGTGGGAGCAAAAATATTTATTTTAAGTTAGGGGTTCATTAACTTAATGGAGCCAGATGATGTAAGCATCTACAATAAGAAGGGTTTGGATTTTCTGGCCCAGATCTTTCATAATACGGTGTTCCAGTTCTGGCCTTGGCTTCAGTTCCTTCCCCTTGTCAATCTCATGCAGGTTGCCTTTGTTTAGGTGAGAAGCTGGTGTCTGACACAAAGATATTTCATTTCAACACAGATATGGCATCAAAGCTTGGATTTAAATAAATGAAAGTCAGGCTGTGACAGATGTGATTCAGGAAAGAATTAACTTCTCCAGTTTCAGACTGACAATAGGTCATAGGGTTTCATTACTTCCACTCATTTAGGAGGTGAAAGCGGTAAGAAAGAATAGACGGTGAAGTTTCCTTTATGTCTGCTTCCTTTTAGCTGTATTTTTACCTCCCATCAGGAAAGAACAGAACAATAAAGATCCCCAGACATTGGTTCCCTGAGTTATGGAGTCTGAGTTCTATGTCTTTTAGGGTCCCCTGTGTCCAAGGATAGGTTAGAGATTACTTCTATCTCTGGAAGTGTCAAATAAGAGATCACAATGCCAAAAATTTCATACATAAGGTACAGCATACTGCTATCTACACAGGATGAATTCAAGCAATTTATTCTCCACAATTTCATCTAAGTTTATTTTGAAACATTAACATCATAGGGAAGTAAGCAAGCCATGTGAAACACATCCAAACCTACCAAAATGAAATGTTTCCAGAGACAGCGAAGAAAGAATCTTTTGATATATGATAGAACTAGAAGGCTAAAGAAAGAAACTGTTACGATGCTCTGTGCGTAAAACAATTAATTGTTTTGGCTGTACCTTCCCAACATTTCCTCTTCAGTTCCATTCAGCTTATTGCCTGATCAACAAGTACAAGTCTTCTGGCTGTAATGATCTATTAGGGTAAAAGACTGAGGCTGAGGTAGGGCCAATGCACTTCATGTAGAACTCTTTCAGCTTACCCAATTCACCAAAATTGCTCATCACAGAGCATATATCCTTGCTTACCCAACACCAGTGATCCTTTGTTTGTTAAAGCTCATGATTCAGACAGTGAAAAGAACAACTGCCTTTTTCATGCAGGAAGATGAGAAACATTCTCAATGCAAAGAGCAATCAGTACTGTGAGTATTGACAGACTAAGAGGAAAAAGATGTGTGGTGTTCTACAACTCAATGTGAACTCAGTTTCTTCAGGTTTTTTTTTTTTGGCATACTGGGAGATGGATAGGGAAAAACTGTCTCTCATCTGCAAAATCCAGTTTACACCCTTATAGCAGAATTACTGGGATGAAATAACTAAAATTAGTGTAATATTGAGTTGGATATCTATAATACTAACTCATAAACATAATAGGACTTAAAAAAATAGATATAACTGGAAGGAGGAAAAGAAAAAAAGGAGAGAGTTTCTTTTAGAATTGATAAAATACTCAAAACCCAAATAAACAGTTCAATATATTTGAAAAGAATATTAAACCCCCAACTTCTCTCCCACCTCCCCAGATAAATATTTTGCTCCACATCAAGGTTTGGGAAATTGCTATAGACTTAAAATGGAGGGAAGCCTTTCTGCATTATTTCTAGGCCTTACTTTAGATTCAAAGAATTTTAATAACTTGGATAAATCTTATTTCTCTTAATACACAACTCTCCTGTCACCAGCCAGAAAGGGTATTTCCCAGTGGATATAGGGCCCCAAAGGGTAAGAATCAAATCTGCATCCGTAACAAATAACCTCATAATTAAATTTTCTCTATTTTTAAAGTTGAGTAGTGCAGTACAAACATGTACAAGTGTAGGTGGCTTACTTTGGGTTTGGGATACACAACTGAACTTTCAAATATTAAAAAAAAATTAATCAGTTCTATTTCATCTTTATTATGACCAGAACAGGTGGTTAACCTTTTAATAATATTTTTCATACATTTATGTTTGAAATGCACTGGTTTATGCTTTTAAATTTTCTTTTATTACAATGAAAGTAACTTAAGAGTGTGGGAGGCATAAAAAAATCTACCCTACCCAATGTCAAAAAGAATATCAAATTATTGATCTGTAGACAGGAGGAAATTAAATATGGGATCCCCTTCTCATTTAAAAGAAAATAACTGCAACAACTCTGCAAAAGTTCACAGAAGAAATAGATTAAAAATGTAGGCATAAAATCAACCACTGTCTTGAATGTATTTTCTGCAGGAGTTTTATTTACAGAACACTACAAATATAAGGACTTTTCAGAGTATAGAATTAACTTTCTCTGCTGACTTTAACTCTTGTGCATACACAGCCACAGAGACATTTCATAGTTGTGACACTAAAATTATTACTTTATCTCTGAAACAAAATTGTTTTCAGTGACACACCTCCTTAATATATTTTGCTTCTGGAATGTTTTTCTTCTTGTATTTCTTGAAAACATTTCTGTATTTTATCAGAAGTCAGTCTAATAGATGGACAAAAATCAATCAATACTTTTTCCATGGAGAGTTACAAAATCATTTTTGCAACTCTGAGGCCTGAGTGGTGTTAATCTGGCACATTTGATCTCCATTAATTCATGAAGGGTCAATCCAAACTTGTCACTTAACTGTATGTATATCTGTGCAATTGTATCTTTGCCTACATTTAGTGTCATTCCACATACAGCTTGGTCTATAAAGCAAGCAAAGAATAAGATAAAAGAGACAAATGCCTTATAGATGTCCAAGTATCAAGAAATTCAGAGATAGAGTCTTGAGACATAATCATAAAGACTTGATTTACCGTAACACATCTAACTTCAGTACTCTCCATGTACCAGTCTCTGCCAGAAAGCAGGATTCTTTCTTTGCTTTCATTGACAGTAGATGGAACCAGAGATGACCATCCTTTAGCTAAAGTTTTCCTTTCTAAATATTTACTGTCCATGTATGATTTCGGCAAGTGGCAGCAATACCACGGACATGGATCACCATGCTCCCAGAACACAGGTTCAAGTATTCAGTTCATTACTAAAACACACTACAGCCTGTGTTCTAAGACCTATATTAAGTTCTGTTTTCTTAGATAGCAGTCATTTCCATTCTGTTCTCAATTCTTGTGCAACCACACTGTAAGTGGTATATTTCTTGATAATTTGAGAGAAAAAAAAAGATTCTTAAAAGGATTGTGGATATTCAGACATCAAAAGCTTGAGCACAGGATCTTAAAGACATGGGATAACCCTGTTTGGAAGGGGTGCTGGCAGTTCATCTAGTCCAAAATTCTACTCAGAACAGGGTCAGCCATATGTTTAGACACAGTTGCTCCAGGCTTGAACCAGTCAGGTCTTGAAAAATCTCTGAAGATGGAGAATACACAATTCCTCTGGACAACCTGTTCCACTATTCCAGTGCCCTAAGGTCAAAAAGGCTTTCCTTAAATCAATGTTGGAACCTCTCATGTTTCAATTTATGCCTTTTGTCTCTTGCCCTCCCATGGCATACATGGCTTCCTTCATGCTCAACTATATAAAAATATGAGTAGGATACTCTTTTCCAGCACTGACACAATAGTTGTACTGAAGTGAAATACTTCAAGTGAATGTACAGAAAATATGGTTTTGTTTAAGCTGCAGATTCTTACAAGTAGTTTCATAAGTAGTTCATTTAATAAAAATAATAGAAAAATTAAACAACCCACTATTGTCTGTTGACTGTTTCCATTCCCACCTCTCATATATGCTTTTCCAGCCTTACAGCCCTCTCACCAAAAGAAAAGAAAAAAAATGGGAAAAGAAGAAAAATTAGAGATAAAAATATATCAAAATATCTCAAAAGTTTGGAATTTCCATTTGAAAAATTGAACTAAAACTTCAGTATATTTTTTTGTATCTTCAATATTTTTCAGTTCCAATATAGCTCAAACTTTTCATCACTACTAAATTTATTAAGAAAAAATTATAAGTTCCACTCTAATGTATTTGCAAAGCCTCTGTCTTGTCCAAGAAATCTCTTGCTTCTCTAGAATTGTTTGGAACTCTTAGAACCCTTGCTCATTCATTTGATCAGAAGTGCTGGGAAAAAAGCTCTTGTACAGTTCTCCTACCCACTTTGATTGCTGGCAAAGAACATCAAAACACAAAGAAATTCACAGAATAGAAGAAATAATTTGAATATAGGACACTGCCTCAATGTTGGTTCTGTTAACTATGACAGATATTTGGACAGAATATTTTGTTAGCTGAACAGATTTATCATGGAAAAAATTCTAGGCAACGTCTAACGTTTACAAATGTCAGTACCCAAAAACCAATCTCCAGGCACACAATTAAACAAGATATAATTTTCAACTGTACATCTGTGTAATTTTAATTTTCCATTGAAAATCCCATGAGTCCCAAACAAGACTATCTTTCTATTGTGTATATATGTAGTGCCAAGGTCTGAGAGGCTTCAGGTTTTGATTCCAAGAGAACCCTCCCCTTCTACAGATAAATTCCCTGCTTGACCATAGACATTAGAAAAATCTCAACTAGCTTCATACCAGTTTACATCCTTCTGTGCTTCACAAAGGAGGAGACAATAAATGGTTGAGAATTGCTGAGAAATAAATATATTAAAGAGATGAGCAGAAAGTTAGGTTTTATGGGTGGTGGCTAACATATTAGGGAAAGTAGGCTTAGCATATATTAGAAAAATAATTTGTTTCAATCTTTTCTTATACAAAGCACTAAGCTTATAAGAAAGTTTGTTATTCCTTACTTCTAACAGAAAGTAGACATTCTTCATTTTCTATTTTATTTCCATCCATGCAGATCCAGGTAGTAGAAATATCACCCAGACAGTTGGAAGCAAGGGTCTTGGTTTTTATATTAAACTGTTTTACTTATATACAATGATGTTTTGGAAAACAACATTAGAACACATTTTAGCAGACATGAGCAAGTCTCCACTTTTAATACATCTCTTTCTCTTTTGTAAATGTACATCACAAATTTAGAAGCAAGCAGCTGGCTGACAAATCTTTCCTCTGCTGATTCTTGTCTTGTTAGCTTTTCTGTAAGTCTCCCAAGAGTTTCTTTAGCTGCACCATGTGATATTTCACTACTGCTATTTTCTATTCTTGCAGCAAAACCTAGTATTTCATCGTAAACAAATAGTGTTAACACTTGTGATGCTTAATGTTTTGTCAGTTTGCTCAGCAAGTGTGAAGAAAATGCAAACACTTCCAAGCCTTTTTTCATGTTGTCAGACTTCACTAAATCAAGAAGATCTCCCAAATGGATGGTCTTGTATGCTGCATTTAGATCATTTGATGAAAAATTAAGATCTGAAATTCATGCAATTCTTAAAACAGGCAATACCTGGTTAGTAAAACCTCTTTTTTCCACCTGGAACAAGTAAACATTTCTCTTCACAAGAAGCTTGTATGCTATGAATGTATTTCTTAGCTAAAACAGGCTTGCTTCCCGGAATGGCTTGCCTTCCTTGCATTTATGTGAACGGCTTCCTAGATATTCCTATGCATAATTTCTTATACACATGCTTTATTTTATATTTTAGTATAAAAATCTGCACATTATATACCCAAGTAGATATGCTTTTCAAAACCTAAATTTTTCATCAATATTTATATCTTTCACCAGTTCATATAATCAGTCCCTTTTCAGTGGAGGAATGAAAAACTATATCAGAATTAAATGTTTTGCAAAATATGGATCTTTTTTCTTTCTTCCATTGATTTTATTCATATGTCGTTCTTAAAACAAGAAAGAGCTAGCTGTGTCATATAAATCATTAGTAACAGATACATTATCCAAATGCAATAACTTATATTAACTTTAATAAATGTGGGTAACCTTAGGAAAAATTGATATGCACAATTCCTACTATGGAGACTGACACAATTTTAGGGGTTTATATAAAGTGCTCAAAAAGCAATCCTGAAGCTTACTGTCCCTTTGATTTCAAAAGGTGTTTGAGATGCATTAAAACCTTGAAAACAAAGTTCAATGTATTTAACAGGTATCTGGTGCTCTTTGACAATGCTGATGGTATTCACTCTGGCCTTCAGTTGCCAATCCAGAAGGTTATGGGTTTCCATAGATCATAACCTGCAAGCCCCGTGCAGCTGTTTCAGATACTCCTTTACATCTCAAATGGCAAGAGGTCGTTATTTTTAAACTGAACCAAGCCAGTAGTAATGATCTGACGCATCTATCTTCTAATTAATTTAAAGCTGTAAATGAGACACAAGATACCACGTTGCTCTGTTTTGTATGACAGACAGAAGGAATGCTCATTCTTGAGGTTGTCTACCTGTGAACGGTGGAGTGTAGTGTTTGGGCCTTGCACGGGGTGTTGTTCTTTTTTTAAAGTCTATTTGTTTGGATTTTTTGAACAATTCTTCACACATTGCACTGGTGTAGTTCAGTCAAAAGTATTGTAGGTGTGGTCAGAATTGTACTTAAAAAAGCATGTATACAATCCTCTTCCCTGAACTGATCTGAAGATTTTCACCAGAACTCTACGACATCCTTCACAACGCTATGCTAATAGTCAAGGCAGTGTAGTCAGGACAATGGGCCAATTGTTACAGCATGTTTAAATCAGAAGCAGGAGATGGGGCTTAAAATCCTATATATCCATTCTTTTTTAACTAGCTATTGATTTTCTTATAAATACCATAAATTAAAACATTTAAATTGTCTGTCTTCTATTTTAGCTATAGATTAATACTGTTTACATTTCACTTTATGAAATGAATTCACAACACATCACATATGTTCTAATATTTTATCCTGTAACAGATAAAAGTGGGCTCAGAGATGATGAGCAGCAGAGTGCTGGAGGGGACAACATTCAGTGCTCCATTATTGAACTGTCAGCAGGATGAGAGGGTGGAGAGGTAAATAAGTTGTTGGTATCAGATAGCAACTAAACATTATTCTACCCATGCAGAACAGGCAAAAGGTATGAAAAAAAGTGAGGTAAAAAAAAGTCTCCATAAAACAGTTAATCTTACTTAAAATGTAACAGGGACATGAATATAAAATTAAGAAAGGACCTTTTTCTAGGAACCACCTAATCCTGGGTGCAGGTTTTGTTACCTACATTACTACATTACATGTACAATACAGATTATTTTGACAAAAAATTTCAATATCTCCTTTGCTGTTTTGAACTATGGAGTAGATTTTATCACATGTGCCCATTAATCTGAATATCAGAAATGAAGAGCATCTGGAATTTTAACTCACACTTGAGTGCATCACCCAGGAATCCCTTCGTGAGAAACAAGAACAGTTCTAGCAGATATACTCTGTTTAGTTCAGATTTGACACTTTTTGAATGTAACAAAACAAACTTAAGACTGGCCTGTGAGGTTTAAAGAAAATCTCTCATCCTAGATACTTTATTTTTAAAACATTTCTACCATCACCATGAATGGTTTATATGTGACTATGTTTTATACATCAATTTAATTCTGGTTAAACTTTTATATTATTTGCATCACAAAAAATTAGTTTCACCAGACTAAAGACAACAAATATGGTCTCTGCAAGGCAGGGAGAGAAATGAAGAATGTTTATCCGAAAGAAGTAACAAATCAATGTTAGCTGAAACACTGGACAAAAGCAGGCAATTTCAACATATTCTAGAAAAAAACCCTATCATTAACTTTGATGGAAAAGTCTCAATTACTTAGGGACACAGAGAATTTTATTATTTCAACAATGTAATAAACCGCTCCTAGCAATGTCCTTGACTTAACAGAGACTAACTCAACAGTATAGAAGATAAGGAAGGGTATCAAAATCAAGCCTCCAAATGGCAAAGTATCTGAGGTAAGCACTAATTCAATCTCGGCTGAGGTCTCAGAACACTGTGACTTACTGATAAATTTCTTTTCCTGAAGGAACTAAATCCAAAGCCAAGAACTCACTGCATTCCTACAACTCATGTGAAACCCTTCAAGTAAATACTAGAATAACCTGGAGGGAAGAGGAAAATAAAAATATCTGTAACAATCTACTTACAGGCCATTTACCCAAGTTGATGGCAAATAAACTAGAAGTGGACTAGTAATTCCTGCAGGACTTAGTCCAGAGAGAGCATTCAGCAGCCTCTGATGCCACCAAAAGTTTTCAAACATCTATCTAAACTTATTAACAGACAGAAAACACTGTAGGGAAAAAAAAGCAATTATCCTCCATTTCCAATTAAAACACTTCGTATTTATAATAAATTGCTACAACAGGAGTTGCCCAGTTGTGTCAGATATCTTATGTAGAATATCTTTAAAATAAAGACTAAAAGTTTTTACAAGAGAAACAACAAAAAAAAATTAATGCACAGGCAAATTTAATTTCTTGTTTCTTTCTGGACTTTTAGTTCATATGTTTTTGTTCTGCTTCAAAATGTTTTTTAAACAGACTTGGACATCCCTTTATATAACATTTTCAGTTTGAACCAGATTTATTTGTCCAATGAAGTATGTTTTATCAGAACATTCATTACCCTTTTTGAACATAGTGGAGTCAAGGATCAGAAAGCAATTTTCCTTCTTTCCTGTTCTCAAAAGTATGATTTTTTTTAGTAAGGTTAAGCAGTGCTTTTTCAAATTCCCTGTGCTTGATGTGTCATCTGTCGATGAGTCAAGCCTGTTATGCTGGAACTCTGAATACAAGAATGGTCCCTCACTTTGAAAACTTTTAAAAGAAATGCTTTATTGTTTCTATAGGGGAATTTAAAATATTCTCTGCTTTTATTTGTAGATGTCATGGTCATACCCATTGATACAAGGTGTTGACTTTGTACACAGACTCTTCAAATATTCACACTTCCACCATAACCGCATTGCCTATCTAGTTCTGTTTTGAAAGACTAAAGCTGCTACATCAACATGAACAGACTGGAATTTCTTTGCATTTTTAGAAACATCTGCTCTACATGTCACTATGTAATATAGCTATATATTTACTGTAAAAGAAATTAAGGTGTTACTTTGCTGCCAAAAATTTAAGCATATACAGGACACTATTACTTTTGACACACTGCAGACGGGTTTCTTTAAAAAGGACAGTTTAGCCTTTGCAGCCACATGTAATGGCTGCATACCCATCCTCCAGATAAAAATGACTCTATGAAGTAAATGTTTAGTCTGCCTTTCTGCTTTTCACTGAATTTTGCTTCTAACAGCTGTTTTCTAGTTCACGTAGAAATACTACTGATAATTGAGGGAAGAGCTTTGCATCTGAACCTTGACTCATATTTTTCTTACAGATCCCCTTCCTTAATTTAAGGGAGTTCAAATTCACAGGTCCAAACTCTCAGGAAAATATTCTGATCAGACTATGATAGGCTGGATAGGGGTACCCTTTATGACTCTTACTGTGAAACTGTGTCATCATGTAAAGAAGCATATAATATTCACAGGGAGAGAAGAAAAAAGGAGGAGTATGACACCCTTCATAGTAGTTACAACTTTTTGCTACAGCATTTGTAATATCTAAAAGCTCTTACATTCTTTGCTTTGCTTAAAGCATAAAACAATGGTGAAGAAAATCGGAAAGCCTACAGAAAATGCTCAAGCACTGACATACTTTATGAGACTTTGGTGGGCTAGTGGAGCAAGAGGGGAAGATCTGTCAGTCTCCCAAGATATTTCATTGTTACAGGTAAGGCAATGGTGAAAATGAGGTATTTTTATTTTTGCCCGATCCATCTTTTAATTTCTCAAACTCTTCCTCTTCTCAGAGAACAGTATTTGCTGGACATTTTTGTTCTTGGGATACTCCAATTACCAAAGGAAATGCTCATTCCATTTAAAGTTTATGTTATTGTTTTTAATTAATCTGTTAAACTAAATTCTCACTTTAAAAAAAACACATCTATTTTGTATCACCTGAAAAGCTGAACTGATTCAGGAAATAGTCCACAATATCTAAAAAAAAAATAATCTTAATTTCAAAGTTTCAGAATATATATGTAGCCACCACCGTATTTTACAGTAAGTAGATAAATACCTCTGTGACCATCATGTGGACAGGAATTTTTAAAAAGGAAAGGGTGATATCTCAGCATGGAGATTCTCCTGTGGTCTTTTATTTTCATAGCTACATGTAAGAGCCAAAGAATAACCCAGTTTTAAATATTCTTTTCCTAAAAGCTTTTTCTGCAGTGTTCAGGTTCATGTATTGTGTCTAATACACAGAAAGTGAGAATGAAGGTCTACTAGTGTTTCAGCACAGGTTAGAAAAAAATCCTTCTGAGGCGAGTCTCTGACTATTCCCTTTTACTGTGCTTTGGTTCACACTGTGGAGTGGTCTCACTGACCACGAACTGGATTCTGTCTGGAGGACACACTGCAGGAGCTCACTTGCCACACTGCAGCTGCAGAGGGGCAGGCAACAGCCCATGGGACTAGACTAGAGCTAGGCCGGAGAAAAACTGGTCCAACAAGGCATAATGGAGATGTCAGATTCTCTGCACCAGCTGTGTTACTCTGCAGATCCATTCCTATTTATCCACCTGCTAACACAGAAGTAGCTCAACTGCCTGCCAACTGTATGTTAAGCACCATGACTAGCATTTCTTGCATATGCTCATTCTTTTTGTCTCTCTCACAAAATCAGGCAGAGAGGTTGCTGCTAAATAGCACAAGACATTCACTCTCTACAGTGCCTGAGCAATCTGTCTCTGTGGTCTTCCCAGCCTTTTTGAGCCCAAGGATTTGGAAAATAAAACTATCAACTAAGCCTGGCTAAATCATATTGTACAGAACAGAGACAGAACTCTGGCTGGCCCTCACCATTCCGAAACACAGTCCTGTGCTTATACCACTGATACATGGAAAAATAGATGCTTCTCTCAACTGACAATGTTTACTTTCATTTTTCTTTCAATAAATAATACTGAGTTAGTGTAGATGCTTTTTAAGATGGAGAAGAATGAAGCAAAATTAAGTGGTATTGAACATCAAAACACCACTTTAGCTAAGCATCAGGATGTTTAGATCCTTGCTGAAAGCTTATCTGAACTACTGGAAGCTCCTTGACTCTGCAAAATCATGCAATACATTTTAAAGCAGGTCAAATATTAGGCACTTCAGCTGCCAGGAATATCCCATCAGCAAAAAGAGAGGATGAGGAGGAAAGAAGCATAATTTCAGAACCTAGGAAAGGCAGGTACTACAGTCAGGTGACAGGGGTACTGGATGTTGTTTTATCTAACAAATTTGATTATATATCATTAATGTTTTTTAATATAACTAGCTTATGTTCTTCTTTTTAAGCAGGATTTGTGTCTAGATTCAAAAGTATACTGAAAATGCAATTTCATGCATGCTTATGAAAATCATTATGAACAACCACGTGTATAAAAGAGTTAATTGCATGTATGCACACGGACAATTTCCACCATTTGCATGTACACATCCTTAAGTGCTTGCAAGAATAATCATAATATTTGGCCATAATTTATTAGCTGGACAATTACAAAAGTTATATATTTGTATTTTAAATTAGTCTTTTATTTTTTCTACATTCTGTGTAATATTTGATCAACTCATTAAGAAACATGAAGATTAAAATTCAGAAGTGTCTGGATGTATGCCTGTTACACTTAATTAGTGATTGCTGAAAAAAAGATCTGAGAATTATCATACTGAATAATGGCAAAGATCTACACAGCAATAAAAATATTCTGCACAATGTTTTAATTCAACTCATTGTTTTGGTAAACTTAAACAGGTGAATTAAAATACAGTATTTTGCATTATGTCAGGGTTTAATTTTAGAGTTTTATTTACAAATGCTACGAGTCATTTAAAGAAAGGAGTAAGTGTCATAGTAGGAAGGTGTAGTGTTACAGATTTTTTTTTTTTACAGCCATGCTGTAATGGTTTCAGTGTATATTAAATATTTAAACATGTATATCATACATTAAAAAATTGACAGAGCAGCAGAGGATAAAAATGCAGCACTTCTGGTATACAGATTTCAGATACAATACAGGGCAGGAAAGCAAAGTAACTGAGTAAGTGTGAATCATCCTGCTAAGATGCTGAAAATGTTCAAAGGGTTAAGGATGGCAAATCACATTTTGTTGCTATGTGCAGCAAGGATGAAAATCTACTGGAACCCCCTTTAATAGGTGAAAGGTGGTCTGAGCCAAAACGCACATACTGACGTCCAACCCTTCCCTAGAGAATCAATGATGGTTTTTTGTGTGTGATCAATGTAATATTCCACAGCTAAATTTAGGGACTCTGCATCCTATGAAAATGGCACCTCTCTATGACTAATTAACAATAAAAAATTATGGTTATCTACAGGTTTAATTATTTAATCTCCAAGGTTTTGATTAACTTAAATCTTTTTAGTAAGGACAAAAGAGTATATGGAAAAAAAAATGCATTTCTAATGTTGTTTATTCAGAAGGGATTCTGTAATTTTCCCTAGTCAGCTTGTAAGATTACACCATCTTTGCTGTTAACTCCCCTAACCCAAGCAACATACAGTGTGAGACAGACTGCTAATAAACCTGTTTCACTGTGTCTATGTATTATTTGCTAAATCATAAACTATGCCTACATAACTTCTCCTTTTTATTTTGGAATGGTAAAGACTTTTAGTAGAGATCATAAGAATCAGTGTTTGATTTTGATGTGTTAGAAAAAAGATGAAAAGTTAAACAAATATCTTTAGCCACAGTGACGGCAACTGGTTTCAAGCATGTTTTATAAAGCAAACAAATCTTTACATCCAGGTCCACTGTCTTTTCACTACTGGCACTGCATCTGTATGTTTATAAGTCATGAGGTGATACATGTTGGTTCACCAAAGTCAGAGGGAATTTTGTCTGATATCAGGGGGGCCAGACTTCACTTTTAATAATTCACTTGGCACACAGGCTGAAGTATTTGCAGCGATACAGTGGGTGGGTATCATGCAAAGGATGAAATAGAAAAGAGACAGGCTCACTATAGAAACTCTTCTAGAAGCCAGCACCTTTGTAAGCCCTGTTTTCTCCAAGCACTCTGAAGATTCTTGCTTATATGCTATTGCTCTGTCCAAAAGTGCATAACAAAAATAATTTAAATGAAGATTTAAAGGAAGGAACACACCTGAAACTCAGGGAATAAGAGTTCATTTCTCAGCTCTGATATCAGCTTGCTCTAAAACCATAAGCGAACCCACATGGCTCAATTTAGAAACATTAATAAGAAAAATTAGCACACGAGGAGATTTTTGAAGTCTTACAATTCATATCACAGTGAGAAAAAACCCATGAAACTCTGCACTCTTCCTGTTTTTTTTTTCCCCCTTAACCTGATGCCCCATTTGTAAAATGGAAAAATGAAGGTACATTTATAAAAATTAGAATTTTAATATCAAGTATTTTCTTAGTACTGTGAATATCTCTTTCTGTAGGGCTTACCTTATCAAGCAGAAGTTCATGAGATATAAACTTCATATGACGCAGGCATTATTTTGAAATAGCTTTTATGTTAAGCTAACATTCAAATGCATTTTTGCAGGAAAAAGCTTACACTAGCAAATAGAACAAATTTTCAAGGACCAATTAACCTATATGCAGGAAGAGAAATAAATCACACTTTGCCCAAATACCTGTAGAAAAGTTCTATTTCTATGATTTCAGCGTGCCCCTTTTGATTCAGGCAGACATGATCTCCCTAAACAGAGATGTGTAGCATTATCATTAAACCAACAAGAAAGAAAACTATATTGGTCAACAAAAGCCAGACAGTTTTCACCAATATTGGCAAGTTAGCAACACATCGACAACTCAGCTAGAAAGTTTCATACTTTAAATCAGTCATTCCAAATAAATGCAAAATTTTGACCAATGATTTGAACAGCCTACATACACATTTGCAGACACGCAGTATCACAGCTCTCCAGTGGTATTTTTATAGTTCCAGTGCTAACAATACTTTGTTTCATCTACAATTATGGGCCAAGTTCTGATACCATCATCGTATAGCATAATAAATACATACAGACATCTCCAGCTGTTACATGCACTCCTTACCCACCTTGTTTTGTATCAAACCACCTTGTTTTGTACCAAATACAGTTTGTGTAAATGTTTGTATTATCACAAAAATATGGATCTTGTGATCTTATCTGGTAAGTGTAAAGAAAAAAAAGATTGAAAACATTTTTCGTATTGCAATGGACACGTAAACAAACAAATCAAATGTTGTCTTAGACCATTCAGCTCTGCCTTGCCTAGAGAAGACAAGAGACATAGCTGTCAAGATGATTGCAATCCTATCTAATCTCTGCTGAAAAGTGTGAGGACTTGTGTTCACTAGCTTTCTCCACAGCCTCCCTTCACAGACAGACTCCAGATGCCAACATTTCTCTAGAAACAAAGTTTCAGGGCCATTTTACAACCACATGGCCTTCTAGTGGGGAAAAAAAACCCAAAACGCACCATTCACATATTTCTCCTCATACATATATATAAAAAAAGAATTCTGGTTTGTTCCATGGAGAAAGAATATTCACAGGACTCGGTTCAACCTTCCTCTCTGTAGAGTGTTTTCTATTAAACATTAGAATAAACTGTAGTGACTGAAAGGCACCTTAGGGAAAGCACACACCTGTGAATGCCACTACTTCCAAGGGAGTACTGATCACTGTGAACTCTTGACTATCACACAGTAAAATAAGGAAGCCATCTCTATTTCACTTGGATATGAACAGTTATCTTGGTTTTTTGAAATCCTGTAAACCATCTGTGTACAGAATAGGATACAGATGAATTTTAGCTGTGCTCAGGTATGTCTAATTAGGAATGCCAGCCACTGCAATTTTACCTATTAAAAAGATGTATCCTATCAACATGCCTGTCAAAAAAAACCCCACATCAAAACCACAAGCAAAACACCCAAACCCAACCCCCCAAACCATTAAAAATATATTAAAAATCTTGCTATGCCCATTGTAATCCCAGGTCACAAGCTAGGGAAGTTAAGACACTATCTCTAAAAGAGTTAATATGATGGAAAGAATGAAGATCAGAAGGACAGATGGAAAACTCATTTGTGAGATATTCAAACATTTGAGAAACTAAGTAACAGATTCAGTCCCATTCTGACAAAACAAGAAGGATGTGTGTCATAGACCTACCAGAACATCTACAGTTGAAACACTGGAAGACAGCACATTCATTTGATAATTTGCTGAAAGTTTCTAGCTGGCAGGATTTGTAGCTGTTCTTAGTCTGCTCTCAACTGTGGTTCTTACTATACTCAATGATAAAGGCTGACATAATGAAAGCAAAATGAAGTAAACTACAAATCTCGTGTGCAGTTTTTTTCGGGTGTTTACTTATTTAATGCCTCTGCAGGCCCAAATGCCAGGTGGTTATTCCCAACAGGGAGCAGAGACAAAGAAAGGTTATTTGAACTATCCAGAACTTGGGTTTGGAGCATATTATTCTAGATGTTCAATATTTTTGGAAGAAAATAGTCCAGGCAGCCCTACCTATTTATGTTTAACATTTCTGAAACAATTTTGAATCCAACTGAAGTAACAGGTGACTGCACTAAAAGAAGGAAAAAAACCAAACACCTGAGCATGATCATAAGCTATTTTTCAGATGACCCTGTCATGTTTCTGACAAAGAATAGGCAGATTTCAGGGTATGTCTTATGTCTGTACAGTGAAAAGGCTCCATTGGAATCCTTTATTTGAAGCAAAAAAGGAAATATGTTGGCTGAAAATGGAAGAAATTGCAGCATAGCAGAAAACTGAAGGACATCAGGATCAGGTAACCTCCAAGGTCACATACAACAAGCTTCTGGCACAGGTGGAAGAATCATTTTGGTGTCCTCTTTCAATCACTGAACCACAGGTATTATGGAAAAAATCTGTCCATGTAGTATGAGGAAATATTTGTTTTGCCCTTACAGCCCAGCTTTTTGTCTGTGCAGTTCTGCGGGCTCACTGCTCTGCCTTGGGCTTCCACACCACTAACAGAAAAAATCAGTCATGAAAACAGACCAGCTGTTGGAACAAAACTGATTATACTTCCACTCTTTTCACAGGTGATATAATCCACTCTTCCTTTTCTCAGATTAGTTTCTCTAAATGCATTCCATTCCCATTTAATAGATTAAATGGAAAACTACATAAGTCTTGCGTAAACAATACTTTTAAACAGTCAGACATGTCACATTTATTTTTCCCTCAAGACAAATTCTTTCCCCATTGTGCATAAAGTTTCTAGAAGATGGACTTCAGACTTCCTTTTAGAATCTCTGAAAAGAGTGAAAAGATAACTCTTGAACGTCAGGGATGTTTAGTCACATGATTAGAAGTAGACAGGAAAATTTCATTATATGAACTGTTTCCTGACCCAGAGCTGAAATTAATGTGTGCATGGAAGGTGAGAGTACACCTCCACATCTAGAAATTCATACTGGCTCTGCAATTCTCAGGAATATCCTTACCCAATGTGGTTTAGAGCAGTCACCAGGCAGCTAAGATTTGGGGCACCTTACAGCAATTACACAGCACCTATGCAAATGAACGATGCATCTTTGCTGTGATATTCTGAGAATCCCTTTTCCACCCTACTGTAACATTTCCTTTCCTGAAAGACTGAGAGGCAGAAGGAATTCTGCAGGACATTTTTGGCCGTGGGTTTACAATGAATTTGATCATGTACCTGTGTTATTCTACTAACACAAAAAACACCGTTACTGATCAAACATCATTTCTAGCTTCAGTGCGCAAGTGCAATTCTATGTTAACAATACATGATTCCTTGTTCCTGGCTTCATTATCTGTTGATGCTAACGATATATAGATTGACCACTGTATCACAGATATGCCCTTGAAGGGTATCTGTGGCTGTCCTGTAAATAAATTAAGCGAAATGTAAATAAATAAATAAATAAACCAGTTTGTGAAAGATGGCTTGTAAGTGTTCTATTAGTACTTTTGTCACTGCAGGCAACCAGAGTGTGAAGCTGGTAAGAAGTCAAGCAAGCTCCTGACGTCAGTTATTCCTCATTTGGAACAATTTTAAACAATCTTTGACTTATGTTCATGTGTTGATCATTGATTAAGCCACAGGGATGTTTCCTCTAGTGTTTCTTTGCCTTTATTACTATAAACAATGTAGTACTTTTCCAGACCACTTAGTTTCAGACTATGTGTATGGTCTATTAATAAATGCACCCTTATATTTTCTGTTTTTCATTAATACCTGGAAGACAGCTGATTTTCTGACAAGCTCTGGATCTCTGAAACACTCATAATTATCAGCAGTAAATTCTGTTTATTTCTTAGTTGCACTTGAACTTTAGAACTTATGCACAAAGAATAAATCATTCCTCTAACAGAATGATCAATTTTTGTATTTCTCCATGTAGTTACACATTAGTCACTTGGCATTTTCAGTTAAATGACTATGTTCACTTAAAATAAATAGTAAAGAAAAAACAATAGCAGACATACAGACTTAATAGGCAAGCAGCATGCTTATTGCCGTAACTAAGGGACTTTTGATGTTACAAGAAACCACTGATGCCTCCTTCCATTTGCACAGTGCACACAGTGATTTTAGACAAAATTAATTTATTTCAGTGTCTGTTATTAAACCAAAGGCAGGCTCCAGTTCACAGATTAATAACCTGTGAGTTATCATTACAGCTGTGTTCAGTGAATATTGCATGTGTGTGCCTGGATTTCCTGTTTCTTCATAGCACGGAACCCAGTATCATGGACTCCACAAGTTTTCTTTTCAGCCTTTCTCCATACCATTCTCAAAAGCCATTGCTATTTCTTGCTACCATCCATTAAAAGCCTTAAGTTGCCTCATTACAATTGTTTTTCAAGGCAGAGTCACTGAAATATGTGCTGCAGCTCAACAGATGAAGTCTGAGAGCTTTTTCAGAGCGGCTGTGGACACTGCAACTATTAAACATAAGAAAGTCTGGTAGGTCAGCTATGAACTGTACATGAGATAACTTGTACTGTGTGCTGAAACTAAACTTGCAGGTGTCAGCTCAGCAAAGATGCGAAACCAATGCAATGACTGATATGAAAGAACAACACACCAAGAATGTTTGTTAAAAGGAAAATTGTTCCTTTCCTTCCCATCTCTGGTTACAGTCAGGAATGCTTCATCTTTCAGGCCAGCACTACCCTAGAGCACAGCAGAGCAGACATGCTTGGCCTCTGAGGGAAGGTGGGAAAAGGGAGTATTCCCAAAGTGGAGGGTGGAAGAAAGGGAGCAGGTCTGAAACAGCAGGTGTGCAGAAGTACAGGAGAATGGGTCTGCCACTCTGTTTGCAAGCTGCTACACTCTGTTGACCTCATTCTAATTTCCAGATTATTACTTACCTTCACAGAAAGCATGTAATTTTTTTTTTCTGGGTGATTATACAATGCATCTTTAGCTATGAATGGCCCAGCAGAATAAGCCAATTCTGAAAATCTTAAGATCAAAGGCCTGACTCTGTCATTTTCATCCATAGAAAAATCACTTGAACGCTCTCTCTCTCTTTTATGAGTATGTGAAATAATTCCCATTTTTTTATTCAACTACTAATTCACAAGCTATCAGAGGCACCAGTTGAGAGCAGTACAACGCAGAGCACTGCACAAATATGAGCTAGCAGACTAGTAGTTACACAGTTCTGTGGTCAGGTCATATAGTAACATGATCAGACTACTATCAGCTAGACCTGAACCTTTCAGCAGAATCATGAAGCACAACAATGTTTATATTCAATAATTTTCTGCTATTGTTTCTTGCTTCTCTCAGACATGTTCTAAACTGTGACAAGAAGGAAACCCCTTAAGCTTCTTCACACATCTTTTTCTGTCTAAAAGGTGTTGAAGGTGTGAAGTAACTACTACTATGATGGTTCAGGATAAGTACTTTTGTGTACATGATGACAGCAATCATTACCGGTTCTGAATATCACATTCACAGTACTATGGCCTATTAGTTTTTTCCCCTTCTGTTGGATATTTGGAAATACTCGGATAATTAAAATGATTATTGTATTGGGTTTGCATGGCAAGGTTTTGGTAGCAGGGGGTGGGGCTACAAGGATAGCTTCTGAGAGAAGATGCCAGAAGCACCAAGTCCAACAGAGCCAGTGCCAGCCAGTCCAAGATGGACCCACCGCTGGCCAAGGCCAAGCCCACCAGCGACAGTGGTAGCACCACTGGGATAACATATTTAAGAAGGGGGGGAAAAAAACCTGCTGCATGACATCAGCTGGAGAGAGGAGTGAGAATATGAGAGAGCAACAACTCTGCAGACCCCAAGGTCAGAGAAGGAGGGGGAGGAGGTGCTCCAGGGCCGGAGCAGAGATTCCCCTGCAGCCCCTGGTGCAGCCCCTGGTGAGGCAGCTGTGCCCTGCACCCAGGGAGGCCCACGGGGGAGCAGAGACCTACCTGCAGCCCATGGGGGGGCCCATGCCGGAGCAGGGGGAGGTGACTGAAAGAGGCTGTGACCCCATGGAGAGCCCGCACTGGAGCAGGCTCCTGGCAGGAGCTGTGACCCCATGGAGATGAACCCACACTGGAGCAGGTTTGCTGGCAGGCCTTGTGACCCCGTGAGTCTGTTCCTGAACGACTGCAGCCTGTCAAAAGGACATGTGGAGGGGACCCACCCTGGAGCAGTTTGTGAAAAACTACAGCCCTGGGGAAGGACCCATGTTGGAGAATTTCATGGAGGACTGTCTCCTGTGGGTGGGACCCCACGCTGGGGCAGAGAAAGAGCATGAGGAGGAAGGCACATCAGAGACAACAAGTAATGAACCGACCACAATCCTGCACCACTGAGTGGGAGGAGGTAGAGAAGTCTGGAATGAAGTTGAGCCTGGGAATAGGGGAGGTGAGGGGGAAGGTGTTTTAAGATTTGTTCTTATTTATCATTATCCTACTCTGATTTTATTGGTATTAAATTAATTGCCCCCAGTTGAGTCTGTTTTGCCCACAGTGATTGCTGAGTAATCTCTCCCTGTCCTCATCTTGACTCACAAGCCTTTAGTTGTATTTTCTCCTCCCTGTCTTGCTGAGAAGGGGGAGTGATAGAGCAGCTTGGTGGGCATCTGGTGACTAGCCAAGTTCAATCCACCACATCATTTACTTATCAAGTTATCATCAAATACAGTATCACAACTCTGGAATAAATTCAGCTGTCCTTGATACTAGTAAAAGTTTTGCCATTTTTGCCAAAGATACGAAGCGCATGCTAGTCATATATCAATGGTAGCAGCTATTAAGTTGAAGAGATCAACATATTCAAAGTGTATACTGAATGATACTATAATGACTAAAAACTTTCCCTGTGAATGTTTGTCAACTCCCCCCTGCCCCTTTAAGGGTGAAACAAATGCCATAAAAGCAACAACAAAGGCCTGGAAGAACTGGGAGAATTAAACATAACTACAAAGTATTTCCAGTGGAAAAAATAACATTTTGGATCACTCCTTTGAGGAAGCCTCCTTCTCTCAACTCTTATTGCAGTATTTCTAAGTAAGGCCCTTACAGTTCTTCCACTTGGCCTTGTTCAAATCATCATTCCTGCTGCAGGAAGCAGAAAAAATTATTGCTGTAAAATAGAAGGCCATGGACAAGGAATGGAAATAGACCTAGAAAGGAAAGATGTCTGTTAAGAGCCCCACCACTGTAGATGAAGCTCACTCTACAGAGAACAGCAAGATGCCTTCCTTCCTCACTGCTTCCCCTTTCTGTTCCTCACCTCCTGATACTTATTCAAAATATTATTCTCTGAATGTGCTGAGTTTTGTGCTGTGATATACGGCGTGTAAATTCCAGCCTACCAAATAAAAACAGGATCAAACTCTAGACTGACTTATTAAGCCAACACATCTGGGGAGGTTTTTCTGACAAACAGATTTTTGTTTTTTAATTCAGTGGACCCACAAAGCATGAAGGGCTAGCAGTTACTATTCTAACAAGCATATTAGAGTAATAATAGGTGTTCCTGAACAAACCTGTGAGAGGACTACAGTCCCCTTCAACACCATGTAAATTCAAATTTAGTCACAATTTAGTGTTGCATGCATAGGTACCTGAAGGTTCTTCTCTCCTCCACCCCGCTTCCCAATACAATTTCCAAAAGTGCTGCTATGTGTACAGCTAAGCAAACACTCAGATTAAACTCACTGAAGGCAGCAACAGAGGTTAAAAGAGAAATACTATTAACATGCAGTGCTACTCCTACACCAACAGCTGGTAAGCCCTCAGAAAAGCATAAATAAACTAATTAGACACGGAAAAATCTTCAGTGTAATGATGTCCATCCACGCATTGTACCATCCTCTTTGGCATGCAAAGGGAAAAGGGAATCAACACAATTTCACTTGCAGGCATATGACCTATTCACCAGTGACCTTTATCTAAGTAGCAGGGTACCTTCACGTATAGCTATGTGCTGATGTACACAAGCACGCCTGGCTACCCCATTAACTGGATACGAATTCCATCAATTTCTCTGAACAGCCTTGCAAGAAAACGGTATGGTTTGGGTTTTTTTTTTCATTCATAAGAGCTGCAGCAGTCCAAAAATTCCCAAAGGAATGTGTGAGAACTTGTGTCACCTGTGTAATAATACTTGGATTGGGAAGTTTTCAATACCTATAATGGAATACTGAAGACAAGTCGTTGTACAAAGTGAGAGCACCTATTAAAATTTAATTACAGTATTTCTATTGTTGTTTCCAAAAACCTGCAATGCTGTGTACATTTCCTGGCATTGTGCAAGACTACTACCCTACTTTTAGCTAGAATATTAAAAATTCTTACTTAACGATTTAATGCATCTGACTGGGGAGAAGGTGAAAAGAGGAAAGAAGACTTCTACAAGAACTGAGAGACAACTATTGCAAGATGGCCAATTTTGTCAGCAACCATGCATATAGATGCATGAATATGTGTCTACTTTTTTCTGGTTATGAGATTTAATTCTGTTCAGGTGAAGGTTAACTTTGTTCACCTCAGTTTCTTCCTTTTCCATTTCAACAATCATACCACAACTCAGGCATGGGCCAAAGTTGGGTGTTTCATTAGATTTGGTGCTACATGAGGCTTTTCACTGAATGATTTTATTCTTCTCCAAATAACATATTTATTTGTTTTTCAACTCAAAGGTACATGGATGAATTGCACAATCATATCCACAGAAGATCTGGCTTTTAAAGTAAGACACAATACCAAAGCATTCAGTAAGCCTGGCTGCTGGCTTCAGTAAAAGCAGAATCAGAACATAAATGCTGCAGATTAGATCCTGTGCTGTTATACAGTGATGCAGTTCAGTTTTAATCACCTTATTAGCAGTGGTTTTAGTTTAGGTCACGATGTCCTCTGACACAGATTTTAATGATATATTAGAGGTATAGATAGTAGTATCAAGAAAAGTTTTCTGAATTTTGCAAAAGTGAAGAGAGTGAGAATCTAAAGCAAACAAACAGGTTTGGAGTGAATTTAGTCCTGATGAAATAGCCAAGATTTTCTTCCAGCCATAGGTTCTCCTAAACTTAGAAATCTGCAAAGTTATAACTGTGTTTTCTTCTTGTTCATTTAAAAAATATCTTGTATGTTCTCAGTGATGTGTAAAAAACACTTATTAATGACCTGCAACCTTTCCATTAACTGTGAGCCACTGCCATTTTGCCACAATGTCAAAACCTACTTCAAGTGTTTTTCAGAGTCACTTACTGCTCAATGAAATTAAAACAAATGGAGACTTTAAATTTCACCATACTTCATGCAGACAAGATTTCAAAACAGGGGACTGTGAAAGCCTTGGTGGGTCACAGACAAGAATGCTACAGGCAGGGGCTCTTTTCTGTATGCACCATTAACAATTACACAACTACAGAGGGAAATGAAGTATTCTAGCACCAATGTCTGCTGCTCAAATCAGCATGAATGTCCCTACAGCAAAGAGCACTCATTTACACCAAACATTGAACCACTCTCTGTGGTTCAGGGTTCTCTCCCTGTTGGACCACTCATCTCCTCTCAAGGTATGAGGTTAGGGTATGTATTCTACTACTTACTGGTAGCAGTTGGAACACTCCCTTCATCTTAAAAAAGATCTTAGGCACCCACTACTGTAATCTTTACATTTATAGTAACCTGCCAGCTTCTGCTTTTATTTAAAGTAAGTTCTAATTGTACATGGGATTGTAGGTCTCAGTTTATATTTGTAATATGAAACAGTATTCTCCTACAGATTTTTCAAGGAAAGCTGAGAAAACACTTTTTTAATAATGCAAGTGAAGAGGTAGAAAATATTTTTTTTTCACTGTTTGGAGAACAATAATTTAAAACAGAGACAATGACAAGCAGTACTTGAGAAAAAGACATTTTCATTCATATACTTGCTATTGTATTTCCACCAGTCAGAATTATAAAATTTGCCCCATGAGTTCCATCATTTAATTTTTATCATTCAGTACTTTATTTTCATATCAAAGATTTTCACTAATACATAATTCCTGTAGGAATATTATAGGATTATTTGCAAAAGACTCTTCTTTTTCTCCCCTTGAGTTTTCCATTCTAAGCAGGAAATGAGGCTGCTAGTATTTGGATGAGCTCCAGGAAGAGAAGTAGACTAATAGCATATGTGCTGGGTAAGAAAGGATTATAGACAATAGAATACACTATATGCATATGCTTACTTCAAAAAATATATCTTGCTATTACAGTACACACATTTTTACTGTTGCTCCCTGCTGTCCACTCTAATGAGCAAGTTATGCTCTTTACCTTTATAGATCCTGTCTTATAACAGAATTATGAAACATGCCATACTAGCAGAAGGATTTAGCCATGCCCCTACTTGCACTGTTACTCAGTGATTTAGCATGCCAGTGAATTTGTAGATTTAACTTACTGCATATTTCATTTCTTGTAAAATAGAACATCAGATGTTTTCCTCCTTCCAGTAGGCTACACTTGTCCTGCTAGCTCATGTGAGAAGCTTGTAAACAATACACAATGCACTAGCAGTAGTTTATGTCTATAGAGATGCCATAAAAAAACAACTAGAAAAGAAATCCAGATTTTGACATTGCTGAAATACCCCATTTCGGGGTAAATTAATGGTTGTCTCTCCTCTTTTCCATTTCCTGCTCTTTGACAAAATTAATCAGCTAGCAGTGCATGGCATTTGAACTCTTCCACCTGGCTATGGAGCAGGAGGTCTGGGAGCTGGAGCCCAAGTCATAGTTAGGATGCAAGGGAAATCATTTAATAGTCTAGGAAGTAGAGATGCCTTTAAATAAAAAATAAATAAAGCCCAACAGCTTGGGGTGAGGGAAAGGCAGCTCCACAACCTGGGCAAAAAGCCCTACCCCCAGTGTTCTGTGGGGTTCATGGAGATATGAGTTCTGTCCCCCATCCTTTTACCTGATGGGAGCAGAGGCCCAGAAAGTAGCACATTCCCTTATGCCATAAGGTTTTTACTCAATGGAATATGTAGTTTTTCAGATATACATCACACAATTGATGTGGCTACATCTGGCCACAGGAGTATATCAGGGCAACAATAGAAGTTGCAATTGTTAAGTTTTGAGTTTATTGTCTCAGAACTTAACCCCATGGTCTACAAAATACACAGGCAAATAATATATATATATATGTTATACTGCATTATATGCCCGGGTTGCTCTTCCAAGACAACAGGCAAGTAAGCACTCACATGTACTTTACTGTGTGGCTCATATCTCTATTTTGGCTCAAATTTTACTGAAGACTTTATGGTTATCAAATACCATATAGCATTATGGGTTTCTGTACAATACACTTTTTTCCATGTTCAGCAAAATGAATGTATCATGTAAAACATTGCTGACTCTTTATCCTCATATTCCTAAATAAATTTTATATACTTTCAGCATCATTTTTTTTCACATTTCATCAGTGGAACTTACTGAAAACCCACAATGTAGTACCCAAAACTGAAGAGGCTAAATCTCAATTTAAAGAACACGAAAAGACATGAAAGAAAGATTGGGTAAAGTTTAAGCCAATGAAAGTATGAGTCATTATTATATAACAAGCAAGTTGGGTACGTTCTGATATTTTAAGCTGAAGAAGAGATAGGTTGAGAGGGGAAGAGAGCACAGAAGTGGGAGTCAACAGGGGAACTGAGGTAAAGTAAGTGGGTATGTAAAAGTTTAGGAGCACTAATAGGAGCTTTATGTTCTCCTAAATCTTGTTTTCCTACATTTTTTTAAATCTCAGGTAGAGCTTTTAAAAAAAAATGTTAACTCTGTTTTCATCCTAAGGTATGAAGTATCCATTTAAACCATATCAATGTAATTAATTTTCACTAGGTAGCCATTAGGCAACTTCTAGGTAACTTTGACAAACTTCTTCCGTTCATAGAAGACACAGCTGGGTAGAAATTAGTCTCTAAAAATACTTTCACACAACCTGCTTGTTTTCTAGTCACTGTCTTCTTATGTTATGCTCATTCCATCTGTCAATAGATATGAGTCACACATTCGACCTTTCAGTTTCACTTGCGCACATAAATTTCTTCCAATTTCCTGTGAAACAAACACTTTTAACTCTTTAGGGGCTAGCAATTTGCACATATAGCATGCTAGAATGGTTAAGGCAGAAGCAAGCTCTTGAGCTGATATTCTTAGCTTTCCAGTCAGCACTACCTCTTGGAAGCAGACTGTCTCTTTATTCTGCTGACCACCCTTCTGCCCACTCTACCACTAACTTTCACTGAAAAACTAGCAGATATGTGGAGCTCCAGTTTAAATACCACAGTCTAACTATATTTTCAAAGAAAGCTAAACAGCAGAGAAGCAGGTACAAGTCACTCCTGACATTACCAGCCACGATCAGCAGATTCACTGAAGGAAAGCTATAATTTTACCATTTTTAAATCTGCAGCAGGCAACATTTGGTTCAAAGCTAACTTAAAAATAAAGACTCATGCTTGCCCAAATGCTACCCACTGACATAAGTCATGATGCCTTTACCAACAGATCCTATTTTTTTTTCTCCCCAAACACAATAAACACCTCCAGTACAAACGAAGAAGGAACATGGCCACAAAGAACACAGGAAAATGTTAAAGCTAGAGCATTATTCTGGGATTTGGGAGTATATTGCCTTACTCTTTCTCTCAGGCAGAGTACATAATTTAATCTTATCTTTCAGGGAACTTTCAAGACAAAGGGAAAAAAATTATCAGTTTTAGTAAGAACCACAAAGCTGAACTACTGAAAAAGAGATCAAATTCCACACAGTGATCTGGTAAAGGACGGAGACTTGACATGTACAGTTTGTTGGCAGACCTAATTTCTGAGCTCATTTAACTCATTATTGTTAAAACAGCAGCTTAGCAGCGAGATGCTTTACCAGAACAGTAGATTTCCAGTCTGTTTCAATTAAGCATTAAAATGGCATACAAGGGTCTATGGTTTGGCCCTATGGTTCCCTTCCAAAATACACCAGACTTGGACCAACTGTGATACTGTCCCATTAAAACTACTTTAACCATCTAAGCAAAGTCTGTTTTCCACTATTGACCAAGACTTCTCCATCTATATAATGAAGAAGATAGATGTCAGACCTGAAGTTCAAAGCCCACAGTTGTTGGAAGGGATGAGTGGATGAGCTATGGCTGAGATGACACTGAAACTGCCTGTACACCACTGTGACAACCTAAAGGGACCAGTGAGGTTTCAGTACTGTCATGTGGGACAAATGCTTTAGATAACTCTGTAAAATGTGGAAACACCCAGAAAACCTGCTATTGACTTATGGATGAAGACTGAATTTTTTGACCTTTGGTCTTTGGTACGTTAGCATTGAAATAATAAAACAGAATGCATGATCTGATGATACAATGGATATGTGCTCCTACTTATTTAAGTGCAGATTAATGAAATTAGTGAACCCAAGATGACATCATAGATGCACATATGTGGTCTTCGTGTTAAAAATCTTTTCCTTCTTTACAGATAACATGTGCTCAAAGGATTAATTTTACTTTTGGTGACTTACCCTTACTGCCAACTCAAGGAAATCAACTAAAAGAATTTTCAAGCAGTACTGAGGTCACTGGCAGATAGCATTCGTTCTTGAACTGAAGAAAAAAAAGACCATATATGGACAACACCAAAAACAGAGCCTAAAATTAGCAATAAGCAATAGTAGTCACTGGGGGCTTTTTGTTTGTTAAGCGGGGGGGGTTGTTGGGGTTTTTTGTTTATATTTTTTGTTTGCTTTTTTACAACATCAAAAAACATACAAGCTGCATTTGTATGCTGATATTTCAGTCATTAAGTGCCTTTAGGCTAAATTAAAATTATCATTCTTCAGGTTCTTCATATTCATTAGTTCAGATAAACACTTGCCATCAGCACATAGCTGATAGTAACACCTACAGTGTTTAAAAAAGGCAGGGAAAAAAAAAAACGTTAAGTGATGGCTCTGATTTAACAGGCAACTTTTTTGTGACAAACTTAGTCTTTCAAAAACATTGTGATACATGGTCCATTTACAGATTACACTGTCTACTATTGCTTTCTTAATGCTTCAAATCCCTCAGTATTTTTTCCTCAGCTTCCAAAAGCATAAATGTCCATTATTGCCCAAACTTCTTCTCACTGAAGAAAATTGAATTCAGAAGATGACTGTCAGAACACGTGTGACAACACAGGAACTATTCCAAAGTTAGTATTTGCTTCTCCACAAAAACCTCATCTTATTTTTGATAAAACCAGATTTTTATTTCACAAATCAGGTAGAGAAAAGAACAGAAGGACTTAAATATATTCACAGTACAGATTAAAAAAGTTAATATGAAGATTTCAAATAAATGTTTCACATGAGACTATCATTGTCCAAATTTATTGAGTGTTAATTATGAAACCATGACCTAAAATACAGACTTATTTAAGGCTAATTTAAAATAGAAATAAGTACTTTACATGTTTTAACCTGACCCCAAATTAGTTGAAGTCAGGGGGCTTTAGATTAAAATCAATTAAGAGTAAACATGTATTTTAAGGTCTGATTTAATAATTTTCTTTAGTTATTAGTAAAGCCCAAGATGACCTTCCAACTAGAATGAAGGAAAGAATCAAAGATAGTCTGCACTAAGTTTCTCTTAAGGGGTCCTTCACAAAAAGCAAGCAAATGGTCCATATATTGATAACAGTGATATTAAGAATGAGAAATCCATATTTTCAGATCCTTTACCAGATATGCATTTGCATCAGGTGATTCGCCACATGATACCCATTTTGCAGCAAATCTGTAAAGGACTGGTGACTACAGCCTTCTTTTATTTGTATCAGAAAATTCCTAACTAGGGAAGGTAAAATTTGCCAGTGGTCTTTTGGGTCGAAATTCTTATCTGAGGCAATGTTAATAACATAAGCCTTTAACTCCATAATTGGGAGTTAGAATACTATTCTGCTATTAGAAGAAGCAGCACCCTACATTATTGTCATTTTTTCATGAAGTTTCCCAAAAGGTTAAAGTTTAAAAACAAACCAAAAAAATGCAGGACTGTGTGTGTTCATTCTTTCCTGATAGTTACTTAACATATAGAACTGGTCCAAAACAATCAATAATTGACCAAGTGTTATTTTCAGCAATATTTTCTAACCACAGCTACTGGGATATTTATTAACTGGTTGCAAACAGGCAAGGAAGAACTTGATCAAAGTATCCAGACATCAACAAATTTCACATTGTTCACTTTCTGAATGTTGTTCTGAAACCTTAAATTTAACCAAATGATGCAGAATGGGAATAGGCAGTTTATGATTTAGCATACCAATATGCCCAGACACCTTCATCTGTATGCTGGCAGAGTTTTACAGCTACAAGCTGCATTAAAATTGATGAAAGACAATGTAACTTCTGTTGGGTGATTCCGTGCATCTTTGAGTTGACAGAACAATGCAGCATTCCTAATTTTTGTTCACAAGAAAGTGTCCCAAATATTTTCCTTGTTTTATTTAATGAAATGCCTTTGTTCTAAGTGACTTGATTTCTTGTTTTGATGCTGTTTCACTATTTCTACTCTTTGGTCTTTGCATACTGCAACCATAAACCCAGTGATTAAGCTACCATTAATACCAGGTTAGTGACAAAATTATTTGCTAAAATTAAAGGGCACGGGAGACAATGAAAATCCTTCAAGTCAGATCATTGTAGAAGTCCCAGAATCAGTGAAGGTTTAACAAAAACCACACACTAAAATAAACAAGTACATTTAGTGATTAATTACATATACAAGACCATGTTAGAGTTGTGTCCTTGATGTATGTGTACAGGTGCACTGCAGAGTAGGCGGGTAATGTGCATGAGTGCATGGGATGGCAGAAAGATTTTGTTTTGGGGTGGGAGGGGTTGTAACTGCTCTGGATAGCTTCATTACACAGCAAAGGCAGTTGTTCTGTTAGTGCTAATTAAGCCTCAGGGAGCAATTTGTTGAGGTAGTTGGAGAAAATTTGGACGAGAGCAAAAAGAGGAATTTTAATCTTTTAATCCTAAACAGAAGCAGAAACTTTCAACTTCCAGACTTTGGGGATTCCAAAACCGGAGCTAAATGACTGATCCTGCAAAGAGCAAGAACCCCCAGCTTTTCACTGAAGCTTACAGATGTTTGCAGCACATTGCAGCATTGAGTCCTTTTACTGCAGGTCCATTACTACATTAAAAATAATTTGAATTAACTTCATCCTTTTACACAGTTGTATTATCACAGAATACTCTTCTGTTTGTGAGGGTCGTGTTCAGGTGTTTAGAGTTATATATGAGAAGTACCCCAGGTAGTTGGTTTTAATCACTAAAGATTTTTCTGTTCATTTTTCAAATGCTTGTTAACAAATGAAGGAACCATCTCTTTTCTAGCAAAGAAGTTCCTGTAACGACTATTTGATTCCATTAATGACAGCCCTCCCAGCAACAGCACTGAAGGCTGTAGCCTCATGCTATCACATGAGATTGTATCAAAGATGGACTGCTAGCACAGGTAATGTCTGATCTTTCACCTAAATGCGAGTTTAGGTGATGCCTGTTTTTTCTTCTAGGCCATCACTTTGAGAACTAAGAACAGATAAAAAGCAAAAAAGATAAAAGAAACTGCTTGTTTCTTTGCTGACAGAAAAAGTGGCAAACTAGGAGGCTGTCTAGGGATCAAGAAAAAAAAATAATCTAGCAGTAGTTCACTGTCAAGGTTGGCAGAGGGGAACAAAAGGAGGGGAAAAGGTACTTTCTAGATTGGCTACCTGATTTAGAGCTGAGACAGAAACAGAATAAGCAGCTGTGAGAGATAAACACTACCAACTTTATTATGGATTTGCAAGTGGTAGAATCAGAGAAGTATAGAGAACCATCTGGGGGCAGGCAAGAGAGTTATAAGTATGCACAGATTTGTGTATTTGGGGACAACTTTTTGCTCAGATAATATTTTAGAATGCTGGAGATGAAAAGCATTCCCTTTTTTAGAGTTCCAAGAGTCTCAACACTTTATAATCCAGAGGAAGACAGACTTCAGAAAAATAATAAAGTTGGCTTCTTTGCTGGGCAACATCATAGAAACAGATTAAAAAAATATTATTTTGGTTTTTTCGAACACAGATGTCCCTCCCCATTTTGACTTCAGATGCCTTTAGTTGCAAAAGCACAGTTCAACACAAATACATGTATTGTACCAAATTGCATTCTTCTGTTAAAGTATCCTCTCCCAGGACTCCATGGGTTTTCCATCATTTATCATTTTGGAAGCTTCACACAAATCTCCATTTCTCTTCATTACTTCCTTTCCTACATCTCCTATCATCCTTTACTCCCCTCCAACCATCATCTCTGCTTCTATATCTCTCTGCAATTCTGTTGTTAACAGTCACTGATGTTCTTTGCTCTCATTGTGCATTCCTACACACATCACCTGTGCATTAACCTTCTCCCCTCAGCTTCCTCCTGCTATTGCAAATTGCAGCCATCTTTCCTTGAATCAGCTTCTCTCTGTTCCTTCACGAAACAATGCAAGAAAGTGACCATCTTGTCTAAGGACAGCCTAAGCTTTTCTCACAGGATGAAGTGCCATAGTAATCATCTTAACAGCATGTTAGAAAAGGTAGTCTCCAAGTTTGCTCCTGAAGTAAGACTTTTCTGTCCTAACCCACAGGAGCTTAGTAGCTGCTTAATGATTGTATCCACAAAGTAGTTTTCTTTATGTAAAAGGAAAACCTAACCTTACCTATTTTTCCTGTAGTGCGTCTAAAAAGTACTCACGTATATTTGGGGATTCTGATGTTAGCACCTAGAGGCCACAGTCTGCCAAGGAACCAGGCAAAACAAAACAGCAATTCTCGTTTCAGAGAACAAAAGGCTGTCAGATTAATGCATACATCTAAAGTCTAGAGTTTCAGCAAAAACAAGTGGCCCCCCATTCTGAGAATCGCCCAAAACCTCCTCAGGTCCTCAAGACTGTAAGAGCTGACTTACTGAAATCTAGAGGATCTACTTTCAAATAACTTCAACTCAATCAATTATCCAAGGACTTCTTATTAATTATTTTTAAACACAGATTGTGCTCTAAATTTGGGAAGCCTGATACCTGTTACGCAGAAGAGAAGCTGAATCCTTTTGTCAAAGGAAGGGATTGACGCACTCTTGACCATGAACTTGTCGCCTGAACTTCCAGGATGTGAAGTGCCTTTTAAGTGTCATCTTTCGTAGAGCCCAGGTTCAGAAAGCCAAAGGCAAAAATGCCAATAAACATAAATTATCAGCTGCCTCAGAAAGCAAGGAAGATCTAGTTTAGAACTTCAGCATTATGACAGCACTAGTGTTATTCCTCTAAGCAGGAAAAATACAGCCAGTAGAAAAAAAAAATAAATCTAGTTGCTCTGTATTTCTTGAAAAATTAATTTCATAGTGTCAAAGTTTTGCATATGACTTGTGCATCATGTAAATCTTTCTTTGAAGGTTCAGATGACCCATAATTATTCACAGCCTTCTACACAAAGAGAAACAGCAACTCAAACATTGATTTAAAAGACTTTATCCCTCAGACTGTGTCTAAGATCTTAACTAACACTCATGGAAATTGTTTCATTTATCCGTTTCAACAGATATGCTCATTCTGCTCCCAGAGCTAGAATTCAGTAGTTAAGCCCATTTTAAGACCAGCACTATTCTATCATACATGTTTTGTTTGCATAATTAGAGATGAAGTAACTGGAAAAGTATTAAACATTTTTGTACAACTTGCTTTAGGTCTATAATTCTCTTTCATAAGACTTTTTTTCTACCTTAAGTACTGTGTAATGGCATTCTTTGAGCAATAGATCATTTTTTCTTCAAAAGTCAATGTTACACATATGATTTGGGTAAAAGTCCAAGGATTCACGCTGAGCTTTAACATCATGGTTTATATATAGCTGAACATTTGTCCGCTTGCTTAGAGCAAGAAAGTCTGAAAGAAGAGGTGGTAAAGATGAAAATAAATGATTGATGATTAAGCCTGACGTAAAGGTTAAAGCACTGGCTCGGGTTCAAGGCAGCAAAGATTCAGAATGCGATGTACTGAAGATGTACCATGGCCTAGAAAATCTGCAGTGAAGGATAGGTGAAACAGAATATAACTGCATAGCCAACACCAGTTAGATTTACCTTGTCATCCTCACTTCAAATTTAGAGGTCTTAAAGAGGAAAAGCTGGTACCATCACCAGTTAAACGTAGAGGTAAGCAGGGTTAGGATCAGCCAAAGGACTGTGTTTACAGCAAAGCTTTTTGAGTCACTGCAAAGGCCACGTGCAGTAGTCAAGTGAGTTAAGACATAATATAGAGAACAGTCAAGAAGTATGGATAAGATTTGCTGTTTAGGAGAGCACAAGCTGAGAGGAGAGTCAAGTTGCTTGGAGGCCCTGGGCAGTTTAGACAGATACTAGAAATAGAACATGGTTCATGGCATAGTCTGGCATTTAGAGGTGTTAAAAATCAGATTTCAGGTTGATTTAGAGTTAGAGCATAAAGCATCTTGATCCTCAAACTGAAGTAATTACTTCATCCTACAGGGATCTTAAAGGAGATTGGCAACTAAAACTGATGTAGGTTTTTGGGGTGAGGCCTGGCATCTGGAAGCTTAAAATTAACAAAAATCAAAATGCATGGATGAGAACAATGCTTATTACCCTTGCTTATCCTGTGGGATTGAGTAGTAAGGAAATATTTCGAATTAAAGTTCAATTCAGACATAGCTGCAAATAAATTTTAGAAGTGTCAAGAGATTAGGATGGAGGCTGTGAATCACTTGGGATTTGGATTATGGCCCATGCAGGCAGAAGTTCCTAGGTTACTAGGCTTGTACAGTTTAGGATGGGAATAGAGATAAGGTGGTAAAATTCAGTGATTAAGAGGTAGATTTATATCACAGTACTGAAAAGGCCACAGGTCTGAAACAAGAATTTATGCTGGCAGAGGCCAGGATTAAGTTTGAGATAGGCAGAAATCCCTGAGTTTGGCTATGAAAAAAGTAGCAGTTTCCTTAAGAGATTTAAGGCATGTACAAGGTTGTAAATGGTAAAATAATACTGTAATAGAGATTTGAAAGTGTTGGAAGGATCAAAAATTTTGGTAGAAGATTTAACAACAATGTGGTACATCTCATTTGTCAGGGAAAACATTCAAGAGAATTATGTGAGCACCTAAAAGAATGGGAGTAAAAATATTCTTACTACTTCCATTTAACACTACTTACTCTGTAGATGGCCTAATTCCCCCAAGATAACGCTTTGTAAGTGGAAAATAAATACAGAATTCATAACAGCACTGTACAAGTTATGACCCAGGGCTCAGTAAGACTGTTGTAATTAAGTCCCATGATTTCTGCATTCTCATGTCCCAGTCAATGACTAGAAGCACTATGATATGTGAAAGACTCTTTTTACCTTTTCAGGAAGCATTTATATTAAAATAAACATGGAAAAGTAAATAGCATTATAGCCTAAAGTAATGAGACCAGATTCTCCCTCTGTCTAGATTAGGGGACTGGAAATAATACAAGTAAAAATGGTAGAAGGAAACACTGAAGGCAGAATTATCTGTTCATAAGGTTTAGGTTTGGAGTTTCTTTAACTCAGTGAAGTGAAAACATTCATATTTTCTTTCTCCTGAAAGAAGTTATGGATTCTTCCCACTGCTTTTATGCACTTTTTCTGTATTTTATAACTCAATTACATGTGAGGATAAGCAAATGTCATTATTTAAATTCTGTAAAAACTAAAACACAAACTTGACTTTGTATTTAAGTCAACCCTAACAGAAAGGAAGCATTTAGAAATAATTACCAGTTAAAAAAATAAAGTTAATTTTATTCAAAATCCTTAACATGTTGAAAAGGTTTTATTAGTGTTCCAACTGTGGCCTCCAGATCATTTAGAAATTGTTTATTGAGGAATGTTACTGTTGAGAACTTTTAAAGGCATAGTTCTTAATTTGGCAAGTTCTAGAATAAGCATCAAAAAAAGATTTGCACCTGTTTTTCTGATTAGGGATATCAGTTAAACTCAGACACCAGAGTGAAAAGAGCAGGCGTATTTTACTAGAAATAACTAAATAATATAACAGAATAATACAGAAAACATACAGTAAGAAAAGACAGAATAGTGCACTTAATTAGGAAAATACAGGGTAATGCATCAAATCATTACTACATGAGAGAGAGAACAGTGATTAAGGAAGATCCATCACCACTTGCATACATTACCATCATCCAGATCCGCAGGCGCTGGGCAGCCCTGGTTACAGCGAGGATCTGGAGAGCCTGTCCCGGCAAGTGGGAAATCCTACGCGGTGCGTCCACCCGTAGGTGAGGCATCCAAAGTCGCTGTGAGTGGGTCCAGCCTTATATACCTAAAAATCAATAAGCCAGAATAGCTGGCACCTTTGTTTTAAGCAGAAATATCTGGTTTTCATCTCACGTTAGGTTCCCCCCAGAGCCTGGCCAGGGCTTAAGGGAGAAGCTAAGGGAGTTTCCCTGCTTATCTAGTTAATTTATGAGCAAGGTCACAAGGCCAGACAACTGTTTCTGTGGCCTTGTTATCTTGCTCACACATAAAGAAATATAAGGATACATTCAAGATAGACATGTTTTATGATGTTTAAGCTACATCTTCTATGCATATTTCACTAATGACTACATACGGAGTTAGCAGTTTCAGTTCAGGGCCTGTTGCTCAGGCTTCAGTATTCCCACCTTTTACATCAGAATAGTTGGTTTGCTATAACTTAGTATAATACCTATTAGCACAATGGTTATCAGTTATAAAATGTACAGGATTCATCTATAGGTCAACTCTGGCTTGGGCTTATTGTCCAAGCCTTAGCACTTCATTCGGTCCTTTGACCTATAGGTGAATCATGGCTCTCAAACCATCTCTATGGTTAGTGACATTAGTTTTTGTTCATCAGTTGATGATGTTTTGTCAGGCATGTCCTGATCCAGTATCAGGGAGGGTTCTTAAACAATCTCAGTAGTGATCTTAAGACACAAACGAGGTTAGATGCCATACAACCTCGTAAGCTCAATTTCCTGTAACAAGTAATAATAGCAATAGAATAGAGGGAAGCAGAAAGGAAAAGTCAGAATACCTAAGCAAGCAAACAGAAGAGAGGCACCACCACGAATCCAGTGATGTCCTGTTGGTTCGGTCTCTCCTGAAATCTCAGCTCTGAACCCTGAGAGAGGAGTACGCAGTCTTTTTATTGTCCAAGTCCCCACAATTTCTCCAAAGAGTCTGCCCATTTCCACGGAGCTCACTGTCATACGTGCCGCCCCACGTTCCTCCAGGTGCGCATGTCCAGGTGTTCACAGTGGTCGTGCTGGAGGGGGCGTGTCGGTCTGTGGCGTCTTCAGCTTCCGCATGCCTTCCTCACCCTGATTTCTTCTCCACCTGGCTTGTGCACAAGCGCAGCTTGGCAGGCCCTGCCAAGGATGTTGTTGTTCTGGCTTCAGGCGGATATGGTGGTTTCTTCGGGGACAATTCATCTCCTTCAGAGCGTACTCCTTCACGGTGACAGGATGTTGAGGCCAGGTAGTGGTGCAGCAGCAATGTCGAGGTAATACAGTCTCTCACACCGCCCCATGGCTTGACATTGCTGTCCTCGTGGTAGTGCGAAGGATAGAGATATAGAGAGAGAAAGAAAGGACAGAAATAGAGTGCAATATGACAACTAACAATATTTCTGGCTAACATATAACTAATAACATCTTTAACAGATATATAAATTTTCCGTTAATAAACATGTAACTAACAATATCTTTAACAAATACGAATATCTTCAGTTAACAAGCATATAGCTAACAACATCTCTAACAAACATGTCATGCTTAAAATTAACTAACTCTACAAAACCAAAACATTCTACAAACCGATTTTAAGGTTGCGAGGAATCAGTAGAAGAACACAACGGCGGTTTACATGATTGACATTCACAGGGACAAAAAAGATGTATTATAAGAACAAATAAGAAAATTATTATCAAGGCTAAGGCTATAAAGTGAATTGAAATTATTATTAACATATTATCCATTATTTTTCCGCGGTTCTGGCAATATGACACTGAGTGTTGGCAGCCCTGGCAGTCCATGCAGTCTGCTGCCCTGGTCTGCCGAAGTTGGGGTCAGCATACGCAGCAGGAAATCGCTTTCCATGCCCCTTTATCCTAAAGCGCATGTGTCATCTGGGCCTAGAAACTTCTATCCCAGATTTAAACAAAGGTAAATGAGCAATAAAACTACAAATAACAAATAAAACAATATTAACACTGACAATGGTCAACAACATCCTAACCAAACTTATAATAAAGGTAACAATAACAATGTCAATTAACAATATTTTAACCAAACATATTTAACCAAAATGTGTCCCAGGCTGGGCCTAATGGATGTACTCCCAGTCCTTGGGGACTGGGGGGAGAAGGTGGTTGTCTGCATGAACAAGTACAATTACAAGACGGTTTACATGGACACTTACAAGACCAACACATACATATCACAAGGGAAAATATTCTGGTTGTTGCTGTCAATTGTGGAGCTGAAGATGGTCTGGCTCGCTGAAGCCGGGGTCTGCCTTTGCAGTAGGAAAATGGATTTCCATGCCCCCAGTTCAGAGTGCATGTGTGGTTTAGGTCTTGGTACCTCCATCTTGCCTTCATGAGCCCAGTAATGACTTTTTAAAGCCCAGGCCCCATTAGCAAAGGGACCTTCCCCTGATTTGGTGTCTGTTGTTTGCTCATAATACTGGCAACAGAATGACCTAAATCCAAAAATTTGTTTTCCTCCCATTCTTGGTTAACACTTAGGAAGCTGGAGCTTCCCCCAGAACCAACAGAGAGGGGAACAGTCACCCAAAGCAATTTTTGCAATGATAGACAATACATCCTAGAAATATTAATAAAACAATGAACATCAACACTATACAAAAAATTAAATTTACATAAGGATCCCCTGTTGTGACTCAGGATATCTTTCTCCAGGGGTTTTACCTGCAAGTAAAAGGAAGGAAAAGCTTCTCGGTTCATTTTGAGAACTGGAAGTGGGTCATAATTAGAAAGATGGGATAATCCACCTTGTATTAATGTTGTGCTCCTTTCCATAAACATCTTTGGCTTTCCAGGTATACTTTTTATTTGGGTATCCAATACCAATAGTACTGCCCCCACCGTGGGGAGTTCGACTAAGACAGGTTGTCCTGGCAAAGGAGATGGATTTCTGGGGTGGTCAAGGCCATGTGGAGCTGGCTTGATGCCCGCAATGCCACTGAATTCCCAGAAACTTCACTGTCTCAGACGGTCCTTGGATTTTTGCAGAGTTAATTTCCCAACCCTTCTGTTTCATATGATCTACCACTAATTCAAGAACTTGTTGTATTTCCTCCTCATCATTTCCTTGAATCAAAATATCATCTATAAAGTGGCTTAATTGTGTGTGAGGAGGCAGCTGTATTTCATCTAAGTGTTCAGCTACAATTCTATAACAGATAGTGGGGCTATGCAACCATCCTTGTGAAAGCAAATGCTTTTCTGCAATTGGGATAGTAAAAAACGCACTAGTTAAATCTATTACAGCGTACCAAGTTCCTGGATGTTTCTGAACTTCTTCTATTAAAGTGACAGTGTCTGGCACAGCTGCTGCAAGCGGTGCAGTATGTTTGTTTACTTCTCTAAAATCCACTGTCATTCTCTAGGATCCATCACTTTTCTTGACAGGCCACACCGGACTGCCACCTCAAAACTTCTACATCTAATAAATCTCTAATTGTCTGTGATATCTCTTCATGCCCTCCCAGAATTCTATATTGCCTCATTGTAACTAACTTAGTTGCAGCCAGGATCTGCTCAGGAGGCATTTTTACTTTGCTGACTGTAACAGGTCTGAAACTAATACAGGGTTTAACTCCAAATTGATACTGACCATCAGAAAGATTTAAAGTTAGTCTTTTTAGAATGTCTATATCAATTCTATATTCAGGAATGGGGACAATCATGACTGAATATAATCATTTTGGGATGTTTCCTATTTTCATTTCCATTTGTGTTTGTACAGCTTTAATTTATTTTCCTCCCAAACCTGTAATAATTATTGTCCAAGCCTTAGCACTTCAGCACCATCCGAAGTTTAGCAAGACTATAAAACTAGATAATTAAAATATGAATCTTTTAAATACTGTATAATCAGCAAGATGAATTATATTAAAGAAAGGAGGAATTAAAATAAACACAAAGTTTGCCACAATCATGGTAGGTTATTTTTTTCATTTAAAGACCCACTCCAAAAGTAAAACGTTTTGAATTTGTCATATATCAGCAGTCAGGTACTAAGTGTTTTACTTCATCTGGATTATAGTATAAACAGATACATTTTCTGTTTCTTCTGTTCAGGCAGCCTTTCTTTGTGAATTCATTTTGTTTACCTACACCACGCAGGTGGCTGAAGACTGTTTCAGTTACATAGGCTGCATACAGCAATCATACCAGGTCTCAGCACAAAGGCAGGCTAGTTTTTGATGAAATGTTTTTGTCTCAGAAATCCACTGTCTGAGAGCTTTGTCCCCCACGTCACTGTTTCTCCACCTACATAACATTTAGCCAACTGATGAATCACTAGATCTGGTCACCCTATGGTTGGCAGCATCTCCCAGGCACACTGCACAGCTGGAAATGGTTATGCAGGCCACATAGCTGGTGAAAGAGAGTTTGGACTTTTATTTCCTACTAATGCCTTTGGGCTAGGTCACAAGCCATGGAGACCAGCACAAAAGTCATCCAGACAAATTGAAGTGAGTGGGAATCTATAACCACTCCAGCCTCAGCAGACATAGGACATCTCAGACAGCCCTTTTAAGAAGAAACAGTGAAGTGGCTTCACTTTCTTCTAGGCATCTACTTAGGAGCTTGGTAGAAAAACCAGCAGTGCTGAAGACCGCATTTCCCCTTGCATACTCCTATAATGAAACAGGCAACTGGGACTGAGGAAGAAGTAAAGGAAGGAAATACAGACAAAGTCCCATTTTTGTAGATTTTATGAACTGTTTTACTAGGGGGGGCGGGGGGGGGGAAGGGGCTGACAGCTCAGCCTTTTGAAAGTAAATATATGAAGTTGAAAAAGCACCATGCTGCTTCTATCAAGAGGTTTCCTGGGTAAGCCAGGCAATCATCTTGCTTTTCAATGCCTATGATAGAGCCTGGGCAGTTCATGGCACTGCTCCATTAACATCTGGCTAGTGGAGAGTCTGTGCAATGAAAGGCAGGTTGACTGACATGCCTCAGTGATATTAATTGACTGCAGTTGGTATAGGACACCATTCCTGGTCAAATAAATGTTAAGTCACAGAAGATGGCTGATTTCTCCTCTTTTTCCCCTTCCCCAGTCAACCACAGCCTTCTGTAAGCAGCAATTCAGAGGAGTGTTTTGTTATTTGAGGAGATGAGACTTTATAGTCAGTGGCTATTCAACAAAAAAGCTGTGCTCGAGATAAGCATTTGAGCACTAGCTTAGGTACTTAAAGCATGGTATGCGCATGTCTGGTGAAACATTGCTACTGCTAGAGCTCATTAAAAGGGAACAAACTAGGTGTAAGAGGGTCAATAACAGCAAGTTCTCCAAGACTGACTCATTTACACAGAGGGGATTTTTGCTATCCTGCAGTCAGTGCAGCAAATTGAGTAGTTATGACTGTACACTATGCGTACAGCTGCAAGAAAAATAATTCTTTAAAATGGGGAGATTAATAGGACAGTTTGGATACTAAGGGTAAATTGTGGGTTTGTGAGGATCAGGTTTAAGCCAGCTTGGCATCTGCCTCACTTCAGAGGCAGATTTTCTCTATGTTTTAATACAGAGGTAAACAGAGTTTATGCCTTACAATTTTTCTCTTTTGACAGAGATAAATACAACTGACATCATCCACTCCTAAACCTTGGCTCACTAGCAAGTCCATGAACCACTTAAACTAGCCCTGTGTAGTGCTATTTGTAAGTATAGGGACTTGTTTCTGCATAGGACTGGATTTCATACCAGTTGACTGTAAGAAATAACTATTTATTTCTTGACTAACAGCTCAGATAAGACACTGAGTAGATCTTGAACATCTCCAGAGCATTCCTTCAAGTAACAAATTCTTTGGCCCTTTATATTCCATGGTTTTGTCTCTATTTTCAAAGTGGGAGCCCCAGATTTGAAGGTGCTACCATCCAAGTTAATTCTCAGTGCCAGAACTCCAATGTTTATAATGCCTAATTATCCTCTCATCTGGAAACTGAAGGAGAAACGATAGCAAGGTCATGTATTGCCACAAAGTAGCATGGAAAACATATCAAATCTGAAAAGACAAGCCTAAGACATCTGACCCCTTGTTTTACAGTGACAAACATCTCTCTTATTACACTGTCCCTGAAGGAAACATTGCCGGAGAAGCCACTTCACACCTGCAGAAATATCTTTGTTGAATAATGAGGTGGGTAAAAGCATAAAATATTTTTATTGCTCAAGTTTCCTCATAGAACCAGTATCTGGCTGCAGGGCACTTCCACCTACAGATCAACATAAAAAAGATCCTGCTGTATATATGCTGTCCTCCCCCACTGGGCAGGAGTAATGGGAGAGGGGAATTCTTTAGTTACTACTCTGCCTAACTGGAAGACAGACATTCCCGTAAAACCGTGTGTGGGAGCATTTCACAGTGAAACCAAAACACTGTTAAAAGTAAATTCAGTGAACTACTTCTCATGCAGTGCTGCTATATGAAAAAATGAGGGTATTTTATTATACACACACAAACTGCCAGACACCAACACCACTGCAGTGCCGGGTTGCCACCAGAGAGCTAGCACTCTTTTTGTCCACAGGATCCTGTTATTAAGGCTGTGTGGACCAAGTCACACCTTCACATGCCAGTCCCAATCTACCTCTTATCAATCCAATGAGCTGAGGGCAATATGTACATTGTTGGTTCAGATTCTATGTAACTGTTTTAGTCCAATTAAATTCTTGCTTGGAGATTACACAATCAGCTAGCATAAATCTACATGGCACCCTTGACTTTCAAATTATACTAGATTTATGCTGCTAAAAGAACAAATATGGGCTGGCCTTACAACATTGCCATACAATTGATGAACCACTGTGCCAAATTTGCTTCATGAGAAAAATCCATTGCACCTGGTTGCTTCATGCAGCATCAATCCAAGGACATACTGAAGTGGAAAAAAAGTCTTAATACAACTATAAGGCACTACATTTTTAATAGAGCCATATTGTTATGATGGTTAGGTAACTGAATGTCACAGAGAGTCACATGGTATTGTTTTGCAAGTTTTATCCTCAATATGACAAAATAATGAAGGTTTACACTCTGCCTCAGACCAAGTTGACGAAATACTTGATGTTTAATATAATTGATTTTCCACCCACCAAGAGCAATAGTTAAACACAAAAAAATCAATGCCAATCTCTAAACTCCTGCTTTTTTGATCACATTTGACTGTTGTGTAACAAGCTATATTGAAAAGTGACAAAGTGAAGGGAAAAAGGTACCTAAGGAAATAATATGGTCAAGACCATCACACTCTTCATAATAAACACATCAAAATATTAATGACAAAATAATTCTGCTTGGCAGTAAAACTATGTTGGCTGTTTAGGACACTGGTATCCTAGAGTTGGCCTGTATTCCTACTTCATACCAAAGGGAAACAAAAATTTACAACATTGCAATTCTGTGAATATCAATGGAGTAGAACTGAAGCTTTGTACTTGGCCTGACCAAGTCCATCTACTGCTTGTCTGCAATGTGTGGAAGAGCTATCCCAGAAAACATACTCTTCCATAGCCTCAACGTGACTTCACGTCTCAAACGTTTGCATCTATTTCCAACTCAGATTTCTGTGTCCTTGAAGGCATACAGATTAATATTTGCAGAAAATATTTAAAGAAATGTTGATTTTTAAACTCTAGTACCATTAGCACACTATATTCTTAGTGCAATCTAAGAGAATGACAACTATTGCATTATGTATGCACTCAGGTATTGTCTGTAAAGGAGGATGCTCACTTGTTGTGAGCCAGTTTCACAAATTACATTCAAGATGAGGTTACAAAAAATACTAAAGAAATGACAAATAGGTATTAGCTGTCAACATTACAGTGAGCCTTTAAAAAATATTAGGTCACACACAAAATTACAAGCTTTGTGTAAGAAAATACTACACACTCTACCCAAGTGCATGCCACCATTTCATGTAGCCAAACCAAGAGAAGTTTCAGCTTCTACTATTTCACAATTTGGCAGTGTTATTTCTAGATGGAGATATTCACTCTTCACATAAAGCAAGCTAATGCTTCTTAGCTTATCACACACTGGACACATTGGTCAAGAAGTATTCCTGAAGCCAGCACAACTAAGTAGAAAAAGTCAGGCTTTTTCATTATTATCAGCACTGTATAAAGATGCTTTTTCATTTATATCAAACATTTGAGACTTCTTTATTAATTCATAACTGGACACAGTTAATTGACCTACTAACTGATTGTTCTTTGTTGATCTGTGTATTAACCAGCCACAAAGAGCTTTTGTCTACCAGATAACAACCCAAATTCTCACTCTTTAGTCCTCATCTGGAAGGTAGCAAGTTTTCTTTGTCCCTCAGGAAGACCTCTTCCCCAAAGCAGGAAGTGGAGTTCTGATGAGATCACATTTAATCAAACAGTATGCTGTCTGATATACAGGGCACAACTCCGAGTTTCTTACCACTATAAATTGTTCCTTAAAGTTGAAAGAAACTACTGATGGACTGTGCTGGAGAAATCTCACATTTTTCTGGTTTACAGAGTTTTAGTTCAGCCCAATTTTATGGAAACGACCACAATGTTGGTGTTTTGCACAGTGCATTACATTGTGGCAGTTACAATAGTGATTAGGCTGTGAGCACACAGTCACTTTTTAACAGGCTACAAGGATACTCTAGGCTGTCTAGCCTATCATAGCTTGAGAAACTGCACTAGCTACGTTTTCTCTGTGAAACTGCAGTTCGATTGATATTTGAGTTCAAGTGTGAGTTCAATTTAAACTAGTTAAGAACAGAATGCTGAGATTTTCTTCACTAAGTCAGACTCTTCCAAGTGATGAGTAGACCTTAAGGAGTCAGTGGTTGGGGCAGGGTCAGTGGAACTGAAAACTGCCCTTACTCTACGCTTTTTATTCTAAGCAACCTTCACCACTAAAACAAACATACAAAACTAATATTCAGATTCAGTAGAATCAAGACATCATCTTTATGCTGCTACTCAGCCAGGAGTCAATTATTTTTTTGTGCATGAGGTGCACTAGTTTTTAATCATGAAATTACATTATAAAATATAAAATTTAGACATAATACTGTTTCTGGGATCCACACTGAACTCAGTATGTATCACTTCAGTATGTAACACTGAAGTAGAAACAATTAATGTTGAACAGTTATCAGATTATATGTAGAAAAGTGCTACTCAGAATAACTACTGTTATCTGAATAGACACGGAAAAAAAGGCTTTAGTGCTGTAGACATCCTGCCATTCTACACCGTATTAAATAGATTTCGTTGATGCCATAATGATCCAGCATTGAGCACTTCCATCCTAAAGATCTTACCACTGAGAGCAAGAGGATGGTCTGATATGTTATTTTCTCCATTCCAAGACCACCAAAGTCAGATCTCTCCACTGTGCTAGTGAAAACTATAAACAAAGGCACTCTTTGAGCCTGAGAGCAGTACTCCCGTTAATCTATACAGGGAACTAGGTCAAAGAAAGCCCAAGGCCTCTCTGAACTACATAAGCAAGCAGAGGCCCAAAAAGGGATATTTCTGCGGCTCAGAAATATTGTGCAAGATAGTCTCTTTTCAAGACACACCCATGCACTGGATGACAGGAGAAAGGACAATGTCCAAGTAACATCCTGTTGGCTTGCTAAACTAGGGTGGGGGGGTGGGGGGAATCTATACAAAACAGATCCCAGTGGATGCAAGAAGAGAGCCCCAGGCTACCCTTTATCACCAACTATAGCAGTAGCCAAGCATTTTACCCAACGGGGACTGGAAGGAGACCAAACTAATCTCTCAGAATTGTTACAGTCCAATTTCTGTTTGGTTGCAATGTACTACATCAAATTTGAAACAGCAGCTCGCAGTTAGAAGGTTCTATAACCCTCTGTCAAAGTCATGGGCCAGCCTGTAATCTCCAACTATGTTTTCTCACAGCAGGTTATAATGAATTGGGAATTTTATCGGACAGTTTATCAGAGAGATAGAGGATGAAATTTATTTTAGATGCAACATAGAATCCACTTGCTTAATAATATTAATGGTAAGAGTGCATACATGCAGGAAAACAAGAAAGAAAACAAAATACAACCTGGCACAAAGGAAGAAACAGTTCATAGAGCTCAGCATCTAGGAGTGCTTCAGCCTGAATAAATGTTGTAAGAAAACAAGACCACAACTTGGGTATCAGAGTACATTTATGGAAATGATAGAGTTACTCAAATACCTTTCTCTAGGAGTGCTGGCTCCTACATACTATAAAGTTGTATCAATAAATAAACCTTTTCCAGCCTCCACTGAAATATTTAGGAAATATTAGCACCAGGGCTAACTTTGCCTTCTTAATTACCTTCAGATGTATTGTTTCCACAACAATTTATTTCAGCTTTCCCCATGCTTCCCCAATTTTGAAAGACTCCCGTTCACAGTTTTATGTCCAAGTTCATTTACAAGAGCATAGCAGGGTGCCAAGAGAACCAATCCTCAAAACAATGGGGTTTCTCCAAAAAGCAATCATTCTACCTTATATAAGACAGACATTTTCATATACGCTGTAGAATATATAAGCATAAATATTTGATTAAGCAATTCTATAAAAATGAGGAATGTACTTTGAAAAGTTTATTTTCAGGGATGGTGATAAATAGTGACTTCGATATCAGCATAATTCACATAAATATTTGCTGATCAAATTAATTTTTTCATAAATTAACCCCATGAAGTACATCTTCCCACATTTCTGAACAGAAAACTACCTTAAGAGCCTGTCTTTCATAATTTTGGCGAGCACATAATGCAAATCACAGATACAGATGTAGCAATGACAAAGCTTGTGTCAGGCTCATACCCAGATCTATCCAACCTATGTGCCTTCACATCCCTCTGCTGCATCTTCTCCCCAGGAGTTCTAGGTAGCACAACTGCTGCCAGGCCTGTACCAGTCTGCTCCCTCTGAGCAACCCTGATAGCTGGCTCTAGAGTCATCCAAGATAAATCAGTCTTTAAACATGAATCTTCCCCCATATATTTCTGCTGTGGAAACACAAGACACCAGCAATCTTGAGTGCATCTGGTAATGCCATCCTTACATTTTAATAGGCATACCACTCTAAAGGTGACACACCTAAAGCTGGTGTCTTTCCTTCATGCTAGTTTCCAAATATCGCATCGGTTTAACTTCAGGCAACATAGACTCACAACGAATAAAACAGTAGCACTTTTTGATTTTACAGTCACCTTAGTATCAAAATATTGCATTGCAAACTAATCAGCCCTCTATTCTTTGCACAAAATATTCTGGTTTATAGGAGTATCTATTAGTTTGCACCAGTACTACTTTCTGCAAGTATTAAAGAACTTTTAGAGAGCCTAGAGCAAAATGCACTTCCTGCAAAATTATACAAATAATTAGTTTAGCAATGATGCCTTAGAATCTCATCAGCTACATAGTTTTTCCCAAAAACCTTAATACATCATTTCATGCTATGCCCAACAATCATACACCAAACTCAGGTACAGGGCCTCCCTATGCCTTCTCACATTACTGTTAATTAATATACAAGGTCTGCTTCAGTTTGGGGACAAGGCATAGAAAGGAATCAGGAGATAGAAATAATCACTTATCAATGTCCATGGACATTCTGAAAACTCTACGTATTTTTTAAACAGAATTTCAGCAATATTTTGAACATGTAGGAAGTAAACAGCCAGATTGTTCTCCTCAGCCTCCCTTCCCTCCATTCTAACACATCCCATTTTCCCTCATATTTATCTTTCTGGAACACCTTTCACCTATTACCTCAGCCCATCCCAAGACATTGTGGCATTATCCCTATTTGCAGCAGTCTTATTTTTTAACTAGTTTTTGGTGAGAGTTGTACCTGAATTTTGTTTTTATTCATCTCTTCAAGGAAGACATTTTCTCCTATTATTCATATGAAAAGGGCCTAGCACAGAGGACTCTAGTCGTGAATAATCTCTGTGTTCTACTAATTAGCACACTTTAAATGGGCTAAATTAATAGGAAAACTTCCTTGTGGAATAATAGCTCTGTATAGTAAAATGAGCAAGAGTACTGCCAGTTAAATAGTCCTAGTCTGACCACACAGAGGAGTATACTAGGGGGCAATTAAGATTATTTCCTTATACAAAAGGTGGGGTGTGTGAACAAAAGAATAACACATTTGTGCAGTTTTGAGAGGCAGTTTCTAGAAGTGTTATTTATAAGATACCCACCAAAAAGAAAGTGAGATATTCCAAATGGAGATTATTACAGATATGAGTAAGGGTAAAACAAAATGAACCTTTGTCCAAATCTATAGGAATTACGTAGTCAGAAAAATCCCTACCAAAGATATCAGAACTTCTCCCACTAGTAGCACAGTCCTACATGCACACAGGAATGAGTGAGTTACCACAGCAACTTTTAGGGTTTTATTTTTACATATAACTTGAGTTGTAACTCTAAACATATTGGAATATAGCATGCCACAATAAGTTCCTACATACCTGCAGAGTGCAAACCATGAGGGCAGGGACTTACCTAGCAGCAAGAGAAGAGATCCGTTATAAGAAGATACATCAGCCATGGTGTATCTTACAATAAGCCATAAAGAAACTAGAGTAATAATTCATAACATCTGAGAAACATAAGCTTCAACTGCAGTAAGCAAAGGTAGAAATGGATTACTCATTCTGGTATTTTAGCTGCTTCAGTTTCCATTTTTGTAGCTTCTTGTCTGCAGGTACATGTCACACAACAGTTCTCCAGACATATGGTGAAGTCCAAGTTTTTCAGAAAACAAAGTTGCACAAGTAAAACACTACTGCCCCAATTCCTCATTTGTGCAACATCAAGGAAAAAATCACATCCGTTAAGACTGAACTCAGAGTTACAAAAAACAAGGAAAAAGAAAAATAAAGAGTGCTGCCTGTGCTCACATGTTCTGTAACCTGATCCAGCAGGTAAATTAGTCACAGGTGATACTCATCTGAGACCCTAATCAAAGGAACCTGCTAAGCTTTACAGATGCCTCTTATTTTATGCATTTTGGGCTGAACTGAATATCTGTTCCTAGTTATCTATTTTTTCTGTTGAAAACACAAAGTTCTGCTATTGTCTTTTTCTTATCTAATCTTGGCATCAAAAAAGTTTGACTTTAAAATTAAATCTACTAGACTGAATTTTGCACCAAAAAAAATAGCACATGCTTACAGATATGTCAAAGCTCAGAAAAGTATGTTTTGGTTTGGTTTGGGGTTTTATTTTCTTTTCTTTTTTTCCTTTTTAACATTATAACCTCTATCTGTGACTACTGTCCACATTCTCTGATTCCATGCAGAAAACACATGCAAGGCACCACACACACTCAAACTCCCTTGAAGAGCTTGACAGATTCAATAGGTTGTGTTCCTGGTCATAATCCTTCTGAAGTAATGCCTGAACTTTTTTGCAGCTAGTTCAATAGTCTGTCTGTTCAGACTTTCTGTACTCTTACCACAGTTTAAACACCCAGCATCTATCTGCCCGTGCAGCCTCAGAACTCCAGTTCTGCACTTGCAAAACTGATGCCAGGGAGTGGTAATTATACTTCAATGACTTTATTGAGTGCAGATGATTAAGCCAAGCATGACTGACAAAGCTTTACTGACCACTTCTATTTTTAACACAGCACCATTCCATACCCATTCAGAGTTAGCTACATGTGGTTCTTGCATGAAGCAGTGTCTCTTAAGTCTTGGGGGCTTTTACAATAAGGGGGAGTTATCCTTTCATAACTGGTCATAATGCCTTTTGGAAACTTCTCATAGCTTCTCGGATTTTTGGGGAGTGCAACAGAACTGTTGTTGAAAAGCTGTAGTACAGGGTTTTTTTATTTTCCTGCTTTGGATTAACACATACTGCCATCATGTGGGCACAAATAATAAGAAAAAATAAATATTCAGTGAAAGCCTCTCACCTTGAAAGCCTTAACTTCATTTTAAAACATTCTTCTTGCTACAAATATGAGCACTAACTCAAGATTATTGAAACAGAAGGAAGAAAAACCTGATTTTTTTGTTTGTTTTTGTTGGCACACCACAGAAAATGTTCCAGTGCTTGAGGACTCAGTGGAAAGACCATAAAGCTATGTTGCAGCTGGGCAGTAGCTGACTAGCACAAGTGTTAAATATCTTAGCTTCAGCACAGATTTCTCTTACGCCTTGACTGCACATCTAGACACAAGTCATATGGGGCTGGAGATCAGAGTGACTAGAAAAAGACAGAACAAGCAGAAGATAGGCCATGATGCAGCAGTACAAATGCACAGTTTGATGGAGTGCCAATATTGCCAGTCTTCCAATCCATGCACAAGACTCAAGAAATCAATGAGGCGAACAACCAGTTCTCTTCTACTTCCCACTGTCTGTGGGCTCATCCTCTTGCCTGGGCATTGCAAGAATGTATTTACCACTTTCAGCATTAGCAACTTCAACTGCAGTACTGTTGCAACAGATCCAAAGAATAAAGGATGAAAGGAAAAACAATGACCAGCAAGCATAAATGTTCTGGTGTTTACAAACATATCTACAAACAACAGAATTTAAATATATCATTAATTTCCTATTAATTTGAAGAGCCTTATGGAAAAAAAAGTTCAGTTGTCAAATTGTGTGTATTTGTATGGACTAGTGCTATTAAAAAAACTATTTTATAAGACCTGTACAGTTTTAAAAAATAATATAAGCATCTGATATTGCCAAGAATCACAGACTCCATACTGAAATAAGAATATGCTTAAATTCTAGAAATTATTCGTGAAATACCACCAGTTTTCAAGTTTAACTACATAGCAGAAAAATAAGGGTGGGGTGTTTAAATCTTTATATATTAAATGTAGCTTAACAAAAAATAGTACTTAAGTCTTCACTAAAGTATAAAATGTCAAAGTTAAGACTGAATTTGCCAACTTCATGGTCTCTTTCTGCATAGCCATTATAAGCTGATTTTCAAGGTTCATCACGTGGAACCAATTAATGGCATCCGCCTTCACAATGGGTAGCACTGTATTCCAGAAGGGTCCCACTGAGTAACTTGCTACTCATGTTGAGCTCAGTACATCAGGATCTAACAATTAGACAGTAAAATATAAATAATACATTAATTCCCCTAGTGTAGCAGCTTAGCAAGAAGAATGCCTCAAAATCCATAAAATAGGTTTCTTATTCAAGAACCTTACCTATTGCAGAAAATAACCTTTAATGCAAGAAAACTACATCCAATCTGCATAGGATCTGAGTCTGTATGCTATAATCACTGTATAAACAAACTTATATTGCCTAACGTAAGCAACTTACACAAAAACATGCATATACTGCCACACAGGTGTTACTTGAGAAATCAATATTCACAAAGACTGAAAGAATATTTTCCCCACATTTAGGTACAATGGTTACCATAGTGGTTTTGTTTTACAATAACTATTAATAACTTTTTTTTAGGAAATATGGATTCTAAAAACTTAGTACAACAGTTTCAGTATTAAGTTTTTTAATTATTTAGTATATAGAACTAACTTTTCATTGATTTATTTTCTGGGTGCCATTTTCCTCTTGTATTAAAATCAAATCTGTTCCTACAGCAGCCTTTTAATATAGTTATTTAGGTGCTTCAGAACTTGTCACATCATAGCTTGCTATTTTACAAGTTATAGCTAGGGGTGATAGATAATTGCATTTATACCAGGTGTAATTGTTAATGTAACAATAGTTCTTTTAATTTAACAGCATTAATTTAGATTAAGATCAGGTTACTTCTCCTTTTCATTAAAAGTAACAGCATTGTTCTCTCATTTGCCTTTAGACACAGACTTGACAAACTAGACTAATGGAAAAGAAATCTTAAATAGATTAGCGTTAAAACAGAAAGATGGGAGAGTTGCAAAAGCGTAAGAGAATAAAGAAAATAGGAGAGGAGAGACTCTAAAGCAAGAGTTCCATCAAATAAACTGATAAATTAGCTATCTCCAATACATACAATGTTTCATGACATTTCTGTCGCTAAGACTGAGGTTCAAGCTTCACAGAAAATTCAGGACTCCTCCTAACTCATGGATCAAGCCTACGTACAATACAATAAAAAGAAACAAGGGAAAAAGAGAGCAAGCAGCATTTATTTCCGCTGTTCACTTCAGGGTCACTCAGTCTTAATACATTTCATCAACATCCTCATACTCTCCAACAGAAAATATCTTGATAAAAAGTAGTTTGAACAGTGGTGCTGGAGGGAGTCCAACAGATGTTGCTCATTTACCAGTAAAAAGCTCACTAGCTTCAGTTGTACCTCCTCATCTTTCTCACCATTTCCACTGTAAGCAGAAATACTTCTCATGAAACAGCGTATGAAGTTCAAGGAAAACAAATACTAAGCCAAATGTGTCATATCCCTCTCCTTATATAATTTCTATAATACAGAAAGTTAAGAAACTCTTCTGAGTTGGGTTGGAAGGAGCCCTATAGATAAACTGCATTTTCACACCAACAAATATACTTTTATCCCACGTAAGAAGGATTTATGGAAAGACAGGACAGAAAGGGTGTTTCTAAAATATTTAAAATTGCTAAGTGGAGTTGTGCGTTTACAGTTGAAAGAATACAGAAATTATTTTGCAGTTTCACTGAGATTCATTCTTTCTAGTTACATCCAAGAAGAATATATGACAGGATAGCTTGTTAATTATGTAATGATTCCATCACAAAAGCTGATAGAATATCTGATTTCTGATACACAATTCTGTAACATTTATGTCACTATGACTTGGACCTACACTGAACTGCAGGCCCTTCCAGTGAGCTACAGACCAGACAAAAAACACTGCAACCTCAAAACAAAAGAACAACTTTACCAACACACAGAGAAGCACCGAGTGTTCAGTATTTCTAAGCTAACTGTTACCTAGATAAAACATATAATGAAGAAAATCTAACTCTGCAGCCCTTTTTTCTACATTTCATTATAAGATAGCAGTCTGTAAGGGTCTAAAGAGGTTTGGGGTCAGTACCTTTGTATCCTGCCTTAACTTGTAATAGTCATTAAAAACATTCTTTTTTTTCTTCAGTCAGACCACAACATGCAACAATGGTGGGATAAACATATGATGTTGGCTAATCAAATCTAACAAAGTATTTCCCCATCTTTCCATAAGGAAATAGATACATATCCATTCTTGTTCCCTAACCCTCCTAGATGTGAGCCTGTATTTCGTACAGTGTTTCTTGGAGCTGTCTTGCCAGTTTCAGTTAATGGTGAGAGCTGGCTGAAAAACAGGCAAAAGCTCAGCAAATCCAAGAGGATTTGTTGCAGCCCTGGGAACTACAACAATGTCTGAGCTGAAGCCCCAGCCGCAGGGGCTGTTCAAATTGGGCTGTGGCCACACTTGCTTTGTGCCCTACAGCTGAATCCCTCAGCAGGAAATTTCACCACAGTTACAGGAAAGCAAGGAGTTAATATTTTATAATCTTTACATGTCTTAACTCTGACCCACAGAGTATGGCTGCTTGCCAACTGACCACTTACACAAAACAGAGAGCTCCTGGCAATGTGTTGTGCTCCCACTCAAGCCATCTACAGTTGCTGTATATAGGGCCCCCTGCAGGGTAGAATTTAGACCAAAAACTGAGATAAGCAAAGTTTGTCAAACTCAGACTGGGATTAGCATTATGATAAAGACAGGTAGATTCAACAAGCTAACTGTTCGAAAAGCACAGAGTTAGACACCACTGTCTTACCATACATTTCAGGGATGTTTCAAGGATCAGGAGATATATTCAGGTCTGAAACCTTCTACAGTAAAACTAATCCTCTGAAACCTTAGTTAGTCAAACAAATCTTGGGGCAGATGGCACATTCCTGCAAACACATGAAGAGTTGTAAAGGTATAAAAAATATGGCTGTTAATAAAAATACAAGTCCATTCCCTGCTCTTGCTTTCTCCTGAATCCTGTACTTCTTCTCACTCCCAAATAACTTGGGTCTAACTGGTTAAGCTGTTTCCTGGACTGATGGAAGAGAATGACGGGTGCTTATGTTATAAGAACTATACTGAGTTGCATACATGAGGCTAAAACTGAAAAGACTGATGAAGAAAATATTTTTTCCAAAGTTTCTGAAATTTCTACCTGGAAGTTAATTCCAAGAGGACATGCCATACCAGGTCTTCTTTATTTAAATCATATTTACCCAACTGTAGCCAATAATTAAGTTTTGAAAATCTGTGGGTTAGTTTTTATTATATAACTTGTTATTAATCTCCTAGAGGTCAAGATCTAAGGACAGTTAAAAAAACATGAGTTAAATTCTATTGTTTACACTTGAATACATAGAATCTACACACTAATCCATAAAAAAAAATAAAATTTAAAAGCCAGAGATCCGAACAAAACCTTAAATTGTGGAGCATACCACTAGAGGGTGCACAAGGCTACTCCATTGTAACCACTATAGACAAATATTTATTCTCACAAGGCTTCAAGTAGACTTGCAAGCACCGTTACTCAAGTTTTAAGGGGTGTGAATCTGGACTCCAGAGGAATTACATTGTTCACATGAGTAAGGACAGTGCTAGTTCAGAATCAGGCACAAAGTCAGATTTGTCTTTCCGATCCGAATATCCAGCTCCTCCAGCGTACTATGAGATAAGTTTTGGCTGCAGCCATTGTTTTGTGGAAGTTTTGGCTTTTATACTGTTTCTCAGCATCCAGTGAAGAAGTCATCCTTAGCAAAATATTTTATTCTGCTCTGCTCCCATTTAAGACTTAGCCCCTGTGGAGGAAACAACACAGCCACAAGCAAATTACTGCAAATAGCTTGTCTTTCAAAAACAAGTCAGGATTCATTTGCTCACGCTCTTGGAGCCCTTGGGACAAAAACATAAGCTGGTTCAGTCTGCAAGATTCTCCCTGTGGCTTTATGAGGGATGGGTAGGGAAAGGGCTTCTGCATTGCTATTTCTAGTGTGACTGCAGTGGAATACAGAAGTCATAGTAAGAGGGGGTGAGGAAACTTCAGTTGCATAAAAACATTTAACCTGAGGATTCCATTCTTATCCTTTTCCTTCTTTGAATTTCATTACATACTGCTGAGTTTATCCTGCTTTCTTGCACACGTTATGATGAAACAAGACTTGACCCCAGTGAAAGTAAGGGGATAAAACTGTGGCTCCACAACTATTTTTCATGACTCTGGAAAACTTCTTTCTACTCTTCTGCCCTAGCCTAGCCAAAATATTCAGTCCCCTGCTAGACAGGTGGTGTCACAAAACACTGGAAATTAAAAAAGCATCAGAACTAAGGGTGTCTAGGTCATGGTCTGGGCTGAGAACCACATGTTGCTGGCTTGGGATCAGACCTAAAATTAGTCAAGGTTAGGGGTACCAGGCTACCATAGATCCTATAGAGAACATGAGACCAGAGTACATAACGGAGTCAGTATTAGCAGCCAAACTGGGTTAGGTTTGGGAGGATGTTACATTCTTTGTCTGTAGATCACCATAGGAAAAGGCACACCACAGCAGATGAAACAGAAATTAGCAGATTGTAAATGGACAAATAATAGTTTCTATTTGCTATTTTATTCAATTATTAATTGCATTTACAAACAGAACAACCTAAGACTTAAAGGCTATTAAATTGTCTCACAACAGGCAACAGTGTTTTCTTAGGACAGCAAGAGAAGAGGGAAGATACAGAACAAAATAAACCCATCCTTACTGTTCCAGAAGATGGGAGGGAAAATTGCTGTTAAGGGAATTCTTAAATGAAGATTTCATATGAGCTACTGCATTCAGTAGTCCTTTGAAAGATATCTCTTCTGTTCCCTTTTACATCCTTTATATTTAGGCTTGCCTATTTCCCTATCTACTGTGGTTTTTTAAGACAAGATTTTACTTACCTTCTTTAAGAACCCTTTCCAAGACTATCTTTATTGTCTCTGTTATTTTTACTTCTACTAGGAGTGTGGAAGTTATCAGTAACCACACTCAGGACTTTATAAAGTAGCACAGTAATGTTTTCCACTTTTCACAATTCCTTTCCTAAAATTCCTAACCTGTTATATATTTTGATATATAAGTATTGAGCTTATGATTCCTGAGAACCACGAGAATTTAGCCCTTTCTTCCTACGGTAAAAGAGAGCTCAACACTTCGTTAAGGTTTGTATCATCAGAACTCTCTCATCTTACTATTCATCTGTTTTTATAGTTTATTTATGTGTAATGGGCATTTTTGTTCTCTAAAGGGAAAATTATTTACATGGTCTCTGATTTCTTTGAATTCTAACAGATTTTGAAGGTAAGAATTCCCTCTGGAGAAGTTGTGTGTTGTTTTTCCCTACATCACTGTTATCTAGGTATCTACTAATTAATCAAATCCTTGTTGAACGTTAGCATAATCACTTAACTAATATGCTAATACCTACTACTTTAAGCAGCCTCAAAGAGAAATAACCACACAAACAGAAGCAATAATTTCATGTTTGATTGCCTTGGAAGTTTTGGGTGTACATCATTGGTCCTACTAATTTACTAGCTGTCATTTTATCCATTTGTCCTAGGACATCTCCAACTGATTCTTCAAATGAAGACTGTTTCTTCAGACCTATGCTTATAAAGGATGATTCTAAGAGGAGAATATATTTCTAACTGCTTACAGATGTGAAGTTATGCAGAAAAGCTACATTAATTTTTCCAACAGTAATCCTCTATATGTTCTCTGTTTGCACTTCCTTCAGAATAAAGCAACTCATACTCACTAAATGCAACAGATTTGTGCTCACAGATTCAGACAAAAGCAGATTTAAGACTGTGTTCGATGACCTCCTGCAATCAAATCCACAATGTGAAGGTTTTTCATGCAGTTAAGGATCACAACTGTCCAAAAATCATGAAGGTTGTTCTTTTTTCCTGGCTGGCTGACTTACTGCATAACCCTACTATCGGCATCCTGTTTATTATTCCTGGGGGAAACAACAGTTCACCACAAGAGCAGATGTTCTAACCATTTCTTTTGCAGCCTGTTACAGATGCTTTTAAGTCAACTGTCAGGTCCTTCAGCCTTTCTTTTTTTTTTTGTTTTTTTCCAATATATGCATCTCCTGGGTGATTAATTTCTCTAATCACACTCATGCTTTGATCCAGCTGTAAATAGAGCTCTGCTCAGTTGTAACATGTATTTATTGTTTTACAGTAAAACATTACTCTCATTGCAACTCATTTGTTTTGCTGGGCATCATTATATGATATAAACACTAAAAAGAGGAACAAGGTCTTTACTAGACACTTAAAATCACAGTTGCTTAAGCTTCCTGCCATTGTTAGTTACTGTTTAAATCCCTTACAGCCTGGCAACACAGGCCTCCCTCCATGTCACACTGGTAAAGTATATTCTCTACCTGTTTTCCAGTCAGTCTACTTCACCTCTCCTCTTAGGCGTAGGCCCAAATGGACACACAGTCTCAGCTGCCACTGCTCAAGCCACTGCTTGGCCTTTTCAGCACTCAGTTTTTTAGGAACAATCTATTAGCTAACTTCTTTGCAGCTATTATTGCACAGGATTTGTATCCTCCATTGCAACCTGTCTTTACTACATTTTTAGAGCACATCATCACAGGAAAGCACTTATCTTTGCTATTTCACAGCTACAGTGCTCCAAGAGGAATCAGCACTACCTCTTGCACAAAACCATTTGGGATTATATGAAAATTTGGCCCACTAGCAGTCATGAGTTCTTGTAAGAGCCTCACTTGATAACAGTTCTCTCTATGACAGCACCAGAACCACTGAGCAAAAGTTCAAGAGGTACTGGATTTCTCCTGATGTCATTATTTATAAGAAGATAATAATGAATAGTTATGTCTTACTTCTCAGAATACAAATTTGGTTTCCATCTCAGCTTTTTCTTTTTTTTTTTTTTTTCCCTGGATTAAGAATTGCTTGGACCTCTTCCAAATACTTAAACCAATATCTATCTTACGACATTCCAGCTGTCATTATTTCTAGAAAAAAGTAATTGTTGCTATTAGTTATGATCACAGAATATATAAATAACTACTGATGGCAGCCTAGACACTTAGGGGACTTCCACTTGGGCACTTCTGTCTCAGATGAACTTTTCCTTCCATACTGCTTGCAAATTCATATTTTCTGGGAACGAGTTTAGAAATAGCATCTCAACTTACTGTCAACAATTCTTAATTTGTCTACTTTTTTGGTAATCATTTATTGAGATAGTGTACCTGCTGTAAAGGAAATGTTTTCATCAGCCTTTTGAGGCTTCTCTTGCAATAAAAATTGGTAGAAACGCATCCATCCTTTTAAGTGACTGAGATGTGACCTGAGTTGTAATTGCCACTCTTACAGTACAGTCTGAGAAGAATGAGAGGCAATGCAATAAGTACACATCAAGTGATGAAACATGAGATTTCCAAAGTAAAACATACTACACTTTCAGGTTTTGGAAAGGAACATTTCCTATACTACTTCCTGTCCTTAATACTGGATACAGTTATCCCTTAGGCAGAGAGAAAGAGATAAGTACTTAACATGACAGAATGGCATAATGAGCTCCAGGAAGGCATACACATGCCTAAATGCTGTTTCCAGAGAAATAAGAATATAACATTTTATGCATGTTGAAGGACATTATCTAATACGTTGCATATAGAAAGGAACAAACTGGTTGCCATTAAGCATATTTTCATTCTACTAGGACTATTTAACTAAAGGACAAATTTTTATTTTCTTCATGATATACATCTGGAGTAACTTTACTGAAGGCTGTAAACCCATGCCAAAATTAAGTCTTAATGAAGTATGAGTCAGTTATGTCTCCTTAGAGCAGAAGTTTATCCCTTCATGTCTGTATTTAGAAAAAAACAGGTAGAAGGTAAAATCTGATCTTTTGAAGATACACTGAATGATTCACATTGAACTAATTCAAACATTTAAAATACTGTGATAAATTGAGATCTCAAAAGAATTGTCAAGTAAATTAAGGCAATTATTTCAGTTTTGTTGAGAATGCAGACTAGATAGTGACAGGTCAACACAAAAACAATAATGTAAGAGATCTTGTGACAAATCCTCAGGGAGACAAAAGCATTAAATTTAGATGGTGGACAAAAGAATTAGTTACATGACAGTAATTGAGATCAATTGGAACACCATGTCCTTGCTTGAGTCACAGTTTCCCTTGTAGTCTCACAGAACAATTACTGTTTTATCACCACAGGGACTAAGATAAGAGCTTCAGAGCTGTATGTGCTTAATTGAGCTGCTTTACAGCTTGTACTGTAATGTTTCTTCATGGAAAAAACCTGAGTTTTGTGATGCATCACTTTAAGTGGTCATGAAAGAAAATACTTGTTTAAAAACTAAGTCTCTGTTCAAAATTCTATAAAAGAAACAGCAGGCAGGCTAAAGTTTAGTTAAGAATACTTGAGAATTTGGTTTTACTTCATGATGCTTTCCCCTCACAAAATCCCAGTAAAATACTCTCAGGCCTGCAGTCCAAATAAAATATTTTCAGATTTAATTCATTGAATTTTTTGTATTGGTGACCTTCCCCATGGAACTGGTCAGAGAGTAAATTCACCAAAATACATTTTCAAGGGAAATTGAAGGTTTTGGTCAAACTTTGACAAAAAAATGTAGAAAGAAGTAGAAAGAAATTTTGAAACTGTTGAGCAAATTCACATTGTTGAATAGTAGGGGGGTTTATTTTCCCTAAATAAATGTTTTATGTAACACTTTTTTTTAAAAAAAAAAAAAAAAAAAAGCCCATGTTATTTATTTGATCTAAATCACAATTTTATGGTTTTTATTTAGTCCAATAGTTTAATTCGAATGAGGAAATAAAAAGTTTTCTTTCCTCTATGTATGTGCATACACCTCTTGGAAGCACAAAAAGTCTCATGCATAGCTAAGTTTTCTAAACATTCTATTATAAGAACTTATTTTTAATGACTTATACTTTGACATTGTCTGAACCATGACTGTAGCCCCCAGAATGTAGGAGACTTGTTTGTATCTTCCACTGCTTTGTGGGCACTAGCAATGATAAAAAAGCATCAGCAGAGGAAAAGCTGAAATGCAGGAAAAAAGAGCTTCAGCAGATACAATATGGGAGAATTTGAGGTAAATGAGGAAGACAGGGAGGAGTAGAAGAGTGACTGATGGGAAAGAACAACCGCAAGAGAGCTAAGAGCAAGAGAAAAACATCTAAGTAGCATAAGACATGCATGAACTTGGAGGATGCAGTTAGCAGAAACAAAACGGGCATGAAACAGAGTTGAAAAATAAGAGAAGCTGGAGGCGGCAAGAGGAAAGCAGGGACCGAAGGGTGCATAAGCTTTTCCCTACTTCCAAACACTCTTAATTCAGGGTAAAAGGTGAAACATGGACTGTGGTACAGTCAAATTTATGATGACAAGAGGCTTTCTACCTGCCTGTCTCCTTTCAGTGACTTGCTGTACAAGTAAACACAATTTTCAGAAACTCGATGATGCTTTGTTAAGAGACAACAACAACAGAAAAAAAAAAAAGGCCAAGAGGTATGGTCAGCCCAGTGACATTTATCTGCCCTTGCCTGTCACTCCTCATTCACTGAAATATCTCATCCAGGAAAAGGAATATGGCAGTATCTGTGCCTGGATTGAAAGAGACAGATCAACTCTCTGGAAAAACAGAAATTGGTGGAGAGAGGTCAAGTATGGTTAATATAGAGAAGAAAATATGTGAAAAGTGAAGAAAAAGAGAAATAAACCTAGTTCAAAAGAACACGCACTTTACAAAATCAAATAAAAGTAAGGAAATGTCAGGTGTAAACTTCCTTATGTGATTGTAATTTGACTTTGCCCCATACAGGCCAAAATTACTTCTAAACTTATTTTCTTTTTAAATTAGAGTTCATGAATGAAATTAGAGTTCAAGCCCTTCTTTGCTATCATTTACATAATTAATTAAATCAACATTAACAAGCTAGCAGTGAACAACATTTCAAAATTTGCTATTTTGGAGTAACTGAACCATGAATGCGATTTTGTTGCCTCTAGACTAGTGGATGATAAATAGTTGCTCTCAATCAATGAGACTCATTTGAATGTGGAGTAAATATTTATATCTGAATGATGAATCTCTGAAAAACAGATTTATCATGGAAAGTATTATAGACTGTTAATTGCAGCACTATTCAAGTTGTCACAGAAGTAACATAAATTACACAAATGTAAATTACTACTTTCAAAATGAAAGGACAGGCATTTTTTTTATGCTTCTTTCAGATTAATTTACTATAAATACCAACATTTTCTGACAGCAAAGTATCTAAGTAAGAGTACAGTTTGAGAGCAAGATATACAAATATATTTGTGTATATATAATGCTGGTTTTATATTAATATATATAGTGATCTCGTTAGCATCAGAATTTAAGATATAAGATGTGAAATCTTTATACAATTATGGTGAGTTGACCCCCGGCCAACAGCCAAGTGCCCACACAGCTGCTTGCTCACTCCCCTCTCCTACAAGATGGGGAGAAAGTAGAAGGAAAACAAGAAGACTCTTGGATAGAGATAATGAGTTTAATAAGCGAAATACAAGCTGTGTGCTCAAGCAAAACTTGAAAGAGGAATTTATTCCCTACTTCCCACTGGCAGGTAGATGTTTAACCGCTTTCTGGAAAGCAAAGACTCAGCGCATACCTAACATTCACTTGGGAAGACAAATGTCATAACCACAAATGTCCCCACTTCATCCTCCCTTCCCTAAATTTTCATTGCTGAGCACAAAGTCATATGGCCTGCAATATCCCATTGGCCAATTTGAGTTGGTTTTCTTGGCTGTGTTCCCTCCCCCAAAATACCCCAACAAAACAAAACTTACCCATGTTGCCCTTCTCCAGCCTATTAGACCCTTATGAACTTCAGTAAGTTCTTAATAAAAATTATTAGTGTTTTGGGGATTTCAGCAGCAATTTTTTAAAGTACCCTAGAGTGAAGTTCATTCTAAATAATTATTCTACAAATATATTCCTACCAATAACAGGCAGTTGTTCAGATGGAAAAAAGACCTGGTTGCACAGAAATTATTACTGTAGAATATCTAATGCATGAAGGCTAACAGAGAAACAAACTATTCTATCTGGACAATTCTTGATTTTTCTTGTCTGAGTATCTCCTGTCAGTGTTTAAAGAGGTTGACACTGGAAAGGTAAATGACACCAGCTCTCCATTCACTAAAAATAACAGCTGCTTTTAATATCTTTGTGCGATGTTGGAATAACTTTCAACAGATATTGAAGAAGTTTTACAATGTGAAATTAAGAATTTACTCTGACCAGTCAAAATGCTGGATATCACCTGGTAGCACCAAACCGTACCATGGAGTTATATAGCTTCTTCAGTTGGATAGAGGGCTGGTTTTGAAGTTTAGTTCTGAACTGCGTGTCAGGTCATTATAAACTCTAGAACTTCCATCCCAAATGCAAATTATACTTTAAAAGACACCCTGTCACTTAAAAAGTAACTTAAACCAGAAAAAGACACAATTAAAAATGTGCAATTTCTTTTTTATATGGAAAAAGGTTCCCATATAAGAAAGGTTGCACATGATATTTCATGTAGTCATTAATGACTTCAGTGAAAATTATTGGGGAGGAAAAAAGAAAGAACATGCGGAGAACAGAACAGAGGAGTCATTTCAGTTAGATACCAGTAAAAATTAAAGGGGAAAGATACTCTGAAATCTATTCCATGGAAAACTGAGAGCTGGAAGACTAACAGATTAATAGCAAATATATTTGTACTCTAATGTGAGTATCAAAAGCATACACAGTCTGGTGTCTCTTATAATTCTTATAAATAATCAGAATAATTTTAGCTTTGATGTAATTTATTTTCCCAAGAATATTGATAAATTGTATCAAGAAGTTTCCAACTGGAAGGTTAAAATGGGAATAAGCAATAAGCAATGTTAAGTAGTTTTTCAATCTCATAGTAGTTTTTCAATTCCATAACTAGGTTGTAGAATTAATATCTTTCTTCTTAGATATGCCTTTGGGCTAAAACCTGAACTGTAAAGTTGGGTGAATTTAGGGCTACACCCAGGTACATACACTCTGCATGGATGGGAGAAGGCAGAGAAAAAGAGAAGGGTTCGGGTTGGTTAGTGAATTTCATGGTGACACCAAAGGCAGTTCTAAGTAGAAGGTAAATGTGGTAGACCAGATTTCCTTTACAGATGGCTATATATTGATTAACTGTTCAACACAGCACTAAATAAACAAACTATTTGGAAGCAAATATTTTAAGTCTCATTCTACTGTCTTTAACCTGAGCTCGGCCTTCTGGATTCTGGCTATCGTATTTTCATCTGGTCTGAGCATGGCAAATCTTCAGCTCACTCATGTCAATGCAATTTTGAAGTTAGAAATGCTGTTATGAATTCTGGAAAAAAATAATGGCACCATGTTCAGGTTTTTTTGCCCTCTTTTCAGCCAGATTATAAAAAGGCCATGTCCAGTGAATACCGTAAATATCTTACACATCCAATACTAACTTGAATGTTTTCTGAATTGAAATCAATGGAAACAGTATCTGAGGAAGAATAGAATCTCAAAGTCTCCAGAAATTTGTACAGAGCAGAAAAGAGCAGTTCTGGAAAAACAGCTATCATCTGTTTGAAAGAAATGTTCTGGCTAAGGCTTTAAGGAAGGTCACTCACTGCTTCATGGGAAGAGAAGATAAAAACACACGAGAAAGTGTTAAAAATGATAGATTTTGTTCTGTTTGCCTGGATATACCCTGGTTAGCTTTTCCTGATGTTGCCATGTATTAGAGTAAATAGTGCAACAGTTATTTCCCAATATTGGTTGCTTGTTATGTGACTAAGTGAATAAAAATATTGTGTGAATGAGTGAACAAAAATGCTTCATTTTTCTTATTGCTTAGCATTTCATACTGACATTCCACAAAGTCATGCACTTTTAATAGCTACAACAAGAGTGAGGGGGTGAAAAATGTTTTGAAATTCTCTCCTGGCTAGGCTACTGACTTATCAAGCTCAATCTGATTTAATTTTTCTTGCATTTCCATGGATATGAAATCACTTAAATCAGGCCGGTAAGAAATGAGATAAAAGGAGTAAAATCCTTTTCACTTTTAAGTCACACAAAGCACCTAGGCATTGACTCAATAATAACCACAGATTTCCTTTTCATGTTTCTGACAGTAGCTGAAAAGTGTGGTAAAAAGAACAAAGATGCTTATATTCTGTGAAAGCCAGACTTATTAGGACACTAGCATTTGTTTAGTAGCTGAAGTGAAACAAACCATACAAAGGCAATGTGATAAACTGCCAGAGATACACTGTCTGTGGATCAGATTGATGCTGAGGTTGTTCAACTCTGACTACATTTGTAAATAGTGCAGGTCAATAAAAGTGGGCAGACACAATGCAGCAGTGTTGAGGAGACTCAACACCTCCATCGTATGCAGATTGGAGGGAGAAGGGAGTTATTTATGACCAGATGTATTCAGGTACCCTGAACCTCTCGGTACACATATGGTTCAAAGTTTTCTGAAGGAAACGAGTCTGCAAACCTTTGCTTTTCAGGTTGCAGGCCCCTCCAGGAAGCATGATGCTGTGCCTTCATCTCAGCGATCTTGGCACTGCAGCCCAAATAAGGCCTCACACACGGAAACCTTATTTTTGTTCCCGTTCATACAATCATTTGGCCTCCTTCCTAACTCATCTCTCCACTCTGGCTTTTGCACAATGTTCAATACCAGCTTATGTTTTAGGTAAAGTGGGGTGGGAATATAAACTTTTTCCTGGCAATGGCATCAAACTGCCATCCAGTCTCCTGGATATCCTTTCAGATGCAGGATCCACTTTCAGGTGAAGAAAGATACTGTTGACTTAATGAGCTGAAGCTGAACTGCAGCCCCATGTCTCTGATATCCTCATATAACATTTTGGAGCCCATACCTGGGTCCAAGAGAGCAGCTATAACTTCATAGTGTCCCATGTCCTGCAACTCCTACTAGGCAGTGGCTATCCTCTTTGGTCTTAGCAAGTCTGCCGATGGTAAAATTGTGATCAAGGTCTCTGAGGCCATTCTTCAAATACCTGTCTTTCAAACAGTACAAACTGAAAAGAGTTAGGTTTGAAACCCGCTTGCTTCCCAGCTTAATGTGCCATGTAAGTATATTCACTATTGCACAAAGAAAGAAGGCAGATGTCACACTAGGGAAGAACAATAGTTCTCTGGACACTGTATACTAGATATCCAAAACCACAGCCCACTCTTTCAGGAAATCATGAAAATTCCTCTTATTCACAGTTCTATCATGTAATTTTATATCTTTGAGAAGAACAGGCTGTTGGAGGAGATGAATGAAGGAGGCACAGATAGAGAATTGTAGAGAATAGTACAGAGAAATTTTCCAGGGTCATCAAGTTGCTGTTTAACTTCCAGCACAAAAATTACTAATGATGTTTGCAATTCTTCCTTTTATTTGAGTCATCTGTCCTGTCTTTTCTCCTCTTTGTTTTTATTTCATATTTGTATACCACACAAACTGTAAAGTAGGAAAAAAAATGGTATGTAAATGTTAATTAAGAATTATATCTAAAAATGAAATTAGGACCACATTATTTTTGTCTAATATAGACATACTATAATTTTGGCTATTGGGAGCATTCTCCAGAACACAGACAGTGTGAACTGTAGCTTAGGGGCTCTCAGTAACCAATAACCAAGTTGTCAAAAAGTATGTAAGTGATAATTTGCCACCTTTTCCTTTGAAAGCAAAGGATGAAACTCAGTACCATAATATACCTGTACATTGAGATGAGAAAATAGCTCAAATACTCTTTGGAAAATGAAAAATAAGAGTGAAAATTAAATGCTGGAATAGAAAGATTAACAAGTCTAATGTGTCACATTGCAAACTTTAACTTTTGTATATAGTCTAACAAATCACAGTGGGAGTTTCCTAATGAGAAAGAGCCGTCAGATCAAACCTACTGTGTTTTCAGAACTATGTACCAATTGTCTAGAAGGGCCACCTTTGTTTTTTCAGGCTAAAGAGAGATGCTCATGTTGCTTTTTCCTAAAGACGTTACTTAAGTTATGCCAATAAGCAGTTGCTGACTTACAATAATGCAGGGTGATAATATGGTACCTTTATACTGCAGTTTGAGTTCAAGCTCTTTTTTCACTGCTATGCCTAACAGTGCCAGAGGAAGGCAGAAGTTGAACATACTTTCTATACCAAATTGTAGTGAAAGCATATACAACTACTTCACAAACAAGCTGTGAGTAATGAATAGATTGTACGGAGCTTTCTTAACACAAAGAACTATGTTTAAATTACAAATTTCAGCCTTGAAAAGAAGCAAATGCTGCAAAATGATCAAGGCTAAGAGAAGAAAAAAGCACAATCGGAAAACACAAAAGCACTTTGCCAACATAATGTTTCTCAAACTTCAGGGCATGCATCTGCACAGAGAAGCCGTCTCTTTGGCTGATGTACAATTGTATATCAGCTTACAAATGACAGGATATTGCAGGTGTTGAGGCCTTATTATGAAGAAAAACTTGTGGAGACAACACTCTGGTTCCTGTGTTAACTCTATTTTAATTTTATATTATTGACTGGACATGAGAGGTAAAAATGCTTTTGCAGTTACGGAATTGACCTATAATTGACAATAATAAACATCAGTTTCTACTTCTGATATGGAATTTCTATGGCAAGTCACTTTATATCTCTGTGAAGAGCTTATAGTGAGTTTATAGAGTTCATAATTTAACAAAAAATTTAGGAACCTGTTGTTACAATAGTACAATCAAAGAACACATCTGAGGTCTTAACTGCAAATAAAATAAAAGAAAAAAACAAACCAACCCACCTTAAAAACTAATTTTTAAACTAGTTCTTAAAAGGACATTAAAATTCCCACGCTTGATTTGTGCATGCAGTTATCACAGGGCGGTTAAGTGGGGTTGCACTGAGTCATATTAACATGGATAATCTCAAAGCAATTACCTAGTTCATATAGTACATGACATTCAGTAGAGAGCACTCTTCTCTCTGTGTTAGTCTTGCTTGCAGGAAGGTACAGGGAACTGTTAGAGAAGCAAACTGCTAGATGCCATTTCAGAAAGAATTCCTGATCAGAAATTTGAAGGAGGCAAGAGAAAAGTAAGTAAAGGCAGTGTTGCTTTTAATCTGTGTTTCATCAATGCCTTTGGGTGACAGCTTTCAAACCTGACCTTGTCCCAGCTACTTGTGGCTGTTCTAGAAAAAGTACCCTGTTCCTCACTCCACAATATCCTGAACAACCACCTTTAAATAGCATTCTTTACCGCTCCAGGTGACACATCTCCACTTTTCAGGAGGACTGAAAATGTAAAATGTCAGGATGTAAAAGATGGAGGGAACGTGGAGTTTTTTCTACCTGAAGTTTTAAAGTTTTTAAACTGAATCAGCTGTGGTATAATAAGCAAAATACAGTGGGCTACAGTGATCCTCTGTTGTGTTTCCATGTACACATGTACATAATCTTTAGAAGGCAACAAGCTATTCTTTCAATGCTGATAGCTGTGCTCACTATGAACTCTTCAATGAGGCACAATGCTGGATGAGCACAGAGGTGGATTGAAAACTGGATGAACAGCCAGGCCCAGAGGGTGGTGATCAGTGGGACAAAGTCTAGTTGGAGGCCAATAACCAGCGGTGTACCCTAGCAGGCAATACTGGGTCCAATCTTGTTCAGCATCTTTGTTAATGATCTGGATGATGGGGCAGAGTGCACTCTCAGCAAGTTTGTGGAGCACCAAAAACCGGAGAGGTAACTGATATGCCAGAAGGTTGTGCTGCCATCCAGCAGGATCTTGATAAGCTGGAATATTACATGGGTCCACAAAGATAAGTGAGAAGTCCTGCACCTGGACAGGAATAATGCCAGCCACCAGTACATGCTGGAGGCTGACCAGCTAGAAAGCAGCTTTGCAGAAAAGGACTTGGGGGTCCTGCTGGACACCAAATTGAACATGAGCCAGCAAGGTGTCCTTGCAGCAAAGCAGGCTAACAGTATCCTGGGCTGCATTAGGAGGGCTGTTGCCAGCAGGTGGAAGGAGGGGATCCTTCCCCTATTCTCAGCACTGGTGAGGCCAGTGGACTGCTATGTCCAGTTCTGGGCTTCCCAGTACAAGAGAGATATGGAGCTACTAGAGAAAGCCCAACAAAGAGCCACAAGATGATTAAGGAACTGGAACCTCTCTCCCAAGGAAAGGCTAAGAGAGCTGGGACTGTTTAGCTATTTAAGATTATGAAAAACTATATTTTGCAATGACAGATAACATGGTCTTTGCTTTAGCACCAGAGCTATGAAGTCAGCATTCTCTTCCCTCTCTCTTTGCAGTTTCCTGAACATCCTATGCATCTAAATACAATAGTTAAATCCCAGAGGCCTGTATTTCTGTTTAAAAAAAATAATAGCTCAATGTATTTTCTGGATAAGAGCTAGCAGCATCGTGCTAAAACACTACTCATTGTGGGTTTTGTTTGGGGTTTGGGGTTTGGTTTTTTTCTTAACTGACAAATGAAACAAAAAGAGATAACCTTTCTGATTATCATTAATAATTTTGAAGCATAAGAACTACAGTTTCTGATAGAACATCATCCAACAAATCCTGGAGACAGATCCCTTGCTTATAGAGTGTGTTAAGGCAACTACCTTGCAGTTATAAAAGTTTAGATTACCTGGTGCCTCTACCAAGGAGCTTACAATGTTTGTCCCTAAGCCTTTAAATGGCTACACAGGTGAGTACATCCTCATGGCACTGAACCACTTACATTCTGTTTGACGTACCTGTAAGTCATGTATACACTTTCAAAGTAAGGGTCTAAATATATCTTAGTTAAAAAAAACCAAACTCCTCCCAACTCCAAAAAACCCCTGTGATTACAATATTACATCAAAGGCCTGAGGTCTGTCACACGCCTGGTTGGTTCTGTTGTCCTGGGAAGCTGTCCTCGGGAATCACTGTATCATCTGTAGGAATTTTAAAGTTATATCTTGTTCACCTTAATTTCCCCCCTTTGTCATTTTCATGATTAATACATTTCTCTGCTCTTTAAAAATGCTTCATTATTTTCAAGGTACGTTAGTCATTCTTGTTGGGGTGACTAAAACCCATGACTAAGAGAACATACATTAGGCTAAAAATAATAAAATACAACAGTAATTACTAGGAAAGTAATTAACATTTACAGGTTTTTCACTCTTCCTTTTTACATGTTTTACAATTTCTCAGCTTCAGCAAATCCAAATTACTCAGGGCAGTTCTAGAATATTTACTTCCAAGAAACAATAGATGCACAAGAGTGGGAATATATTCATTGTACAAACTATGAATTTTCTCTTAAAGAAAAATGAAACTACAGTAATCAGAAGATGTATAAAAATGTAATTTTGCAGTAGGCACTCTTACTTACCTTGGGTTTTGCTTTTTGTAAAGAGAAGCACCATAGTGTTCAACAAAACATATCACACTTTCCATGAAATAAATGGTTTTCTGTATTTATATTGAAAAGGTTTAGCTGGATTTAATATCCAATATTAGAAACTATCCTTGAGTCCTTTAAAAGCCTAAGGATATATCCAACAGATTTGAATCCCTGGTCTAATAAGGGTTACAATAATAGTGCAAAAGGTTGCAACAACAGTGAAAATTTAGTCTAATACTGCTGAACTAGTGCAATAGTTAGTATGTGTTCTTGTAGTCCAGTGTAAGAATACCTTTCTACTTAACATTAAGTCAATCAGAATTGGTTTCAAGCTAAGTGACAAGATTACACAAAGATTTTGTGTTGTCAGAGTTAAGCCTATAACAGTAGAGTACTCATTAATACATCATGACTGAAGGAAAAAACTGAGATATACTGAGAATCTTCAAAGGTGGGCTGTTACTTGGACAGTGTAAGTTGTTCCATCACCATTTTCTGTTACTTCGTTCATAGAAATACACAGTTCTTTCTTGGTGAAATTATTCTTAATATTTGATTAATGAATATAATTACATCTATGTTATATAATAATTTAGTAATATATTTATGTTCTTAATTATGCTTATTTAAAATAAATAGTGAGAAAAATAATGTCAATCTAATAGGCAATATTTCAAGCACTTTGTGTACCAGCCGCTTACAATTTCATATATCACTCACAGGAAAAGAAATATCAGGAGGAGAAAAATGAACTAGCTTGACAGCATAGTAGCCAATACTTGTTCCCAACTGAGGGAACTGAGGTCAGAACTGATGAAGGACCAAGAGACCTCAGTTGGTACAGTAAATGCAGAAGAACAACTATCTTACTTGTATTATTTTTTTAGTAATAAGATCCAATTCCATCTAAAGTAAATGTCAAAACAGAAGGTGATAGGAGAGGAAACTATTACTATTGAGTGAGCATCTAAAATACCTAGAACATAATATTATCATGTTCTACTATTTCTCCTCCAAGTGAAGGAATAAGTTATGAGGAAAATACATTCATCTTTATTCATAACATCAAAATCTATATCATAATAGAAGATTTTGAAGTCCAATATCTAGGAATGGAGGAAAAACCCATAGTAGCATAATAACAACGATGTAGTAATAATATTGTCAAAGATTTTTTGTTTCACATAATAAAGCATTGAACTGGGGGGGGGGGGGGGGGGCAAGATGCAATTTCGTGACAAAGGCTTCTGTACTGTTTAACTATTAAACTTTATGAAAGAGCACTCTGTTCTTTTTCTATTTCCTTTTTTATCTTTACATCTTAATTGAATTACCTTTTTTACTGACAGCTAATATTTCCCCCAATTTCAGGCCTTGCTAGGAGGGCAGTCATAGTCTGTCATATCCACCATGAATTATGTTTAATTAATGATGCAATAAATAGGATAGTAACTGTATATAAATGAAATCATCACTGTTATTTATTTTAAAAAGCCTAAAATAAAACACTGTAGAAGAGATCAGAAAATGACAATATCCCTGATTGAATAATAGGTCTATTTCTATTCCTATTTTTTCCTATTTTGAATGTGTATGAGGTTTTATAACTGAAGTGCCCTTCCAAGGCTGGACTCTTAATAGCTTGTACACTGAAGCACATGCCAGGAACATTAAAATGCTACTGATAAGCCCAAGTAAATCAAATGAAATAAATGGCAGAAATGATCATCTAGTTGTTTGCATTTTTACTCCTATACATCAGTAGGATCAGACACACTTTTCTCCATTTTGTCAAAGCAAATGCAACCACTGTTTCCTGCATCTCCAAAGCACAGATGATTTGATTATCAGTGGTTTTACCTGTGCTGTATTCTGCACCCACACAGGAGAGAGACTGTGTAATCTTCCTCTGCCCTCCAAAGTTTTCATAAAACCTCTTATAATTTATCCTCTGTGTATCTTAGTTAACTTTCCCTACATGTTTAACTAGGCATTTGAAATTAGTCTGATTTGCTAACTAATTTTCTACACTTTTGAAGATACTAGAATTCCCTATACTAATACAGTAAAAGTTGGACATGTAGGACTAATGGCAAAGCTTATCTATTTGCTCAAACTCTCTCTGAAGAGATCTACATGTCAAGTGGAAACCAAGTTTGAGGACTTTTATTCTTTGCACTAGTTGTGGTGTAGTTTAGAGAGAGAATTGAAAGTGAGCAGATGCATCATTGATCCGATTTTCCATATATCACTGACAACAGTGCAGTGAACATTACATTCACAAAATCCACAACATAAGCTCAACAAGACAACTTACCTCATATGTCAGAAAAAAGCTTATCAATGCCTTGTAATAACTGCAAGGTTATTAAGACAGATAGAAAAGGATCAGAATCCATAAATGTACAAAGGGCAGGGAAAATCAAGGAAGGATCAAGTATTGCCTTTACTATAATCAGTTTAGAGACAAATTAGTACATAGCTATGCACACAAAGGAAAAAAAGCATAAATAAAACACCAAATTATATTCTTTCTACCCAGGATTAATAAGCAAACAGTGTGGAGTAAAGTACAGTGCAAACATTACACACAGCATTCCAAAGCAATATACCTCTGAGAAGCAGAAAGCATGCATCTCAACAAGTCACTACAAAAGAATTTAAGGATATTTTATTTCCCCAGGATCTTAGCATTTTGTCTTCTTATCTCCACTATAGACAAGAGACCCTCTGAAATTTTGACAGAAATCTGTTTTTTGAATAACTCTTCTGGTGAGAGAAGCAATAGATGCCTCCTTTAAAACTGCAGGAATCCTTTAACTAGGCTCTCCACACTGAGAATGCACAATCTCAGCTCCCTTTTTTATTAACTTATAACTTGATTAAGAAGTTGCTAAATGCTTAAAACTTTCTGTAATGTACAGAGTATGAACAGCATCACAAAATGTTATTATGCTCTGTAACCTCTCTTGACTTTTAGTTTAAATTAGCAGTAGTGGCCAAACATGCTGGTGCCATCAACGGGTCCCACTATGGTTGTTACAGCTTAGATAAAATCATCACATCCCTGCCAAAAGAAATGAGTCTCATTCCGTATGCCATGCTTCTCACGGCATTTCTGCACCAATGGTAATTAAATTATTTGATGATACAGACAATAAAGGTGATGTAACAGCTTAGAAGTTGGAGAGCTACTATTTGAATAACATGGGAGCCCTTTATAAGGCATTGGAGCCTTTTCCTTCTAAAATAACTGAAACCCAGCAGAGCAGTAGTGTGCATCTGTATTTGGGTATTATAAAACTCATCACAGCTATTTGAAGACGGATGTACCTTTGTTATTTTATCCTGCTCTTAACAGCAGGTGGAGAACAATAAGGGTAGGATCCTAAAGTAGAAGAAAATATTGTGAAATAGAGTCATCCCAGTGGCATTAGAAAAGTGAAATTAAAGTGTATTCAAGCCATATGCTTGCATAGTAAAAGTACAGCATATGATTATGTGAAATACTGATGTGAGTTAGTTTAGTGCAAATATGAAAGATAAAGACTGCTGTTTTCACAAACGCAGCTCTTTAACAGACTGTAAATGACAGTGAAACCCAGTTCTCGCCCAGCAAGTTCCAATTACTTGACAGAAGAAACAGTATCAGACAAGTCAAATCAGATCCTAATTTTTCTGCAAGAAATAAATAAAAGGAAAGACATTCAGGCAAGGGGTCTGTGCTGTAACTACAGATAAAGATGGCCTGTAAATACCATACTACAAATTGTCTACTGCTCTATAAAAATGCAGTACTTGTTACTATGAATTAGACAATAAGCATGCCGTCTACTGGATGTAATGTAATATATTCAGCTGGACTGTTATAACATACGGTGCAAAGTTGCATTCATATGAAAAACTAAACATGCAGGACATACTGAACTATTCAATTTCTACCAAGAAACAGCATCCTAATAAAAGTCTAGCAAGGCTAGCTTGTAGTTACCTGGAACACTAACATCTCTCTGCATTGCTCATTGGAGTTAACACCAACCATGCCACAATAAGGTATAAGAACTAATTCTTTAGCTCAAGATCTGCAGAAGATTGGTTGTACCAGCTGACAATCATATTCACAGACACTAATTTATGATAGGTTCAGTGAACCCCTACAAGCAGGAAATTCCATTTATAGATACAACCACACTGTTCCAGGTAGACAGCTGACACCATCATGACTTTACTCAACAAGAGTTTAAAACTCAGCTCTCAGATGTAAGTCATAGCTCATCTTACATTGTCGGCAGTTCTGATGATTTAGACAGTTTAGTTATTAAACCATTCTTATCTCAACCCATTAGTTTTCATTTTTCTGATTCTCCCCATCTCACTGGGAGCGGAGAGAAGTGAGCGGCTGGGGTTAAACCATGACACCTGTCTACATATTTTGCATTAGTTTTATTTGTCTTTTACCAGATTTTTGAAATATGGTGATGAATAGGATCAAATGTAGGTCAGTGAAATAAAGCATAAAGGTTTTTAATAGGTTTTGTTGAAGTTTTTTTTTTTCATAATAGCAGAGTATATTGGTTTCATAAAACAAAAGGTATCAAAATCACATCTTTGTCTTTTATGAAAACTGTATTTGAAATGGGTCACAGAATGATAATATGCCATTCATATCATATAAACACTTCCATGAAGTGGTCATATTTGCCAATTACACCTGTGGACTAAACCTTCAATCTTATTTCATTTATAATTTAGAACTCTAATAATTCTAGATATAATAAAACCAGCCGCAGGCAATAGAAGAAAATAGAATTTCATAGGAGATCTAGTCCCTTTTACATCCCTTAAAATGCCCTCAATAACCCATATCAAACTTAAAATACCTTGTCCCAAAGATTCCAAACTTTACAAATTACAATATACCCTAAGAAGAGATTGAGAGAAGAGTGTCTTTATTTTGCAGAGGCTCCCCCAATAAGGAATCTTTTTGGTAAAAAAACATAGAGGAATTATGCTAAGATGAAAGCAGACAAGATAAGAAAAAGGAAACAAAACCCAGCTTTTCCCTGCCTGAAGAAAATTCTGTTCTGATTCTAAATCTGGTGGTTGCTTCAGCCCTGATGTGTGTGAGAACACACATTGACCGAGTACCTGAAAAAATTTTATACTCATTAAAGCAACAAGCTAACTGTGGTTTGTCTCTGATGTTCCAGAAGACATCAAGGAAAAGATTATGCCTACTGCTCCCACATTTAATATCATCACTAGTAGCAAGCGTTACTTCAGTCAAGTAAAATATTCATTTATCTAGAGATTGGAACACCTCCAATTAGGATATATGTTCTTTCTAAGATCATACTGCCCAAAGGAATTATAGAAAAATTTGTATTAGTGCCCTATTGTGTCCAGGTTAATTATTGGAGGGCTGGAAGAAAAAGGAAAATCACAATGATTATATCTTACATGAAACTTAAAGTTCACCAATGTTTAATGAATCATCTTAGAGGAGTTCCTCTTCCTCTATAAATTGGTGCATAAAAGTTTGTCATTTGCAATACATTTTCAGTCCTGCAGCTCTCATCAGTAGACTACAGTCAGAAAAAATACCTTTCTTGATGGATGCAATGAACATTCCCATAGGAAATAAAAATGTTGAGATCAGGTGTGGTGAAGTTCTAATAGGTGAGCCCAGTGACGGCAACAAAACATGTTCACAGCTACCTGTAATTTAAATATGAGCTTATCTCTTAAACTTACCTGATTAGGTTGAACAAAACTGAAGGACTCTATGGAATAAAATAAATTTCTGACAACCAACTGGCAGAAAGCTCAGCATCCTGTTGTTCAGCTCTCTGTGTTAGCTCCCTACAGAAATCAGAACTATACCAATAGGCCTGTTAAATGTCTTCCTGGATCTTGAACTCAATTGGCAACTGAGCAACTACTTTCATTTATAAATCTCTCCACTGTTACATTCCAGGTCACATTTTTTCCTTTGAAGTTTCCTAACAGACAATGACTATTCCAGTAGAGTTTCCTTTTTAAGATTCTACAAAACAGAGTGAATATTTGGGCAGCAAACCCCACATGGTTCATGAAAACAAGTAAAATCAATTAAATATGTTCACTTGCCATTTCAATAAAATAGATTTTCTGCAGTGGAGTTTTCAAATAGTTGAGCATATATATATTTATTTATTATTTCTGTAGCAATAAAAATTGTCAAAAACTCCATGGATGGTTCTAATAATAACCAGAGGAATTCTCAACTATATATCAAGACTCTCTCTGCTGACAGCGACTGAAAAGATTGGAAAGGGTGAGGAGAAACTCATGCCACTAAGAAATACCTCAACAGTCTGAGGATGCATTGCTACCATGGTGATGACATGCATAGAGAAAAGCATTAGGAAGAAAGTGTAGACAGACAGCAAGACTTCAGTTTGACCTAAATTTCTGCTTATACAATTGGGTAAGCTCATGTACCTGCTCATGCACTTCTGGGTAAGAGCAACTCTCATTATACAGAATATTATTCAGTATTTCTGTATCTACTTCTGTAAGTGCAGGCATTCTTACTCATAATGTGTAACTGCATAGATAGCGCAAGCAGAATTTTTGTCCCTCAAAATCAACACAGTAGTCCAGGTTCTGTGGGTTTCCACAAATTCCTTGTACAGGAGTCAAGCTACAAGAATTCAATTTGGATCATTTCATAATGGTTTTCAACACACATTTCTTGGTTATAAGTCTTTATTAATGTTTAAGAAGATCAGTTACGGACATATTGGTAACTGTGCTTTTAAGAGCATTGGAACTTAATCAAGGTTGCTCTCCATCTAAAACACAACGGTATTTGTGTTCTCTTGCAACAGCATTTAATGTGCTTTTTATCACCTGACCATATTCAGGTCAAATCATAGTGCCAGTGTGCTCATACATGTGCTTTTTCATCACTGTGCTTGGCCTCCCTCTCTGCTTATAGGGAGACAGCAGAGGGGAACCCACAGTCCCTGGATTCTAGACATATTGAAACAACATGAGTCTGGTAAATTTACACTTGGTGCTTGCAGATGAGGCAAGCATGGTGGGAAAAGCATGAATATGTATGTCACATTGATATTGCTTTTAACCCGTAATCCAGGGACATGCATGTATGTTTGACCTACCAGTTTGATGCAGTCACCTTCCTATTCGAACAGTTAATGAAGATTACATACCCTATAAATCCAATTAAAGTTTTATTAATTAGTGGTTGGTATTCTACATCTCCTCTTTCCAATTCAACTAGTGTTCACTGTGATATTTTGCCTGTGTACTGTTACAAACCAAAACAAATATGTGAGAAACAGAACAATAAGCGGTATTTTATGCATATACACATGCTCTCCCACTACCCCTGAGATGGGAAGACTGTATTGCTGACAGTTTTTGGTTTGTTTTTTGGTTTTTTATCATGATGGTCCTGTGCATGTAGATGATTAAGAACGCAGGGAGAAAAATCTCCATTTCTTTTGTTGCATTTACCTGTCTTACCAGTGGGATCAGAAGTTATGGAAACAACCAACATTTACCCAGGTTTTCCAGAATAATTTCACATGACAGTGTGTCGTGATAAGGACAAAGAACAAAGCATTTTTTACCCCTCTTATTTCTTGACAGTTAGAGGACACAAGGAAGATTTACAGACTAGGAAGGAAATAATGACAACTTCAGCTGCTTTGAAGGAATACTTTAAAATATTTTGTATTTGCATAATAAATTATGGTATTCAAAGTTGATCTTCAAACTTCAGCAGCTGATGTATATGCCCCCAGTAATATTTTCAATTAAATTAGCAGGCTTATATTCTAAGTGAAGTTACCGAGAAAGAAACATGCCTGGAAGTGTCAAAACCAGAACTATTAAATTGAGTTTCACCGGATACCCAGAACAGGGTGTTATTTTTTTGCTATACATTGTGACTTAAATCCAATGCCAGGGTCTTCTTTCTCTATTTGTCACTGGCATCATTTCCATTTATAGGTTCAATACCCCATTTTTAGTGGAGTAAGTATGAAACCCCTGATAGAAATGTTATTGATTGGGATTGCAGAATAATTGGTGATACTCAACATTTTAAACATTTTTCCAGTCTCATGTGCATCCCTACAGAAATGGAAAGGTAAAGGAAAGCACAAGAAATAAATGGGAGAAGTTAACTCTTATTTTCATGGCAGCCAATTCTGTTTTCATTGATACCAAATTGGATTTTGGGAGGTAAAACAGAATATCAGTCTGGGCAATGTTTAAGATTTAATCTCACACACTGTTTTGTTCTCTTCCAGTGATATAGTTGGAAAACTTCTGTATGTTAGCAAATCCACATAATAAAGAAATGCCAAACTTTCCCAACCACTATGGGAATGCATGCAGAGAAGAAGTTGTATTTTAGATAAAGAAACCATAATGTCTGGTCATTTTTTACAGTCTTCTTGTCTGTAACTCATCTGCAACTTCAAGTATTTTTACTGCTTCCATGTGTGTGCAAGCAGGGATATGTTCAAATGAAAATCACATTTTAAGTGGTTGTTTTTTTTTTCCCTGAATAAAATAGTTTGAAAATCTACCTTAATTTTACCTTGAAAATCTGAGAGTATCTGGAGCTAAATATGACTTAGAGCTGAAACCTCAAATTTTCATTAATGTCAGTTAAAATAACATTGACTATATTATCTAATTAGTGTCCTTTTGATAAAGTGAGGGTATGTGCATGCATATTTGTAGACAATACATGTATTATTTAAATAAAATTATATTCAAATTTAAAATCAACATAAACTATACTAGCTCCCCACCACTATTACTAATATTGCACCTGGCATTTCAGACACATTAAGTGCAATTTGAAACTGCAATCATTGATATTCTCCATTGCTTGAACATCTTAACAGTATTTTAATTCCTCCATCTTGCTATTCTGAAATTTGTCTGATATAATTTAAAAGTGACATATAATCATAAGGAAAAAAATGTTTAATGTTTATTATCACACCATAATTTTTTCAGCTGGTGTGAAAATACATCTAATGGCAAGGCCAAGAGGGAATTGCCTATCTAGAAACAAAGACATTCATTAAAGGATTTGGAATGCTAGCCAACTCATTTTCAACTGCTTCATGCTTAATTCCTTCAGCAGGTAATGATATTTGTTAATATTACTATTGGCATTTTACAGCCAGCGCTATGGCAATATTTACTTCCTTAGTTCTGTTGTTTGAAAACAATGCAAACAGGGTAGGTAAATAAGAAATACTACTGGGTACTTTTAAGCTCTAAAGAGTCATACTCTGCTGTGTTTACACATTTCAAGTAATACTTCGTACATACTTTCATTGATTCCTATGACTGCCTTTGTAGATGAAAACAACAAAGGCAGCAGAAATAGGCCATAATTTGTCACATTCTACTCCACTGTCAATAACAAAGTATTTCAACAGATTTACAACAGCATTACTGAGAATAGAATTAGCTGGGCTATTTGCGATCTGCATTTCAAGCTTAAATACCAAAGTTTAGTCATTAAGAAACAAACATGCTTTACTACTGGGGTAAACATCTTCAATGAAGAACAGCCGGCTGATTTTCATTCAGCACAATGATATCGTTTTTCTGTATGTGTGGATCATATTTGTGGTTAGTATACAAGAGATAGTGTTGAGTTTATTTTTAAATGGAATTATATCAGTCTATAATTATATACTTATATCTTTTTTTATTATTTATAATGCATTGCTATATATTTGTTTCTACATTACATTCAGTTATAGTGCTTTTATCTAAAAAAAGTACAGTTCTACCTCAACTTTATATCCATTAGAATTCACACCGTGATCTCATTGAGGGATTTTAATTCTTACACGATAATTCACAGACACATACATGCACTGGCAATAAAAATGTTCCATTGATCTTTCGTAATTGTGGAAGAAGCTATATATAGCTCATGCTATTGTGGGCATATGTTGTGCCTCCAGGAGGATCTGATTAGATGAGATACTTGGAACAATTCCATGAAACAACAAATTGAGATAATGAGTGCACTGAATAACTAAAGCCTTGCAGACATTTATGGACATGCTTAACTTCATGCACACCGCTAATCCTATTTAAATCAGAGTATGCCTTTGCGTAGACAACACAGAGCTAGATGCTAAACTAGATATTTATATTGCACATCAGCAGAGTATCTGTGCACTCTAGAGTCCTTACAAGTTTTATCTATTTACCAGCCCTCTGAGACAGAAAGTAATGCATTCATTTTAAACAGAATACACTATGTAGAAGTCTGTGGCTGAACCAGATAATGAACACAAATCTCACAAGTCCCATTAAACTACTCTGTATTCTAGATTATTCTTGATAAATTAGAGCTCACAAAATATTCCCAAATCATATAAAAAAGGACATTACTTTGTAGTTTTGTCAAATTTTGCTAAAACATTGCTAATGATTTTTTTTGCTACCTTGAAATGATCCCAGTAAGTATCCAGTATAAATTCATACCTTCAATCTTTCAATAAGTACTCTGCCATCTGCAGACAAACAATCCACTCCTCATCTCCTTTCTCAGATGGGGACTATCTGAAATAGGACAAATGAATGGGACAAATAGACAGGAAAACATTTCTATACACATTTCCCAAGTGAAGGCACTCTGATTTTTTTCCATAAATAATCAACTACAGTTGTCCATAAATGACCTTTTGCAACTAAAGTTCTATGTCAATCTTGTCTATGTCAATTCAATGTCTTAACTAAACTTCTATGTCAATATCTTCTATATCAACACAGAAGCATTCTGGAAGCAAATTAAAATAAAACCTCCCATTGCTAATATAAAACATATTTTTAAAAGACAAGTTTCAGAGGAGACATAGATAATTATGCTTTTATTACATCAATGGAAACCTAGCAACTGTAATAGAAGTTTCTGCCGAAATTTTTTTCAGTCTGGTCTGTGAAAAAGTGTGCCCATGAATTACCTGCCACAATGTCAGAGGACACTGATGAAAATGATCAAAGGAGGTATATAATAAAACAGTACAGGATAAATGGTGTAGAGAAAGCAAATAATTAAAAGGGTCTGGGGTTTTTTTAATGACACAATGAAAAGGAAGCATTCAATAAAAATGAAATTTATTATTAAAAAAAACCAAAACCAGTTATTTTACTGAAAATAACTGGTTTTCTTTTAATTGTTGCAAAGGTCAAAGATTTAATAAAAACCAACATGAAACTGTACAGTTGTATAAATATCCATGAATGTGATAACAAAATTGCAGGAAATAATTAAGCTTCACATTTTAAGGTTTAGATTCTAAGTCAATATAATCTATTGAAGATTCAACATGACCTAATGCGGGTCACATTACTCCCCAATCTGTCTGTAAAAGCAATCTTACAGCTTCCTTTGAAGCATCTAGTCCTAGCTACTACCAACAAGCAGGAAACTGTTGGGATATCTTTTATTGATATGTTATATAATATAATTTATAGCATTGTAGTATATTTTCAGCATTTTAGTAACTCCACAGGACAGATAAAAAAGTTTAATTAGATGGATCAGTGGTTTTATATCATTAGTATTAAGATTTTTAAATATTCTGTTATCTTACTTGAAATATGCAGGTTGAAGTTGAAAAAAACAACTGGAGTATATACCAAATACACTTAAACAGAGAGTGTAGTTGTAGAAAAAATACTTTCCCGATAAGGAAATGGCGTTATCATCCACAGTGACATGGGAATTAGAAGTGGCTCTCTGGTGAAGTGGCATTGCCATTTCTTCAGCAGTATGTAGAAGACTACACATAAATAGATTTTTATCATTAGATCCGTCTCTTTAGATTTCAGAATAGTAGAACATTTGTGATATAATACTACATTTCAAAATGTATTTCTCTCTCTTGTGATTTGGTGTTCCAAAAGTCTTTTTCAAAGCTCTAAATTCATTTTAAAGATGGGCAAAAATGAGTCATCTCAGCCACTGATCAACTGAACTGGAAGAAAAACAAGTGACAGTTGCCTTGGGTTAACCAGCACAACTGATGTACATTCAACAATAGCAAAAGAGTCATCTGAAATGTTCACCTCAAAAGCTTTGTAAACCTTTCCAGCATTCTTGAAAATAGTGATAAGGATTATGGTTTGTTATTAGTGTTTTCCTCATTCATTCCAGTAAGCAATGGAAGAACAGGTCTTTGAATACACAACTTCACTAAAGACTGATTTTTAAAATAATAGTATGTAATGCAGTTGATGATTTTTCATTAACTGCACTATCACAAACAATGATGAAATATCCAATAAACTAATATCTGAAGAGAATCCCTTACTATGACAACTGGTACAGGCTTTAGTTAAGAGGGTATATTTATTTTAATCAGTATCTCCCACCAATTTATAGCTTTCTCAAAGTATTACAATTTCTTCAGGCTTTGTCTGCAACAGAAATCTAATGCAGTACGGAAAAAACACAAGGGCAATTCAACTACTGAATCAGAGCTCAGTTTCAGTGTCATCACAAGAATCTATCGAATCATTTTGCAGATGACACCTTCACCCACTAAGTACTTTGAACTCAGTAGTAGACTACAAATTGCTGTTGATCTTGCAGAAAATGTGTTGTGCCACAGCTGCTTAGATCAGAGGGGCACTGTGAATCTACGTGTCTTTGCCAAAAGATATTAGCTCAAATAAGGTACATCATTAAGTAGAACAGGTAAACTCGGGCATTGCTGTTACCCCCACATTTGGGATTTTGATTCAACACAACTGTTCTACTCAAGCTCCAGAACCACTTTCTAACAGAACATCAAGGTATCTTCATCCAGAGACATTCACTACAAAGTGCTGCTTTAGTAAACTGGTGCAGAGTTGTGCTAAGCTTAGCAGCTAGCATCTGGAAGAGCACTTCGGTGAAAGTGGTATCTGAAACTGGAGCTGTCTTCACTGTGAGAAAGAATGTATTTAGGGGAACAGCAGGCAATTAAGTTACTACAGTAGTCTCTTCCCTACTGTACTACCTTCAGCTTTCCCAGCATGTAATTCAAATTCAATGATAGCACAAATGACACCACTTTGTCAGCTACACAGACTTCCACATGTAAACATAACTTGTATCACTATTTACATCATCACTAAATGAAATGATATACGATGGAAATGCAGAGGTTAAAAGAATCAGCACAACATACCTGTTTGTCTGTTACTTGTATTTCGGATAGGGTCTACGTGGCCTGCACTCCACCTAATTTGGGTGCCCACTGTTTCTTATTGGCTAAGGGTATCCAAAAGTCTAATACAATTCATAGCCACAGGAGCCTATATGAAACTTCAGTCGCTTCAAAATGGCACAAATTATATAAGTGCTAAGGCAGTGGACAGGTAGTGCCACAGGAATTACACGTGGCTTATATCATGGCGTTCAGCATGGAACTTGAAATGTACAAGCCTTCATTCTGCCTTTTCACTCTAAGCCACAAAATCTCAAATTTTGAAGTTGACATGAGGAATTTGTCTAATAAATGTTATAGGTTACAAAATAATACCTTCATTCAACAGGACATTTTTCTTGAACAGATTTAAATTACATGAATGGGGGTGTCAAAACAGTCTCTGTAACCAACATTTGTATTTGTGTCTGGTTTTGGTTTAGGTATTCCCGGGAATTTCATCATTACTAAATGGCATTTCTTCATTTACTGGGTATCGAAATAATCAGTCATACTCACATTGCTATTGATACAAAACTGCTTGAATTTCATTAATTCTCTGTGATGTTTTTGTGGAATAAGGATTTCATCAAAATAATAGAGAATGCTAATTTCCAAAGGATGTGCACCTGCTTTAATACTAGTGATAAAAATATGTAATTCATAATTTTACACAAGAAAGGGTCCTGTGACTTCTTGAAAATTTTCCACTACTTGGCATCTGGAAATTTTTATAAAATTATGCTAAATATAATTATTTTTTTTAATGCTGACTTATTTTTTTCCTTCCAAACCAGTAGTAGTAGAAGTCTGATTCTATTCTGTTATTCATATTTTTTAAATTTATTTTGTAGCTTTCTTTCAAGAGAAACAAGCAGTCTGGAGTACAGCTAGGTTGTCTAAAAATAATCAGGCAACTTAAAAGATGTCAAAATTGATTGAAAGAGAGTATACGTTTTTAATTCCAAAGAGCTTTTCTAACAGGTCTGTTTAGATTTTTTGTTTAACAAATAATTAAGAAACATAGGAAACATACAGAAAGCAAATTTCAAAAAAATATTTTCTTTTTTTTCAGACCAGTATTGATAATTACCTCTGTTCAAGCAAGAATTTGCTGTGACAACTGATGAAAGAGATGGAGAGGCATTTGAACATACCTATAGTAATTTCCCTTTAGACTTTGAACTAGAGATGGATAAAATTAAGTCTAAATCTCAATCCCAAATTGAACTTTAAAGAAAAAGGTATTTGTAATTTGGATCCAAATTCTGAAATATTTTCTCATCACTGATTTAATCTCACAGCTTGATAGACTGCCCTGTTCTATACACAGCTAATGAACTATCACCGCTGGAGGTGGCTGGAAATTTGCCAGCAACCTAATAAATAGGCTTGTCAGGAAAAGGTAAAAGGAGACAGAGCTGTGGTTGTGGTACATAGTCTGCGGTGTATTAAAATTGTGATAATGGTAAAAGGCACATCTGTGGGGAAGAAAAAGACACATCTTTCCTTTTTTGGGCTATCTTCAACTGTTAGCAAAACCTTCTGTATCACTATCACAACTAAATTTTCATGCTCTAATTGTTAATTATATTAATAATATTGTTCAAGTATCTTAAGATTGTTTCTCTGAAAAATCTTGTCTGAATTTTTACTTTAAAATCAATAGCATATTCCTTTTACCTCTATTTCACCAGTGTAAAAGGCACTTAACGTTTGTCAGATGACTAATTTATTTCAACTGTTACATGTTTCTTTTATTAGTTGTCCTTTGAGAGTTAAGTCATGTAATTCCCTAGAGACAGATACTACTCTGGTTTACTAGAGAATTTCCACTGACATCAATGAGAGATGGACCTGTGGATTTATGTCAGAATAAGACTCTTAGCATGAAGATTGTTCATTTGGGAATAGGTTGGTTTTAGCTTTTAGTATTCCCGGGCTGTGGAAGCAGCTTCTTATTAATCAGTAATGTCAGCCTATTGAAGCTTTTAAGATTCAACTTCTCTGATGGTTTGGACTTCCCGAAAGAAACTCAGAGAGAAAACCATGTAAAACTCCCCCTTGGTTGCCCACTTATAGTTCAATTGAATTTCAGACTTTATTGTAAGAGTTTCATTCTTAAAAGCTGAATAATTTCTTTGTTATGTTAGTACACTGAGGAAGAAACAGAAAAAGAAATGTTGATTCTTTCCTCAGTCCACAGGTCTTAGGGCTAATTTCCCCCACGTAACAAGCATGTGGAAGTAGAACCACTTCTCCTTATTTTCAGTTTTGTACATAGCTTACAATGCTTCTGATTCTCTGAACAGAATAAATCTTCCAGTCAATAAATTACTGTGTATGCATATGAAAAGCACATCTCAAGGTTTGGAACCAAAATTTTTGTTTGTTATTTGTAGGGAAGATTAAAAGTATTTGCCTCAGATACAAGACTGCCCCTCTTGTTTCCACACACCACATAGTGAAATTAGTTTGCTAGTTAGACAATAGTTAGTGAAAAAAGTAAAATATAAAAAAAAATGTATGAAGTAATTTATAAAAAAACATTTTGCAGTTGAAGAGCTGAAATTTAACAAATTATGATTACAGCTTGAGTAGAAAATGCACGGTTGAAGATGAAAATACAAAGCAAAGATTAGCACTCAGTGATCACCTGTTGGGTTATTGGTATCACATCTCTCATTACCAGTCTCAGCAGTCCCACCTGCTGTCAGATCTCAGTTCTAGTGTCATGAATTTTAAGCTCCCTATTGTTCCCAGGAGGTAACATTCATAGAACTTTAGATCAATTTTTAACAAAAGTTTCCCTGATTGAGTCTTATGTTTAGTATATTCCTCAAAAGCTACAGAAATAACTGTTTTCCCTCTTTCGTCTGATTCTTAATGGGAAAAGAGGTTTTGCCAGATTAGTCCTTACTTTTATGTGAACATGCAAATGAAGAGGCACGTAGTAAGTGAAAAAGAAAACTCATCACTTTATCAGTTGCAATTTGCATCCCTGATTCTCCAAGATTGCACAGCAAACCTATAGATTAAAGAATAGGAAGAAAATTAGAATGGTAGAGAAAAGGGCTAAGAGCTCGCCATTCCCTCTCATACTCTACTCCTCCATGAGAGTTATGCAGAACAGAAAGGAGGAAGAAAGAATTAATCTGTGAGTTTCTCCTGCTCTGCATCTGTCTTCCAGCATCCTTGAGAAACTACCCCAAGTCCATAACAGAAGGATTTAACAGCAGTGAAAGGTACTGGGTCATCCTATTAATCTTAATTCAGGAAAACAAAAAAAATACGTATATTAATCTGTTGAACATATGTGAGTATACTTTTTTCTCTATATATATGTGGACATTCAGGCACATATGCACACAGAAACATGAACACACTTAGGCAGACAAATTTAAGAGATTTAAGAGTTTGATGTGGCTGATGATGTTTTCTGACCAGCAATAAAGCTGTGCCATTGGGTCCCAAATCCTTTATTACATTTAAGTACCAGTCTAACCTCCTCAACATGTTCTTATGTTTAAAAAGTTTTCAAAAATTATGATCATGCTAAACAGCAAATTCATTGTCTTGGCTTCTAAAGTTTTCCTCTATATCCAGCTGAGAAACTAAAAACTAAAAAAATTTAGGATTATGTAATTCTGAATCAGACTTGTCTTTTAATTTGTCTACCTACTGAAGATTTATGGGGCATTCTCAAATAATTTGGTTCTCTGATGATTTGCTGAACTCTAGGCTTCTTGGTCAAATATCATTATGAAATTATATCCAAATTATTTAATTACTACAAATTTGTGAAAAATCCTTTGCTAAATGCTACAAAGACAGTATTGTGTATTCACTGCTTTTGACAGCAGAAATCAGAAACTATGGTTTAGGATATGAGTAAATTATTTAGCCAGATAGCCTTTTCTATGACTTTTTAACTTTAAATGAATCCTGATCTTAGAATTCTTTCAATAATCTTACTATAAAGCATTAGGAACTTTTCTATTGCTTGCCAGTCCTTTTAAGAACAAGATGAATTAATTGAAAATGTACCCCCCTCTCAAAAAGCTGATTATTTACTTTCAGCAGCCAACAACAATCTCTCCATATTTTTGTGCTTAACTGCACTACACTGATGCTCTAACCAAGATAGAATATATGGACCTTTCACCATTCCTTTTCCAAATGTCTCTCTGATCTATTTTAAACTTGCAGCACATTAAATATTTGTGACTATTTTAGATAGTAAGTAGGGCAAGTTATTTTCTAAAGAAATAGTATTTACTGTGCATGTGGGTGGTTGTTTTTATTCCTTGATGTATTCCACAGTTCAGAGACATTGGGTTTTCCAGCCCTGTGGAATATGGCATAGGGATTTACATCTCTGTAGAACTGACAGCAACTGTCAAGAGCAGTGATCCCTAGTTGACAGTGACAGCTGACAAAGGTCATTCAAGAGTTAAAGATGAATAAAGGGTTCTAAAATATGAATGTGGAAACAGCTTTAAAGGAGTGAAGCACATCTGAAGATGTGACATCCCATTTAGCAAAAATTATCCTTAAAATTGCAAAGTGATGGGTAATAACCAAAGCAATTTCCTAAAAGAGAAATGATTACAGAAAGTATAAAATAGGAACAGAAGTAATCTGGTATCTAAAGCTAAGGGTAAGTTGTTTTCATACATGATGCGATTTTAAATTAGTTAATCTTAATAGATTGTTACCAGCACAAGCTAAAAAAAGAAAAAAAAACAACCACCCAAAACATTACGAACACAAGACCGGTTATTTCAGTTATTTTTCTCAGTATTTCTGCATATTCACCAGAATGACTGGCCAAGCATAATTTCCCTGAGGGACACAGTTATGCTTGACAAATCAGAAAAGATATGATTTTGTATATATACTCTGAAGCACCAACTCAGTCTCATATTTACATTTACATTCTTGTTCGCTGGATTCCAAGTTTGTATTAGCTTTTCAAATGTAGAATAATATTAATCTTTATAGAACCTGAAAAAAACCTATAATCAACACTTTCCTTATCCCTAACAATTATAGCACTTATATAAAGTGAATTGCAATAAATACAAAGGCATCCTTTTAAAGCACAACATGTTATGACTAAATAGATAAGTGTAAAGAATACCAGAAAAATTAATTTCTTTCAATGTACTGTTTTAGTCTACTGCTCCACCAGCTGAATGACAAAATGAATGTCAAAGTCACACCTCAAGGATATGTCTGCGTAGGTTTACATGGATAATGCAAGACACCTGGCAGAGTATTCTTAAACAGCCAATGTACTCTCCTCATTCTACTGAAATATTATCTCAAAGATAAGAAAATTCATATTTTAATGAAAGAAGCAAGTAACACAGGCTTCTGAAAATGCTCTTAATATTCTACCTTTTTGCAAATCACCTAAAGACTGCTTAAAATGAATTTATAAGGCACAGTTATGCTTGAATTGTAGCTGATTGTAGATCAGAAAATGGTTGATTCACAAGACTATTTCCTACAGTGTACTGTAATATAGTATGCTGTAAGTACCTCAGCTAATGCTATAGCTCAAAAGTAAAATCACAATAAAATATATGGACATTGTCAGATTTCAGACCTTGTCAGTAGGGATAGACACATTTTGACTAAGGTCAACTCACCTCTTATTCTTTCCCAAATAAAGAGATGAACAAAGTTCAATCTACTATTACAAGCCATATTTTCCAGAGCTTTCAGTTTCTTCATAGCTCCTTGCTGAATCCCTTTTAATATTTTGTTCTCATTTTTGATGTCTGGAACTAGAAATGGAATTCCAATGATGTTCTTGTCACTGCAGGGATAATACAGGTGAAGTATTGCCTCCCCACTTCTGAAGGATATTCCACTAATCATCTAAGGATTACAGCTGCTGGTTTTAGTACAACTATGGAAAACATATTCTGATAGCTCCTGACAGTTTCATTCTGATTTTTATTTCTATGAATGCAAGGCATCCAGAAACTATGCATCACAAAAAAATGCATTACGAGATTTTTTTCTTGGTGTTACAGATGCCTATACAAGGCATTGGATTCTAATGCATACAGTATCTGAATGAGCTTTCCTAGAACATACTAGCAAAAATAATCCTGTGCTGCTTATGGCTCATGAAAACAGGAAAATTAAACAGATTCCAGGCCATAAAACCTGTTCCCAGAAAGGACCAATGACAGGCATACATCCTGACTGGTCTCTGCACCTCCACAATGAATAAAACAAACACCAAAGGATTCTGAAAGAACCAATTTGGCCTTGAGAATTGCAAGTGACAAGTCCACTGTCTGTGATAAGTTCAGTCACCATACTTCATCAGCCTCACTGCCTGAAATTATATCCTGGACAAAGTCTTGATTTACCTGACTTCAACTGTTACCATATGATTTTAATCCACTCCTTACAATATGATCAAAAACTTCCTTCAAGTTCCCCCTTTCCATCATGATTATTCCTGTACCATAACTGAAGCTTACAGAAATTTTCTAGAGAAGCAAAGCTTCTCTAGAAAATATCTACAGGTTTTTTCTGAATTCTTGAGTTTGATGAGTTCCCACAGAATTCAAGACAAAATGTCTACAAACCAAGCATGGATTCTTTCAAAGTGAGGGTCCAGGTCCATTCAGAAAGCCTGTTCAGCATCAATCTACCTCAAGCTGGTTTCAGGAAACATCTGCGAGACACCTTGCTGCAAACTTAAGGTTCAGGTTTACCAAGTTATAGGGCAAATTCACTTGGTGAATTTCCACATAAATTATTCTTGTCTTGCAGGCTTCCCAAACCAGGGAAAACCTCAAGATGCTCTAAGCAGAGGGACAACGGGGATCCATTCCCAGTTTGTCATAGTGCTTAAGAAGCAGATGAGAAGACTTTGAACCTTTTTACTATAAAACCAGGAAGCCAAAATCCTTGGATTCTCAGTATCAATTACAATCCCAGAATTGGGATTTCAGGCAGCCAACAGCAACAATAACACTAACAGCTTCAATTTCTTTTCTTTGTTCCAAAGGCCTTGGGAGAATATTTATTTAAGAAACAGCATATATTTGGTTTCCATAACCACATTTTCTGCATGGTAATAAATACAAAAACAAACAAATTAACCCTGCAAATCCTAGTGTTCTCAACGAGCCAGTTCTGTCCTCAGACAACTTCTTTAATTAGCATTTAAAGAATAGGCTGATTTTTTACTTGTCATGTATAAGGGTATATTTTTAATCCTTTGATTGTGGCTTTTCTGAATTTATTCCATTGTTTTCTCATAGAGATCAGATATATCAGTTCAATACATCTCCCTTACCTACAGCATGTTGGATGTTTCAAAATATCTTACTATACATAATGAGAAACACCATTTCTTACATTTCTTCTGTTCCTTGTATACTCCAAGTAACTGAGCCACCCGGGCAATAGATTTTATTCCACTGACATAGTTAAGAAAATTTAACACAACAGCCAGGATGTCTAATGGTTCTGATTAGGTTCTAGGTTCATTTTTAGAAATATTATATGTACCACATTTACTGCAAGTACCAGAATTCCTGGTTCAGATATTTCTTACTAAAATAAAACTGGGCTAACAGAAGGTAGCATACAGCTGGTGTCAGAAGAATGACGTGTTCAGAAAAAAAAGTAATGGCTTTTCCTAGTCTAGGCCTTTTTTAAAGAGAGACAAACTATTTCTTTTTTCTAAGAAGTGCATAACCATGTCATGTATACAACATCTAAGACTTGGAGTGTGCTGTTAGAAATGTTCCATATACGGTCATGGCAAGGACACTGGTTTAAATTTGGACTTTCAAAAATCTGATCCAAATTCCCAGATATTTCATAGCCCTGATGGGCTCCATCCAACAGGATCCTGCAATGGGGTCCTATCTCTTTTTACCTACTGATTTCCAGACCTACCCCAGAAGGGAATGATGTAAGGTGAATCCCAGATGTAAAATGCATCATTACTGCTGTGTTATACTGACTTTTGTTAAGAGGAAAGTAAGCAAGGAAATGAAAGAACCTTCTCTATCTTCAGTTTTCTAGTCAAGAAAATACTCAGAGAAACTGATAATAATAGAGCAGCACCTCCTTGATTTAGGTTCTTAGAAATACCACATGGTGATGATTTTACAAGTAGCTATTGCAGATGTTTACCTTGTTGTGAACTAGTGCCCTATTTAGTATCTGTCAAATGGAAGCTTATTTCTGCACTTACAAACTTTTCCATGTGTTTCCCAGTGAAGCTTTTACAGAATATGTTCAGCTACATGAATAAGGCCTCCCACAAGTAAAACACTCTGAGACCCTGCCACTTCATGGATTCTACTCTCATTTGTGAAAGTGCTGCTGCCTGAGAACAGTTTGCACATGGAAATGAGGCATAAAAGACTGAAATTGATAGTCATTGCAACCAAAACCTTCAAAACCATTCAGAAAAGGAGCAGCATAAGAAAAACCTATGTCAAAGAAAGATGTTAGCACCCACTTATGAAGGGGTTGAATACACTAAGTGTGCATTAAAGGAAGAGAATCCAAGCACTTACATTCTCAAAGTGAGATTCACATTCTGTTTTCCTCTTTTACTGATTGTCCCTTTCTAGAATAAACATTTACTTTGTCAGTCAAGAATGACATTAAATTGCATAAGAATTGCAGCTTCCTTAGTAAACAGTTTCTAAAGGATGTAGAGACTGAATAAGGTATAAAACAGAGAAGCTTCAAATCTGCTGATTATGCTGTATTAAACTAGTTAACAACCCAATCCATTGCTGAAAACCACTCAACCATTGCTCACAACTTGTCACTTTCTTTAGAATTCTGAGCAGAAAATATTCTCTTTGTTCAACTGGATACTTCCATTAGCATTCCACTGGCTTTCCTGGGGTCTTGCCTGCCATTTAATTTTCCTACTGGTTTAGTACCTATTTAGATCATATTTAATATTTATAATGGGAGTTCAGATACACTTTACACAAGTGCAGTGGTATGACATAGGCATCAAAACTTTATTAAGTACAAACTGTTTGCATACAACTTTTATATATATCCTGTTTTGATGAAAAAAATGTTTAACTGCTGATGCTGTAAAACAGAAGGGGGAAAATACAAAGCAGTGACCTAAAGTGACCAGTGAATGCCATTATCATCATAGGGCAGTGTAGCAATCATACCAAAAAAATTCAGGAAGAAAAAATATTCCTTTTGTATTTTAGAAAGCGTAAGAGCATGTGTGCACCCCCTGCTGTCCATAGCACCACTGACACATACAGCCCTTTTCTCTCATATTGCTAACAGGAATAGTCCAGCTCCTCTTGCGTTAAAAAAATTTAAGGGAGTATGTTATACATACACAATATATATTTTTGTAACTTCTACTCATGCATTGTGCAAAAATAGAACTAACTAAATACGTTTCCTGAAGTGGTAGGTTCATCTGGGGAAACAGACCATGCTACGGACACAGTCCATTTTGCACAAACCAGGGTAAAAGCTGTATTATTACACACCTTAGTCACCTCAAAGGATGGAAGTTAGCTGAGGGAGGGGAGAACAACCTCAGAGTAAAGCCTGTTTTACTATGGCACAACTGTTGAGACTAAGTACTAGTTTTCAAGATTTGGCTTTGTATAAGTAGATTTAATGTCATTTGTAAATAATTGATATTACCTGTAGAAACAATCCCCTATGCTGTAGGTTTATGAAGACTATTTTCAATCAAACTCACTGCATGATTTCCTGGAATACTGAAAATAAAGGAGACTTCATAGAGCACAGCTTTCCTCTATGTTTTCTCCTATTTAAAACCACCTACTAACCAGGAAGATGTAACCTTAGGAACTACTAGCACTTTGAAGGCAAAGATAAATCCATTCTTCAATGCTTCTGGAAACAAACTGTAATAAGGCCTTCATGTCATAATCCCTTATGCATAATTGGCTTTGCGCATGTAGATGGATGAAACATTTCCTGATAGTTGTGCTATTTTGTATTGAGACCAAACATACATTATACCATTCAAATCAGAAACGTGTATAACAAAACAGCTGATTTTGCTGGGAAACCAGTGCTGCAAACAGTTAACATCATGATCTGAATCTGGACAAAAATCACGAAGGAATTTTCAATATTTCCAAGTACATTAAGGGTCACAACATTTTAATAGGAAGCAGTAATTTTTTCCTACTACCTACTTCAAAACACGTTGTGCCACACCAAAAGAGCAGAGTGAAGAGAGCAGATGGTGAAAAATGCACCCTTTCAACCTCTGCACAACAGCTCAAAGTCTCAATTTAAGCACTCCAGAGAAGGCAAGGCACTTCAGCAGCTGCTAGTGAACACAGGAGCTTTGTTATACATGTTGAAGTAATCCAAGGATCCTTTCATAAGCTATGTGAGCACAGATCTTCCAGCAATGCTGTTAACATAAAAGCCTTCTGATATACCTCCAGCTCAACCAGGTTGACAGATGTTTAATGTGTTGTACTCCTGGGTTAAGAATTCTTCATCCTTTACCCTCTGGTGCTAATGCTGCTTAACTAAGGTTAAATAAAAATTCATTACAGTACCTGCATTTAATGCTTGTGCACTATGCAACAGAAAATTATTGTTTTAGAAGAATTAATATACATTTAAATATCTTATACACAAGATAATGTGCTGTCCTTCCCAGCTAGAAATATTTCAGACTTCTCTGCAATTCCTCCAACTATCAAAGTTGCTAAGACTGCTGTCCATATAGGAAAATTTAGAGCATTTCCATTTGAATAAAGCTCAGCATTAGCGTATGCAGTCCTCAGCCTGAAAATGAGGTTGCCAGGGGATTACAGTGTGCTATTCCAAGAGAAAAATCAATTAGTAATTCTACATGTTATATGTTTCTAATTATAATCAACTATAAGCATAAAGGTCTAGTCATAAAAACATCTTTTCTTAATGAGAAAGAACTGTGTAAGTAAGGATTTTTCTTATTCCTTAACAGCAGGTATTACTAACTCCATAATACAGGTATTGCTTTTAAAAAGCATAAAGCATATTCTTTTTATTATTTTCTGTTGATAGATTACCCATGGGATGTTTATTTTGATACTGAGTGCATCAGTGTCATTCTCAGCCATCTGACCTAGTCATAAGTCTCACCTTTGATCACAGCAGACTTTGAATTAGCTCTCCTGCCCACTCACTCCTGTTTGTTAGCTCCACCTGCTATATTTCTCCTAATATTATTTTCTATTCTTGCAACTGGATGTGCACTGGACCTCTAGGACCACAAAGAATCCCACCAAAGTAATTTCTGTGAATAAATGCCTCTTCCACAGTTTACTTGAGAGCACTGCATTCATTCATCACTCAAAAGCTGAAATTTTGAATACATAAGAACAATATAATCTCCTCTGCCCCTTGACTGGATTAACACAGTTCTTCAAAAAAAGGTTGGAATAAAAAAGGTTGAAAACAACTGCCATCTGACGAAATGAAAGGATTATTCTATTTATACTCATGAGGATTTTTTTCCTTTTTTTAAATTAGTGTCCTAACATGGAACTTGACTTTATTTCTCTGAATATTATTGAGAGTCAATACATTGTTAAAGTATCTTAGAAAGAAAAGCATACCAAAAAAGAGGGAAAAAAATCAGTCAATTCTAAATTGAGCAAACATTAACAAATGTTTTGGCAGATATTCCCTCAGTTTAATTACAGAATGAGTCATGTTTAACTATCCTTCTGGGTTACAAATGGAGAGTTCCTTAAAAGTGTATTCTCTGTGTATATATAACATATATACATAACTTACATTTTTACGAATGTATTTTTTCAATATAAAGCTGCTGATATCTGCTATTCACAAAATCAGAACAATGTTCATTTGGATTCCTGAGACAAAGGAGATGTGTTATCATGTAATGTGTTTTCCTTTTCAGAATAGAAAGACAAATCAGATTATTTTAGATAATACACTGAAACCAAGGAAAACTTGGACTGTTTTATTAAAACCTGGGATGTAGTGGCCATAACGAACATTTTAAATTCTTTGATATGATGAAACTGTAGTCAGTGGTTTTCAGTTTGTAGTCTTTCTTTCCAGGGATCTATGGACTATTTATTGAAGGGATCCACAAAAAGGTAATTATGAAAAACAAATGTAAGTACAATGTATTTTTTTATGGACCTTCAAATACTGGCAGAGACTGAAACCCATTAATATTATTGCCTTCTCTCAGATAAAAGAGCAGTTTTTGAAAAACAAGTTTAAGATGTTATGAAAAAATAAAATAAGCAGATTCCTTCCTCTCAAAAGAAAACCAAGGGTTTACTTCATAACCAAGAGATTATGAATGATATGGAGACTGACAGTGGAATACAGAGTCTTTCAAATCTTCAAACCGTGTGCTAGGAAATATAAACTAGGCCTTGTTCCAACACTGGAAGGTGACGTTTTCCTGCTATGAAACACGGAAGTCACTAAAGCGAAATGACTGTTAAGTTCCAACACAAAGGTCTAGGCAACAGCAGCTCTGAAGAGAATATGACTTTATGCAGAAAACATGGAAGAGGAATGCTGCCTATATAAGTGAATTCAACTATAAATTGTCTGCCTGTCATATTTTAAACTTTGATACTTGTGGATATTAGAAGTAAAATGATTAACACCCTAAATTTACTGCTACTAAATGTACACACCTTCTACTGTTTAGACACTACAGTGAAATACAAAAATTACCAGGCTTAAAGATATCAGCTGAGCTCAACTGACAGAGATACATGCCTTCCACATGCACCGGTATGAACAATTTTTTGCAGTATAATAGGAAATGCAGTTAGATGAGTTGGTTCTCATCCTGCTATAGTGCACACCGACTGAACGTTTTTCTAATTCTTTCTTCCTAGCCTCATATTTTCATCACCTAAAACATAACTCACTGAATTGAGGTGCTAAGTATGTGTTTGTTTGAATGGGTCCACTGGAAACACTGTAACCATTTCTGCAGGTAAACCTGACCCTGTAAGTTTCCTGGCAGAGTCAAGATTCATGAGTTACATTTTTAGAAGGGGTATTACTCACTTGGGCTTTTCTGCTTTCATTTATTAATGAGGTAGCATTCTATCTTTGTACCTTCATTTCCATCCTATGAATTAATCATAAAGTGTTATCAATACGAATACTCTCAATGTTTTGCTAGTTTAGGTATAATTTCAATACCCATCATTACATTCAGTTATCAAGAAATGAATTCTGTGTCACAGCTGTATTCCACCTACAAAAGTGGGCAAGTACTCTAGTGAAGACAACTGCAGAAGTCTAGGTATTTCATAGCAAGAAATAATATGAATGAGTTTGGTCTTTTGCTGTTCATAAGGCAAATAAGAATCAGATGTTGAGCACTAAAATGACTTGCTGATATCATAAACATGTTCAGTTTTGACAGGGCATGCATCTTGGTCTTGTGTTACTGGCCTTATGTTATACTTTTTTCTGCAGTATTCTAGTAACTTGCTGAGTTACTGCAGTTTCTGTAATATTCTAGTAACATAACATTCCTACAGGTGCCGAGTATGCAAATTGTGGTGGGGGAAGCAATGGATCGCTTCTGTGGGAGCACAAAGAGCTGTGTGTCAGCCTGGCAGTCGTGGGGTTTATGATTAGATTGTCTCCAGAAGCAATCATGGATTCCATCTCAGTACTGCTACTTCTGCATGATGGTAGTGCCTACTACACACCAGCATTTTAGTGGCTAACTCTGGGTGTGACCCAAACACAGTGAGCCCAACACCTCTTCCAAGGGCAGGAAATATTGTTCTTCAGCTATTTTTGTTGAACCAGGAACAAGAGGCACAGGAAGTCCTTTTTATTCTGCAGTTAAAGAATCTCCTTCAAAAAACTACAGTGGACTAAAACCAGGCACTCTCTGGTTAAAGAAAAAAAAAAAAAAAGCACTTTTTTTTTTTCCACAATTGAATGCCTAATACAAACTGAAAGTCTGAAAACAAATTAAATGAGAAAGAATTTTTAAGGGGTATCATTTTTTGCCTAGATGGTTATTTAAATCAGGTTCCTTTGCCTAATTACTATATTTGTATTTTTGTACTTGTACTCTCACATGCTCCCATTATGCATAGAAAACTTACCATGACAATTTGTTGCCTCCAGTTTCAAATTATTTGTCAGAAGAGATGACAGTCAAACTCAATGCACTAGAGTGCACTACTCTACTCTCTTGTACAATAGGGACAAAATGTGCCCAGTGCATCCTTTTGAACACAGAGGAGTAAGCACGTAAGTCTTGTACAACTGACAAATATTAGAGCCAGAAAGGGCACACTGCATGTAATACCCCTGAAACAGGGAGTGATACTGTGAGCACAGGCGTGCTTCCACAGGTATTAAGAGAACTCCTATAAACTTCAAGGTGGGTAGTTTTCATTACATTGTGATGTAATGAAATGACCTGCAATGACTTTCTAGTTATATCATCTTATGATTATGTCTTTAAATCATGGAGCACCATTTTCTATCTTCTGCCTGTATCAGTCTATCTTTAACAATACATCAGGCAGGAAAGGGTAGCTTCTACACAATCCCTAATTTACTGCTTGGATCTACCCCTTTACCCAACAGTTCAGAAAATGAGACCAGAAAATACGGTTTAACCATAAGACAAAACTGATGCAGAATGACAGAAATCTTTATCTGTACCTGGCACTGAACCTGGAGAAGACAGTTGCATCATTTTACATTCAGATTTAGCTGTCTCTAGTACAGCAATACTTAATTCACATGGTTGCAGTGACGTCTGATGAGTACAAGGCACTTGGAAGTCCTTGGATGAAAGACATCATATACACGTCATTCAACAGCACTTGAATTATCAGTAACTCAGTATTCACAAGTCATAAAATAAAGACTCGGTTGCTGTCAGTTCCAATTAATCTGCTAGAAAATAAAATAGTTCAGATAAGCAGAGAGAGAAAAACAGTAAAAACATTAAGAAAAAAACCTGATTTCTAAAACTAAGCACTGCATCTTTTATCACAAAACTTAGGGATGGAAATACTATCTGACTTTATTAACTGATAATTACTGAAGATAGAGATCGTCTGTGAAACATTCCTGTTGAGTATCTTTTATAGTCATAAAAAGTACCCTCACTATTCCTACTAACTGACTCCTTGCAGCAGTATCTGCAAAGAGATCAAAGAATGAGCTGGTAGTGGAAGCAAAATGGCTACATCCAATATTTGGATTCATTCTTTTCATTTTAGGGAAGATGGATGAGAAAATTGGCAGTGCGTGCTATTTGAATCCATGACAAAAAGCACTGTCCATCTAGCATAATTGATCCAGAAATTACAGTCAGAAACTAAAACCTAAATACGAGTAATAAATTTGTGCATCAGTGTCATGGTGATGTGGCATCATACAGTGTTAGGCATGAGCAATATTTCTTATCTTTGTACAGACTACCTTGTCAGCAGTGTCCCAGACAGATGAGGATTTCATACTCTGATTTTGTTTTTAGCATAGAATGAACATACATACATAGAACTTTATTACAGATACGGGTAGAGGAGAATTGAAAGATTTCAATCTTATAGTTGTTTCTTTGACCAGAGTATACTTTTCCTGTCGAAGATATCAGAGGTAACATATCATAAGGCTCAAAGTGACTGGGAAGGGGGAAGAGAGAGAGACTCCTGTTTTCCATTCATAAATGAAAAAGAGAAAACTCTGCTTTCCATTCATAAATGCTTTGTGCTAAAAGGACTGCACGTAGCATAAATTAGTATCATTTAGTATTCATTAAGTGGTTAATAAGATATATTATACCTAAATTATGATCAAAAATTTAGACAAGCATCGAGAGGCTAGCTACCTATATGTCAGAAAGATTTGTGCCTAGTATCTTACATTTTAAAATTTTAAAGATAAAAACCAATACATTATGGACTGCTAACTGTAAAATAGAGTGGCGAAGCATTCTAAGTCAGCAGCACATTTGTTCATTCATTTAGCTTTCACTCCTCCTTAGTAGCTTTGTTCCCGTAGTGATGTCTAAATGGTAGTTGCTCACAGTACCAGATTCTGTCAACTGCATTCCAAGCCTATGGTAAGACAGGACCAGTCACGTAACAAAACCTCTTCTTTCCCCCATTTCTATAGTCTCTGAAGTAAAGACATCCAGGCAACACCAGAAAGACCACAATGACTGGCAAACTAAGATTGCAGGAAGATATCTACCATGCAGTTTGGATGGTGCCTGTATCTATTCAGTGCATGAAGGTTGCCAAAGGCACAGACAACAATCTTGGAAGCATTACTTAAGTATTATCTGCACACTTCATGTGGGTCCCCTTTCTTAGAACATCTCTGAAGTTCTTGTTAAGTAAACCTCCCACTGAAGCATATGGGAGTTAGAGCAGAAGGACTGTGCTCAAATCATTGCTGGAGTGCTGGAATTAACAGGCTTCTACGTGCTCTGCTCCTATACCTGACACAGCAAAGCCACGTGATAAGGAATATGCACTGAATGCTGTAAATACAGAGACTAAGAAAAAGAGATAGATGAGCATCCTCTATCCCTGCATACATCAGGCTGAAGGGATGCATGTTTTTTTTCCTGAACATGTTCTGCATTTATCACTAAATAGGTTAATGTAATCATTCATGGTTCAGAGTATTCATTTCCATGAACTGAAAGTCAGCAGTTCACCCTGACTTCTGACTCCATCTGATGAATTACCTTGTCTGCAGTGCCTGATCTATAAATAAACACAACATCTGTTGGAATGCTAGGTCTGAAAGTCTGGCTGAATAAATCACTCGCCAGAAATTCCCAAAGCTACTAAGGCTCTTTCCACTGCTTCTGTCCTTTCCCTTCCCCTGTCATGCATATATCCATCCTCCTTCCTATATAGTGGGAATAGTTTTAGTATTGATGCTTTCACCTTTCAGTTTCTTAAAGGCATACCTTCAATCAGGACAGCTGAGAGGGCTAGCAGTGGTGGTGAGAGCCAGTGCTCTGTATTCTAAAGGACAGAAAGTTTGATTACTGCTTCCTCAAAAAGATTACTAATGTTTTCTAACATCTATGTTTTGTAAGAGCATTAATAAATTAAAAAGAAAAAAGTGGGTACATAAGATAGCAATTTGTGCTCAGTTCTTTGGCATCAGTAAAGAAAATAAAATCAGATTTGGCAGGCTCTCCTTGTCTTGTTAGGCTTTGATTTCTGATATCTCCTTTTTCCAGTACTCCACTTTGCAGATTAAATAGGAAGACTCTCACAATTTGAGAAGACAACTGTTAGGTTCCCACAGGGGTTGCAGTTTGTCTCTTGCAAGCTCACATTCTCCTCAGTAAAATATGGGACTTAATCAGATTAAATGTCTGTGTTTATAAAGAGAAGAGTTGTAGCCAGAAAGTGTCTGATCCCAAACATCAACTTTCATCAGGCACTGCAGCATCACCTTTTGACAGAAATATTTTTGTTTTAAGATCATCATTAAGAACATCGAGTGGTCATTTTTATAATCTATCATAAATCAGAACAGACCCTTTGATGAGGAATTACTTCAGTTAAAGATTCAGTGAGAAAAAGAAGTTATGCATCCACTTAATTTTTTGGCCTTTGATGCTTTATTGAACAAGTGCAGTTTTAAAGTGCAGCCTAGCTACCCAGGTAGTAATACATTCATTCCTTCTCTTTCTTTCTGAAAGAACAGAAAATACGACATTTCAAAAAACTCTGGTTAATAACTGATGTTGCTTACTATCCCTTTGTACACATTTAACCTTCTATTGCTTTTGATAAATGGAATAGAAACCAAAGTTATCTTCACTGTTGGATCATGTCATGCTATATTTTTCCTGATTTTCTGTGATGATCAATAATTTTCCCATCTCATCAGGCCATCTCATACTTCTTCAGAGACACAGTCCTATCTCTGAACTTTCTAACTTCCATAACCACTTGTGTTGACCCCAAAATCAAATAGATTAATTCTGCATGTGAGTTAATACACTAGAATTCTCTCAGGATCAGCAACAGCAGCTACAATTGCACACTGCAGCAGAGAAAGTGGAGGCAGAGATAAGAACTGAAAAAAAGTGCTAGCAAGCAATGATGGTGGATAATACAGGATTCAGAAGCCCAGTACCATCTTCTTGGGCTGCCCATGCCCTCTTACATTAGAGGTAGAAGACTGTATTTCCTCATTAAACATTTTGATGAAGGTAAATGAAATATCTCACAACTTGGATATCTCCAAGTTCCAGTACATCAAAAAATTTTTGTATCTGCATACCAACAAACACTTAAAATAATTGTCCACAGAACACTCATTGCACACAAGCCAAGTTTTTCAGCCAACCTATGTTGTGGGGTAAAAATTGGCTAGGGTGCTCCTGAGAAAGTAGAAGACTCATGAAAATTAATTGAAAATTCAATTAGAAAAGCTTACTTTTTAACTTTTTTTCCCAATGATTTTTTTTTCCTTTAATAGGTTCAGACTGTAGATTACAAATACTGAAAAATGATAAAAAATAATAACACTATCCAGGTTTGTATCAAAGTATAATACAAGAACTCATTTCCTCATTAGGAATTTTAAATTACATGCACATTTTTCCTTTTTTACTGGGGAACTTAATATGTAACTTTGACATACACTCCACAGACCTATTCCAACTGTTAAACTTAAAAAAAAAAGCTAATGAGGGAAGAATTATTTATAGCTTAGCCTTTGGCAGTAGAATTCTAGACAATTTTTGAATCAAGCTTTATAACTTTAGAAGTGGAAAAAAAAAAAAAAAAAAAAAAAAAGAAAGAAATCCCTGAAGCCAAAGGGATAAAAAAGGAAAGTGGAGATATTTTTTTCTGTGAAAGTACTGGCACTTATATTCCTATTGGTAGTCTTTGTCATTTTAACAGCAGCTCTTGTACTTTACACTGAAGGCCTCTGATGCACTTTACTAACCATAATGAATATGTCTTAATATTTCTGTGAAGCAGCAAGATACTGTCCTCAAACTTAGGATGAGAAAATGACAAACACACAGAAAGGATTTATGACCCAGTTGTCAAACATATTGAGCCACTGAATCAGACTATATGTAACTTTTAAATCACCTCAAAGCAAGTTGTTAGACCAGCTCAGTGACCCTAATTAGATCACAGGAGAAAGACCTCCCCAGGAAGCTGTGATGCTGTCTATTCTAGTAACTAGTGCCACAATGAAAGGGGATACTGCCCCATTTAAGAAGTTAATTCTATACCTTTACCTTCTTGAAAACATCTTTTTTATATATATATATATATATATATTATATTATCATTCAAGCTATTGTAAATCAATACTTTCTTAAGGAACACTGACTCAAGAGGAACAAAATATCAGTTATTCCTGTGATGCTTATAGGGCAGAATACAGGACTATGAGGTAGGAAACAGAATGCAAAAGAGTCAAACCTATTCTTGCATTTATTTACCTTTTTTTTTAATGCATTGTAGATTTTTAGAGGCACTGTGTGGTGTGACAAGGAGGTGCACAATAAAGTGTACATAACTAAACTCTGCTTCCTTCTCACCACTTGAATGACACAAATGGAGCATACACTCTGCCCCCTGTATTTTAAGAACCTGGGGACATGCTGCTGCTTATCCTGTCCATATGCTGTAAAGAGCCACAGACACTGAAAATTCTCTATACTTGAAAATAAGTGATTTCTCTCTCCACTAATGATTTAGTTGAAATCTGAAGAGAAATTAAATGTAGTAAGATTCAGTTCCTGACAGTCTATGGTAATGCAGTTTTTCCTCGTGTTCCAAAAAGACAGTGTGTTTATCACTGTGAAGATTATAACAGGGTAGGTGGTAATCCCTGCTGGACAGCGTGGTTCTAAAATAGCAAAGCATCTCTTTATTTCATGCTACTTAACGCTGGACTGATTTAGCCTATTCATGGGCTTATGTACTAAGTTTAATCCTCAGAATTCTCAAAACAAACAGTCCATAATAATCACATGCAATGCTGATTTTTTTTCAAGTGCAAGTGAAGAGATTATTTTAACCCTAACACTATTCTCATAATGCACTGCAGAAGTCGGACAGCACGTTCTGATACTAAAAAGATTAGATTCTAAAAGCATCAAGGTGTAGTTTCAAGAGGATCATCCTGCACATTCTTTCAAGGAAAGAGATAAGGAAAGGAATACAATAATATCAAAAGGTGACAAATCCATGTTAAACTGAAGATTTTTTGCCAACTGTATGAACTATCAACACCTCCAGACAGGGGTCCTGACAGTGGAGCAGCCAGTAGCAGTGGAGAGGAAGCACTACTGAAGGACTGCCTTGTCTGGACAGAATTCATACAGGAAGTCAAGAATTTATGCACAGTCCTTACGACTTCAAAAGCTCTTTTCTTACAGTGCAAGCAATATCTGGATTTCCTGTGTGCATTGATGGCTTCCATCAGTCTGGATTTTCTGACTCTCAGATACTTGATCATGTTTCTTCAGATTACATTTATCTGGGTTACTTTTGAAACAGCCCACCACTTTCTAGGGTCATGAAGGGTTTTTTTTCTAGGGTTCCTACAAATAGAAGAAAAGTGAATAAAACAAGAAGGATTTGTGTAGCTATGTTGCATAGAATGTAGGGACTTCTTCATGCCAGTGGAAGGTGTTTGTTTTCTCCTATACATTCAAAAGCTGAAGCTAAAGTTATGCCTTATAGGTAGTAATCCATGCCACAATTTCATCAGTGGAGAGCATTTGACTAAAATAAGCATGTTAAATTGGCTTCAGTTGGCAGTCACTTTAACCACTTGGCAAACAATAAGAATTTAGAGGCATAACTGATATTTTCTTCCTAGAAGTCCGCCTATATTCCATCAAACCTTGGCTACATGGCATCCAGATACCATTAACTAGCTGGTGAGTATTCATAACTGTTCAGCATGGTGCTTGTTGTGAGCTGAAAAACCTACCTGGAATGCTGGGCAAAATATTGATCCTCACGTCGTTATAACAAATACTATATAGAGTTGTATCTGCATCTACAGAAGGTCTAGTCATACCTTTGACTTAGACATCACAGCTATATCTAACAAGAATGTTACTAGAAGATGAGGAATATTTTCAGGTTTTCATCTGTTAAATCAAGCTCAGACTTGGTGATGTGTGGTATTTAAACATTTGAAGGGCTCTTCACAGCACAAGATTTTTATGTGCAAAAATTATAATTAAGAAAAAAATCCCATCAATCACACTAAAATATGCAATCCCAACTGGCATTTTTTTCTGTTTATGACCTCCCATTACGTCTTAGCCAATTTATTTGCTTTGGACAGACATTCTGCTTCGTTCAAGAACAGCAGTAATGATGACTGCACATTACAGTCAGAGTTCTAATTAGTCCTGCTAAAATGAAGAATGAATTTAAAAGTACTCTTTTGAGAAGAAATTACTGAGATATATATTGAGACGTTTACCTGTACACATATATTTTTTGGTCTTCTCAATGTTATTGCACAGTGCCTCAGGTATTTTAATTTCTGAAGCTTTGAGGGCCTTTCATTCCAATTCTGTAGACTGCCTCTTACTTGTAATGTTTTGCCTGTACATCCTGACCATACCATGGCAGTGGCTGTACACTAATATCCCCATGTGCTCTTATCCTCATGGCCTTGCACTGCTGGATTCTGAAACACTTTTGACATGTGCCGATTCAGGTTTTGTGTGGAAAGATCTACTGATGTTTAAATCGCCCTTTTCTCCCTCCATCTCCCCATCTTTTAGTTTATATTTTATAACTCTGTAAGATCTCTTCAGTCCTCCTCTCATAGATTTTATTTTTTTAACTGCAAAGCCTTATAGATAGCAGGTAATAGTCATTTACATATCCAGTAACATTATCCAATAATGTACATTTTCAAAGCTTTACTACCAAATGAAAGCCTCCTTACATTATGAAGTGATGGCATTTCTCTCACCATTTATTTGTATCTATTTGTATTTATTTGTATCTATTTGGTACAGTATGTTCATGATACCTTATTCACTTTTTAATATACTTTATAGGAAAATTTTCTCTACGTAGAATTAGCAAGTCTTCTCAGTAGGGAGAGAAACTAAGAGCTGTTAAACTTAGAAAGATTGTAAAACACAAAGCCAGTCACTCAAAGGCTTGAAAGGCCAAGCCCTAACTCTCCAGCAGTTAAAATCCTTCTGAAGTACAGTTCCTAACTCAAGTACTCTCCTAAGTAGCAGTTTAGCCTTGCATTTCTCTGTCACTATTTTGCATCCTTCATACATAACTATCACTGAGTCAGACAGATTGTAATCAGTGGACAAAATTAGGAGTTACAGATAGGTTTCAGAAAAAGAAAGATGAGGATGGAACACTGGATGGAGTGGAACCATCCCTTGAATGTTTTCCTTTTCCAGCTTTTCTTAAAGTCCCAGACATCTAGAAATAGAGTGATATAGAACCAGTATCGGTTCAGCAGTTCTCATAGCAGCTTTACCACTATTTTACTGTCCTGGCAGACAGAACTAGATAGCTTATTCTATGAAATGCAGGCATGCAAACAAATAATGTAGCTACACAAAGCCTACTCCCTGAAAGACAGGTGACTGCTGCCAACAGATATAACTGTCAATCTTAAAGTCTATTTGGAAAAAAAAATATATGTTGCACACAGATGGAAGCTGAAGATCTGTGGTTCTGCTGAGGTTCAGATCATTTCTTTTAAAAGCAGTCCAAATGGTTTTGGTTTTGTTTTTTCTTTTTAGCATTGGCACACACCTCATTTCCCATTGTTGCAGATGCTCAGTGCAACTGTTCTGTTATGTGTATGGGCCTTCTGCTTGCATGATCCCAGAATATTCAGGAACATCCATACACCTAAAAATACTCCAAAAATTAAACCAGACTTCCAACCAGCACAGAGTCAAGAAGTATGGTCTCTATATTCTCTATCTGCCTTTATTGTGCCCTTCATGATCTGGAGTGTCAGGTACGTTAGGATGTTATATTTCTTAACAGAAAGAAGGCCTATTAACTATACTAAATACGCAGTCTCTGGCTCCGGAAGTCCCTGACTCACAAATCTCAGAAACCTGAGTGAATATGCAGGGGAAGTATATTTGCACAAAGCTGTGTGGTTCCATTGTTACCTTAAGAGTCCACCATCACAGATAGGATGCTGTCTACGGCAGATGAACTTTCATTCTGACCTGGTAAAGCCTTTCTTAAGCATCTGCAATTTGGTAGATATCTCAGCAATAGAATTGACAGATAACTGGCAAGAGTAGAAGAAACTCAACACATATAAAATACTGGGGCCACCAGTCCCACCACTAGTTGAAATATGGTTCACTAGTGCAAATTCACTAGAAAATGTGAAAGTCAAAGGAATTTGTGGCCCTCATGGCCAAATTATATTATTAATAATGTTCATTGCTTAATCATAATGTCTCAAGCATTCCTTGTATACAGAACCGAGTGCACCTATATTCCTCTCAATTTTCTCTCCAACTTAATTGGCCCTCTTTATGTTCATATATAGTGTACATTTTATGATTTATATTACTGGAAAAAATAGTGACCAAAATCATCATCAGAATTTACTTCCTTCATGAATCTTCATTTGTTCTCTTGTCTACCTATTCCATAGGGGCATGTATTTTTAAAGAATATATGTTGAACTTACTGAAATGTGAAAATCCTTCAAATTACACATATTTAAGAGGCTTCATTTTTCCTTAAAGTTTAGGCCTGTTACAAGCCACATCTAATCAATTCCTAAACACATTATTGCAGGCTACATTGATGACCAATTTGACATTGCAGTTAAACTTGACTCCTCTTCACAGCCATATGTGTGGCTATATCCTCAGGGGCTGCAGGGATAGAGTTGGGAGTATAAACCAGTCTCTTCCCTTCAGTCCTCCTGCACAATATCTACATTTCATTGCCTGGAAAGACAGTTGGACCACTTCAACCTAAAGTCAGTGTCTGCCAACTAGCGAGCAATCAGAAATGAGGCATGAGTTTTAGTTCAAACACTGTGCCAACGAGGCAATATTGAGCTACCAGAATAAGTATAGTTTTCTTCAAGTTGCAGACATATCTTCTGATTCAATATCTCTCTAAATATTCACTAAAATATTGGTCCTCAAAATCTAACAAAACTGATGTCTTTGCATTTCCAGCACGTAATTCTCTTTGATTCCTAGATTAACACTACTTCATATACCTCTAGAAGCTACAGCTTTCCCTTGATTACACAGAAAAGTAGGGTCACTTCCAACTTGCAAAACAAGCTGTAATCTCAGACAGTGATTGGCATAGTTCTGTGTTGTTACATCTATGCCAGACCACATTTTATCCACTTCTCAGGCTCTAAACTAAATACGGGTAATACTCATACTAATCCATCAAGGGTTTGGGCTTTGCTTTCATTGTTACTGCTCTTGGTTTTTTCCTCCATTATCCTCTGGTAAGGGGTCAAAAGTAATTTCTCAGGATTTTCAAGTCACACAACATTCCTCTGTTAGAGTATATGAGAGTTAAAACTCAGCCCCTGCAACTCACTCCCTGCATAAGCCTTCTTCCATTTCCAATGCCCTATGTCTGCAAGTAAGAATTACAATAACAGAAACCACTGGCACAACCAACAGCTCTTTCTGAGTCTTTGCCTACTCTCTGTGGTCTCAAACACACATCTTTTGCAACTTGGCTGATAATGCACAATTTAACAGTCTTGCATTACAAAATACTTCACATCATCTGCACTGCCTGGAAACTCAAGTTCCCAATTCCTTTCCTTATAGGATTACAAATGAAGAACAGAGGAAAACTAGAGGCAAGTTCATACTTGAGTACAGCCTGCCCTCTGGCAGTATATCGCAACACATTAACCTGTAACATCATCTTGTTTACTGATTACTCATTTCCAGATTAAAGGACTCCTGATGCTATATAACACCTGCACACATGGAAGAAGAAAAATCCAATCTTGTAATCCAGTTACAGCTCCGATCCCCATAGCTCATTGTGTTTCAAGCAAACATCACAAATATCAAAACTTCTGAAGTTAATTACTGTCCTTAATGTGAGTGCTAGTCGCAAACTGTGAAAACATCAGTTACAGTGAAAGATGTGTGTTGTCCACTTGACCAGAGTGATTAAAGCACAGAATATTAATGCTGGAATCATATCTCTAGTTGAAGACATCAGCACGTACGTGATGCAAGTCTGAAACAAGGTTTGTGGTTAATTCTCTGAATGAGAACTTTGTCAGTGTGCCCCAAATTATGAAAAAAAGTCAATAAAATACATTATTGAGGTATTTAACATTTTGGATCTGTATTTCAGATATCTAAGAACAAAAAAAAAGGTAAAATACAAGGGCCATAATTCAGTCAGGCATAATTAGCAAAGCTCTATAAATTTAGTAGAGCTATTCCAGTTCATACTTTCTGAGAATACAGTATCAGGCCATTATAAAAAATAATATCAATGATAGAGGAAACAATTCCAATCAGTTCTGTGGAACCAAGCACAATGAAAAAGTAGGATTTGCTTAGTAAAAGCTACAGTGGATTTATGAAGGAAGTTCTTCCTGACTGACATGCTGGAGTTCTTCCAAATCATCACAGTACGCAAGCGAAATGCAGTTAACATTGACCATAGTACTTAGCTATCTGAAAACATTTTAGGAAAATCCTTCATCAGAAGCGATTAGATAATATAAGAAGTCATAGAAGTTAAGCAAACAAAATTAAGAGGAGGAAAACAGCCTTATGTTCATTTGTAAATATTAATTCATTTGATAAAAACAGGAGATCCCAAGGATTAATTTGGATAATTTATCTGCAAAATCCAGAAAAATTATTTTTCTGCCTCTATGAAACGGGAAGCTGAGAGGAACAAATAGTGATATTTTTCCAAACTCTGTACATAATTTTAACACTGCCCATTTATGTCACTTTATTCGTGTCACCAGAAAATACCTTAGGGTCTGAACTGTGTCTCTTTCTCACTCAGTCAAGCACAAGAAGAAGGCTTCACTCACATTTTGCTTTTCAGATTTTAGATCTCACATAGGTCTTAGTTTCCATATACTCTATGAACTCCTTTAATACACAAACGGAAGAGTATCTTGACAGCCACAGAGTCAAAGGGCTCAAACTGGACTCCAGATGGGTGATTCAGAGTCAAAATGCCTCTTTAACTTCTCTTCTTCATAAACACACATAAACCCAGTGCTGGGTGTTAAGAGAGTATCAGTTAAAAGAGCAAGTGCAAATCATGGGGGAATCTAAAAGAGCAAGTGTGCTAAGTAAAGAGGGGAAATGATTGCACATAAAAGGCTGGGACACAAATAAAGCATTTATATTTTACAACAAAACCAAATATAGTTTTAATTTAAACCATGCTCTCTCTGAAATTGTATTTTTGTAATAATTATATCAGTGTGGTAAAAGGCATGGCCTGTCAGAGCAAACGCACATTCTCTGTAACTGGTTTGCCTCATGAAAACTATAAAAACAGCATAAAAGTCTCACCTAAAACCAACAGGTAATGATCATTAGTTCATAACATTATTATGAGAAGCTGTCCAATATATTAAGAATTTCTCTGAAAAATCCATTTCCCTTAAATTTCATATTTTAAACTACTAATTAAGTACGGTTTAGGCCTTTATGAAACACATACTAATAAACATGCTGATTACTCAAATAGAGGTAGAAAGAAAATATCTCACAGGAAAGTGGCACAGATGTGATATCTTATTTTCCTTCTCCCACTTCAAAGTTTAGGAAGTACTGTAGTGACATACTAAGGCTTTAGATTTTTAGATTCTACTATCAAACCATTTTCTTAAGCAGGGGCTTAATGGATTGATAAAAAAAAAAAATATTCAAACTTGTTTAAACATGAGCTTATGAAAGTGTTTCTATAGGTTGAACCAGCAGCAATGGCTAGGCAAAACCTGCTGATGTTGTCACTGCTCCAGTTCCTGAGACTGTAACAGGTATTAACTTCACTTTAGCCATCTCTAATGTTATTTATCCAGCACAAATCTAATTGTTTCTTTTTGCAAAACATCTCCAAGATCAGCCTTTTCTCTCAGTTCATATTGCTGAAGCTGAGACCCAGATTACCATTTTTCATCTTGACCTCTGCAACATCTTACTCTCTCATCTTGACACATGCCACTTGGACTACTTTCGATACATTCACTTTTATACAACTAAATGAATCTTCTTGGCTGTACCACCAAGCCACCAAAAGACTGCTCTCTTTTTCAGTCTATCATAAACTCCTGATCCAAAGACAAGTTTTATATTAAATGTGCTTTGTAGCTTATAGTACAGTATAACCTGTGGTCTGAATAGGGGCTCTTCAGTGATTTTCAACTCCATTCAAGCTGGCTGTCATCATCTATCAGTTCAAATTTCTTTCAAATTCTCTCTCACTTTCTACCATCTTCTAAAAATGGTAAAAATTTAAAAACACACTACAAAAAGAGCAAAATTACTATTCCTCTTCAAATTAATCTTTTGATATCATCTTTCTGCTGATGCCTATCAAGCCTGATAAATACCATCTTCAGGATGGGTCTCTGGCAGCCAGGCTTTTTGCTCCCAGGCCAAATGGGGTGCCATGTTCAGTGCTGAAACTCTGCAGGCACTTGCTCAGTATGTATTAAATGGCATCTTCATGCATGCATATGAGACTCCCTCACCTGAGCACTAAGCACAATTATACAAATGTGATGCATGCAGCGTACACATTCTCTGTGTACATCCACTATATATGACACATCAGGCTCGGCTGTGAATGCACAGAAACGTGCTCAAGTCTGTTCGTTTAAAGTAGTTCTCAGCAGCTGTTGTGTTACTACAGCTGTTTACTGTACAAAAGAGAATTATTGCTCCCCTACTCTGTTCCACTTCTTTGTTGCATCCACCTATCATCACATATTTTCATCTTATGCTTTCTAAGGCAGAAAATGTATTGTGATTTTCAATCTTCAAATCCACTTGCCATGATAGGTTACAAAGTACCAAAATGCAGAATCTCAAGGTTTTCTTGCACTATACAGTCTAGAATGGTTTATTTAACTATAATGCATAATCACATAATGTTTTTCTCACTTTCTTAATCAAATACACAAATTTTGATGTGCAGGTTTGTAAGCTTTGTAAGCTGGTATTTAGTCATTTGAATGAAAAAGAGCAAAAACATATATATCTGTATATCCTAGCATTCCCTGCACTTTACAATCATTTCAAAACATAAGGAAGAGGTTCTGGGCTTCATGCCAGCTGAAACAATTGGCGTTAAATCTTGTAAGGCGAAGATGTGCACATCTTTAGTTTTTGAAGCATCTGTTCACTGCTGACAGTGGGTTGTAGTAACAGCAGAAATTAAAAACCCCAACAAACAAATTACTCCATTCCCCTTTCCTTCTCATAATCACGCTAGCAATTTTGGAGTTTTCTTTATGATCACCTTCAGATGAATATTATTCATGAGTTTGACCACTTGATAGGTAGAACTTTATTTATCTGTCAAATACTTCACCAGACAAGTAAAATAGTAAAATAATCAGAGTACAGAGTAAATAGCTACAGTTAGCTGAAGAAAGAAAAAACTGCTGTTCTAAGTGGAGCAAATATTGTCAGTTTTACTGTCAGTTTTACAAATATTATGTTACATAAATACCTCTGCACACTTAGCAAGATTTCCCCTTATTTCTCCTTCATTTTCTTTGTTCTGGAGTAGGCATGTGTGCAATCCTGTATTGACGTGGAGTGGGGAATAAGGGGCACTTGCAATCTCGCTCCTTTTGCTCTCTTGGAACAAAAAGGTTGAGAGTCTCAAGGGTGCAGAAGGCAATAAGGTGCCATTAATCATCTCCAGGATATCACTCACGCTACTTAATTTCTCAGTTACTGTACTGTATCGAGACTGTATTATAGACAAAGTTTTCAGCTGTTTCTAATGGCGACTGTCTGGGGTGGAAGCCACAAGTGTTTGAGCAACATAGCAAAATAAACAAGAATAACCCTTCTTAACAACTTTAATGAAGAGAAATGGCTATATCCAAGCCATATGAATAGGAAACCGCATTACCACAAAAACAAGCATATTAGGCAAAGTGCTTGCGGACTATACAATTTGCTTTGAACCCCAAACGTGTAGCCATTGTAAGAGCAGACACTGTGTTCCCTGGACACAGGGCTGAGTGTGACTTCGCAAACATTCAGGGATATGTAGTTTAGCTCTACCTTACTGTGACTTCATCTAATGCTGGTCTGCATCTATGTGATTTATGGAAACATACTATGAACACAGAAGCAAACATTTTTCTTTGCTTGAAAGGAAAGAATTTGTTTTCCCACTGCAGGCCTGAAGTGGAGATATGTGTCAACTAGATCTCTCCAGGTTCTCTTCAATTTCCACAGTTGCTTGCTGTTTCCAGTAAAACTCTGCAGAAATTTAACATATATCACCTCTCTTCCTGGCTCAGGCAAGAACACAGCTTTACATCAAGATCCTATTTAAATGTAAACATAGACTGGCATTTAAATACTATAAGGTGAAATACTGGGGTAGGGTTAAAAGTCGCTAATCAGGACTCTGAAACCATTCTGCAAGGAAGAGCAAGCTTTATCTTGCTGGGTCCTCCCACCAAAAAAACCCTCCAACAGTTAAACTAAATTAAATTATTACAATAATTATACAAAAGAAAGGTTAATGAATGGCATACATCATCACTCTTTTAAAATTACTTTAAATTCTCCTACACCATTTGACTCTAAAAAACCTATCTAGTTTTATTTACAGCTACCGCCAACTGTTTCTGTGGTATCTTGTATGATTTATTAACTGTTACTTCAAAAAAATACAAATCCATTACTCTAGATTTTCTACATGCTGTCTTCCCTAATTAATAATTTTTACTTTTTTTGTACTGAAATATTCCATCTACTTTTAGTCAACAAATTTTAATTCCTGACATATTTGTTCACTGAATATTTTTCTTTTCCTATTAGTATCACTTACCTTACTTTTATATATTTTAATTAATTCTATTCCCGTCTTTAAAGCAGTATATAATACAAGAAACTTCTGCCTGAGGGCATAAAGGAGATGAATGACAGCGCGTCAAAGGAAAGTCTTTTCTAGGAGTTTGAAGATCTGGGCCCAAGCTTTGAGCTCATTTCAAGTAAGAGATAGGTGCCTTGCTAGCTGCCTAGGGAGAGATGCCAACTGGTAACACTTCACTTCTATGATAGAACATCTTCAGTGACTTGAGTCTTGCATAAAAATGCAAGATTAAATCTCCTGCTACTACCTCCATTTTGACCCAGTAGCCTCATTCAGAATTTCCTTCTCTGAGGTTTACATTTTGAATTGGAAAAGGGATGCTGATAGGACTAATAAGTGCAAACCGCCTTCACCATTAAGACTTTCATCATACAAATAGGTACACTCTTGAGACCTTTGAGTATTACCAATTGATTTCAGAGGGATTACTAGCACACATAAGGCTGTACCCAAGCATAATGCAAGCGGTTTGTAGAATCAGTGACTAATTCACACTAAGTAAATTTTGACCCAGATCTGCAGTATCTAGGTCAAATGAAATAATTGCTATTGAAGGCTATCCATTGACATGTTTAAGCTTGTAGTGTCATGGTATTGACTTGTGATATGGATGCCTCTGTCATGAGCAGAAGTCATAGCATACTTGGGGGAACTGGTCTGAACTCTAGACAAAACTTTTGAGCAGATCTGGCATGCTAGATATAGCCATGATTTAAGTCCAGAGTCAGAAACAAAGCTCCTGATGGGGAATCACTGCCTATCAGAGAGATAAAGCAGCTGATCAAAAGCTCCTCCTGGCATCCCCTGCTCACTGCTCCTACTGAGCTCCAAATTCAGCAGAAGCCCTGCTTTTTCTCAGAAACAAAATCTTCCCACTACAATAGAATGACAAGACATGTAAGTACTGGGATATTTTAAGAATATACATAGCTTCTCTGATTTCAGCTAGCACACCAATAAATAGGCCTGTTCTTGTTCATTATGAAATTAATTTCTATTAGTTCTATCCTGACTTATCTTCCCTGATAAACTATATATACATACAAGTATGGATGCCCCTAGAGATACAGGTCTAGGGGGAAAATGGACATCATTCACTCAACTAAGTTTCATGATCACAAAGGTGTCAATGTTTTTGTTTGTAAAGAGGTATTTCAGAGTAATTGGAGAATAAAGAAAAAGTTGAAGAAAACACCTTGACAATAGCTTTTACTGTCTGTAAACAAGTAGGTAATTTTGCAATTAAATACAGGTATTTCTTTGGAACCTGCTTATCTAAAATGTATACAGAAAATTGCAGTCAATAGAGTTGCATCATTTGGTCCCACTCTGTCCTACCAGAAAACATACACACTGAGCCATTACACTTACTTGAATGCATATGGCTGAGAAGACCTGATGTGTACCACAAGAAATGCACTTCCTACATCCTTAGGAGAAGCTTTTCGTTGTTAACTAAACTGGTTCAACACAAATATAGGTATAAACACTTTCTAAGCACTTGCTGGCAATCATCTCAGAAAAGCATTTAATTTCATAAACTAGACTATTTGTCTTCAGAAAATACATTGCTAGCACAGTGTCCAAACAGCAATGAAATTGGGATTCCTGAATAACAATTGGTTTTCACAACTGGCCAACTGTATATGTGTCCTTATATCCCAGAGCTGACCTTGGACTGGATTACTACTACAGTTCAAATACTGGATTTTGCATCAAGTCTGCAATATCTCTGTCCAATGTATATCTATTTTCCTGTAGTCAAATACTAGTGATTACAATCACTTTGGAAAAGCCACATGTCAGAATTTACAAACACAAAACAAATCATGGTTTGCTGGGGGTTTTTTTATTCTCAGATGTCTTCTACTTTGCATTTTTGTATACACTTTTAAAACTCCTATAGTGCTTATTTTAGTTTTAAATAAGATTAATACATTCTAGAAAGCTGAAAAGACAAATATGCTAATTATGCCATTATCATCACTGGCTGTTATATGACTATCAGGACAAATCTTGGATAAAATGATGACTTCTATGGGAAGCTGGACACAATCTACCATCTCTGTCTCATTGTTTTTTTCCAAAAAGAATTTCTAGATCTCCCAGGTTACTTTCCATTTTGACATTAAAACAATGAAAAGGGACCACTTGCTAATGGAAAACCAAGTCTTATTCTCATCTATCCAAGCTGAATACCATATGTCTACAGAACAAAATACAGTGGGTTGGAAGGGTTGTTGCTGTTAATATTTATGATCAGTTCAGCCTTCTTTTTCCATTTATAAATGATTTGTTAGAGGATCACAATTTCTCCAGATATATACATTATTAAACATCTCAAGGAATTTTCAGGCCCAAGCCAGAATTGATTTCAAGCAGCTCTCTCAGTATTTTCCTACCGCTGGTATGTCATTCATCATCAAAATTGCATGAAATTGTGCTGTTCCATGGGATGACAACAATTTAAATTAGAAGAAAATGAAAATTAATAGCAGAAGTGATTCCTGATAGACATTAATGTTTGGATTAATAATTCCTAATAAAAAATTTATGAAACTTCATTATCTGCCAAAAAGCTAAGGTTAATTGCAAACTCTGCCGCTGGTTCCCATTTTGTACAAACAGTTACTCCTTCTGGATCTCATCTTTAGGGATTTTGGTTAGAATCTGCATAGAGTATAACAGTTATATCAGCCAATATGTAAATAGCAGCTTGGGGATCAGCACTCTTAATCCTTTCTATTTGGTAGGACTGTAGATCTGCTACACTCTCCTTGGGTATAATCATTTCTACAAAACAACAACAAAACCTATTTTATATATATATTCATTTCTATCCTTTGGCCTGCAACTATTGTAGAAATGGGAATACCATTCCTAGAGAATACAACTATATGCAATATATATAAGAGAGATCTATTAGAAATATTCAAGAAATTACACAACTTTACATAAATAAATAACCAACGAATAAAATTACCATTTCTTTCACTCTCACACGATCACAAGGTCAATCTTTAGATACTCAGCTAAAAAGTAAAATCAAAAATATCTATCCTTTTTATCTAGAAGACTTCATTGTTGATCTGTCATAACTGAGGAATGATTTTATAATGGATTCAACTTACATCGTTACAGAAAGAACTCAGAAACCTGGTGTTCTATTGAAAGTAACACTGATCTCTGATAGCAATATTTGTGAGCACCTTTTGGGCTGAATACTATGTGCTGTGTCTAAAATACTCAATTATTTGGAAATTAAATTAATAATACTGTTAAATCCTTTGGCAAGTATGTAGTCACACATTTGTTATAGTTGCCTTTCAGGTCTGGTTGGCAAATAGCCAGATGGCTATTGATTCTTGATGGAATACAAAATTATTTATACTTTCTAGCTCTTTCATGGAAGCTTACTGTTTTGGCATATCGCTGGCATAGGAGCCAAATCATGCATATTCTTCCATTGCCTAATTAAGTCCATATCACAAATTGACTCATGATTCCTGAACACTCAGGTTGGACTGTTAAAAATGTCTACAAATCAAGCCATGTATTCTCAATTGATTTTGACTCACTTTCAGCCCATAAATAATATAAAAACTGTTACTCTTGGTTATAACTATTAAGATATGTCACTTTTTCCTTTAGTTTTCATTTGAAGTCATATGCAATATATTTATGTATCAATAATTTTTTTCAAAAGTGATAATCTTTGCTCAAGTATAAGAAACATTTTTGTGTCACTGTAATGATAAAATACAGAAGGTGTTATGATAAAGAGCAAGTAAAGTCCACTAACAATGGTCCTCTACACCATTCCCTACTGGGGAATTCTTCCACTAGCAAGTCAGGTATTAAACTATACTGAAAAAATTCATGTATTTAAAACTTGTGGGCACTCCTTGAAATTTTCACAGACCTTATTCAGTAAATCCTACTGTAACACAGAAAAGACTTGCAGTGGTTTCTGAAACTTACCCTGAAAACATTCAAACTATAAACTATTTCAACAAATTCTATGCTACTTTTGTAAAAGCCACTTATTACAGTAGAACTCCTAAACAGAGAGCAGAAAATAATACATACTAACCTGCAGCTTGAAAAATATGAAAAGTTACCACATTCAATAAAATACAAGATTATTTCCTTTTGAAAAATATAACTAAGGCAACCAAAGATTCAAATAGCACTTTAAACTGGGCACTGCATTGTCAGAGTTTTGAATGAATCAGTTGGCCACATTCCTGCTGAGGAACTGACTTCAACTTGCTCTTTACAGGACATTTCTGACTATTCACTCACCACAGGAATCTTGGAGGAGCTGGTATAAAGAGGCATACTATTTAAAATCACTTCAACAGCAGTAAATGCATTTCAGTGCCAGTTTCTGCACCCACATCATTAAAAAATATAATTTATTATTTTAAACTAACTATACACTGAGGAAACACAGTAAATGGCAGATCTGGGAATCAATGTCAACCAATTACATGAAAAATTGTTACGTAGTGAAAGCTATTCCAACACTGGCTGGGGAAAAAGGATACAATGCAGTGTGTCTAAACCCTAACCTAGAGAAAACAAGCCTAGATCTGATGCATGTTAATCTAATTCTGTGCATCTAAATCATAACAACTAAAAACACAATAGACCTTTACTGGCAAACAAAGCAACCCCGTTCTCTGCCAGTGTGCTGACACTGGTCTCGCAGAAAATTTCCTGACTGGGAGAATCACCTTGTGAGGCAGATCTACTCTCCAGTTTCTAGTCCATCCAACTTCAGGGGTTAAAATAGTTCTTTGGAGTCACTGCCAATTATTGATGTTACCAACTTTTGTAACACCTGCTCATGAACTCAAGGAATACACTGGGATATTGACATTCTCCCATAGCAGTACTAGTACAACACAAACACGTGCAATTGAAACTCAGTGACTGTAAACTGCAGGAAAGGTGTTTTAGATGGTTATGTGAGATTATGAACTGCAGCGATATTCTCATTATGTGTGGGAGTTCATGCATAATGGAGCACACTGCTGGGTGCAAGAACCCTCCAAGCCCTCAAGCTTGGCCTCAGAACCAATGAAGCATGAGAATGGGCAAAAGTCATCTCTCTTCCCACGCCCTCAAGCCCCTGCACTGAACACAGGTTAGCTAGATCTATCTAGCAACCGATGGACTTCACCCTTCTGGCACTACTGTATGGTTTTGTGGAAGTATCTGTGTCCATCTAAAGAAGATATTCGAGACAGGGATACTTCTGAATCATGTCAGACATAAATAGAAAATCTGATTCCAATCACCATGCCCTACTGCTATAGCTGTGATGGTCTAAGTAAACAAGCAGAACAGTATTTATAAAAAGCTACTTCCACCTGTAAACTTTGCCTAAGAAAATCACCATTCATTCCAGAGCAATAGCTCTGCAAGCTCACTGTATTCACTCATATTCACATTATTCAATGTCAGACTTTAAAATCTAATTTTCACTTCTTGTGGAACTTCTGGAAATCACACCATTATAACGAACAACTGGGAAATAATAAAACAGTTTAATACATACTGCTAACAGAGCGGAAAATGGAAGGGTACAGCCAGCACAAGATTCTTGACTGTGATTCTAAAGAATATTATTTCCCCCTCATTACGCACTGATGAAAAAAGATGTAGTCTTTCTACAGATCAAAATGAGTCCTAGTTCAGACTCAGAATCTGCTTACTTGAGTACCAGTTATACCTCACAGAAAGGCACACATTTAGAGGGGATCTTACAGATTGGCTATATACTTATTCAAAACACTTTGTAGACAGACCTAGAAAAAAATTGTAGACTAATGGTCACACGCAAGATGAAAGTCAAATTTACACAGGTTTTTTTGTGGGTTTTTTAAATTTATTATTGAGTAAAAATAAATAGTGAGTAAAAAAACCCAGTGTGATACTGCTCTGAGTCAGAGCAAGGATCTAAGCCAATTGACACATCACACTACAGTTCCTTACCTGACTGTTTAGAGGAAAAACACACCTGTATCTCTTTTTAGGCTCTTCTGTTGGAAACATTTACTGGGACAGACAGACAGCCTGTAGCCTCTAATCAGGCAACCTGCAAAGCTGGCAGAACAGAAACCTGAACCAAGATCCGTAACCAGCAAAAGTACTCTAAATAGTCAGCTACTGGCTCATTTCAGCTGACTTGTACTCTCACTTTAACCAGAAATTGCATTATTGATGCCTTCAAAAGTATCATAAATGTTATACGAGGATCATCTCAAATTAAAAAGTACTGGAAGTAGTGACGATAGACGAGTCAAAGATCCCTGAGCATGCCTTGCAAAACACTTCACAGGATAAGGAAATACAAGGTCAGCAACATGTAGTTCCCATGTTGAAGAAAATCGGGCTCTCTGGCCAGTTTGCCATGAAGCTCAGGATGGAAACTAGTAGGGAATGAGATTAACATACCGGGTGAATATAATATATGAAAGAAGAGAAGAGAGAGGTTTTTCAAGTAACTCCAATTCTAAGCTGAGCTGTGCCACAGATATATGAAGACCATCTGTTTGTCCAATGCTATGTAATGACTGAAAAGGATTCAGAAAAAGAGACAAAACTAACTCTTCTGCTCAAAGAAAGTAAAGAAAAATACATATTTTGCATATATGCAGTAGAGAGATTGGGCAATTAATATATTCTATCAGGTTTTCTGCTGAAATTCTTGTGATGTGTATAAAGATAAATGTCAGAGCAAGATACAAGCTGTTCTGAGGTAAAACTGCTTGATATGCCTGCAGATCAAAAATGGGTAAGAAATAAAAGCAAAAAACGCACTCTCATATTTTTCCTTACTGTTTCAAAATTCAGGTCTTGATAGTTATCATTTTAATTCTTCTGTGGGCATCTCTGTTCACCTTCATCACCCAGAGTTCTCATCCTTTCCATACTCCTACAAAATTACTACTAACATTCTGTAATGAACAGCATACCCTGCCATTTCTACAGGTGGCCTCCTTTAATACAGCACCAGACATAACCACCTCGCAATTTGAAACTCATGTTTTCATGGCTCCTAAACGTCTTTTCACACTCCTCATTTTTCAGTCTTAATCACTGTAATGTAACTTTCTAGTGCTGAAGGACCACGGAACTGGTCTCATTAACCACTTCTGTTTCCTTTTTTTTCCCAAAGACGGACATGTTCTAATTAACTACTTGTCTTAGCTATTCTCAAGACAACAGACTAGTCCAGGCAGCTTGAGTGGAAATTAAACAGGGTGAGATCTGAGCAAAATGGCAACATCAGTCATTGCTGCCATCCTATGCCAGATGCACAGAAAACAAGCGTAAAGATTTTCTGGTCCTATCAGGTATATTCAGTATTGCACACAAACTGCCATGTATTTATATCCTGCCTTCTGCCTCTCATTATGGTGACCAGCAAAGTTCAAAGGGATCTTTATGCTGCCATGAGAAGGTTTTGGAGGGTTTGTTCTTCTCAAACAGGGCAATTGTTAAGGAAATAATATCTCACCCTCTACCAACCCTTCCTAGTTTTCAGCACAGGAGTGTGGAAGTGAGGACAGGGATCTGGTAAGAGATAATTAGTACCAAGTAAGTCCCACAGAGTCCTTTAACTTATCTTCAGGCCCATTTGAGCATTAGAATAGGAGATCAATAGATTTGCATGCAGTGAAGGGAGGATAAAGCCCTCTCTGAAGGGAGATCCAATAGTCTCACTGAATGCATGTACTGCCAGAGGTTAACAGGTCCTTGCCTAGAGCATAGCAGTTTTGGTTAAATACGCAATAACATGTGATATGAAAGAAGGGTCAGTTCCTATACATACTCCCTGACTGTTCTACAACAAATTGGTTTACCTCCTGAAAGTTATGTTGCAGTTGAAATCAGAACACTTGTGCCACAGAGTAATTATGTGGAAACATGGATCAGGAAATACAGCTACTCACTTTAGGATTTTTTTTCCTAGATCAAAAAAGAAGATGCCAAATTTGACACCGATGCATTTTTCCATCCACAGAGAACATACTTTTGTCAGTTGAAGCCAGAATCCTAAAAGAACACTCCAATTTCGTGTTTATGATTTTGTATGATTCTGTGCAGTTTGGGGCAAGAGCTCTCTGGCAAGGACCTGATCCCCTCAGGCTTATGTGCTAGCAGTGAATATGCTGGTGTGATGTTTTTATTGCTTTTAATTGTTATTATTTTTATTGTTATTAATATATACATATTATTATATATTAATACTGTTATATCTATTGTGTTATTATTTTCCAATGGAACGATATAAACTGCAGGAAGGAGTGGCAAGAGAAGGAGAAAAAGAGCAAATAAATGCCTTGACTTTCTTCATTTTCATAGTAAAATATTTAAACTTCTCTATCAGAAGAAAGATGCTTTAATATTTCAGCTTCGAGATTCCAAGAGTGTCATATAAATTGTTGCAGGAAGATAAAATAATCCCATATACACCTACCACAGGTTCATTACATCTTCCCCTGAAATAGCTTGTGAATAATGCAACACAAAGAGCTTTAATCTGGTGAAGTCTGGTATTCTTAGAAGCATTTTCATGGTTATAAAACAATGCTAAGATTGGCAGATAATATAGACTGAAAAGTATTAAACATTTTTTCTCATTTTTCTTAAGAAAATGGAGCTAGTAAGAGAAAAAAGGAAAAACTGTCAAGAACTGTCTAAACATGACAGCAATATTTATTTAGTCCATCCTAGCAAGGAGTCTTTCTGTCAGCCATGAATTTTTCATAAATAATGATTACTTATTTTCAAGCTTGTTGTAAAACTTGCTAAGAGTCCTGTTTACAATATTAATGTTTCTTGTCTTTCTCTTTAAAGGTATCAAGACCCCCCAGACTTTCTCATCTCCTGAAAAAAAAAAAAAAAAATTTAAAAAAAAAAAAAAAAGAAATGTTTTTTATCATATATTATGCTCAGAACTCAGCACATGTGAAGTTTTTGTCCTGGTGCTTCAATAACCTTATGAAACATGCAGCACGCCTTTCTCCCGCTCTAATAGTCTCCAAAACATCTCTCATACTTCATTTTTCTTCATTCATTGACAACAAAGATCTCCTGGACAGTTCTAACAGGCTCAGGAGGAAAGCGGTTCTGTCAAACTTAATCTTTGCATTAAAATTTTCCCACATCATGGTTTAAACCTGGCCGGCAGCCAAACCACCATGCGGCCACTCGCTCACCCTCCCCTGCCTGGGAAGTGGAGAAAGAAATTGGAGGGGTAAGGGGAGACTCATAGGTTGAGATAAAAACAGTTTAATAATTGTAATAAAATAAAACAACAATAATAATAGAAAGTACAAATGGTTAATCCACAATGCAATTTCTCACCACCTGCCAACTGATACCCAGCCTGTTCCCAGTCAGCGATCCTGAAATACCAAAATCCCACAATTGCAATCCTGGAAGCAAGAGAGAATCTCCTGCTTCCTGGCCACCCCTCTTTTATATACTGAGCATGACATGACATGATATGGAATATTTCATCAGCCAGTTTGGGTCTGGTGCTCTGGCCATGATCCCTCCCAGGTTCTTGTGCACGGGCAGGACATGGGGAGTTGAAAAGTCCTTGATCTCCTAGCAACAACTGAAAACATCAGCATATTATCAACATTCTTCTGGTACCAAATCCCATACTGAATCCAAAACACAGCACTATTCTAGCTACTAAGAAGAAAAATTAACTCTATCCCAGCTGAAACCAGGATACCACATTATTTGCCCTATTAGCTGTGCTTCAGAATAAATTTTCTGCTGATTAGAAAGTCCTTGAACACCTGTAAGTTCACAAGTGACTGTTACCCACACAGATATTAGTAAAGTGCTAGTTTCAGGAACCAGTAGGTTAAGCATTCACATTCTCTTGTAGCCTGACAGCGATTTTGACATTACAGCATCAGCCCATACACTAAGCATAAGACCCATTTTTATTACTGGCTTATCTTACATAGCGGGAGCCAGCAGGATTGATTATGACACAACATAAATATTTTCAGAAGCAAAGGAGGGAGATATTTTTGATTAAAGATGCTGTGGGATACCAAAGACTAACACTCAAAGGAACCTGTGGTTTTTATTTTCCTTGAAATTGTTCCTTGAGGAACAAATCAAGCATTTGAATCATTGCAGGTTTTCCCTACATCTTTGACAATACACACTCTTTCAATGCCAGTTTGATTTCAATCATTTCAGATGGTGGTGTACAATTTGTGATTTTCAGTGTCCAAAACCTACTGCACAGATTCATAAAATAAATTAGTTATAGAGAAGTTTTATTGGCACCATGCAGACCGAGTAATCTAATAGCTATCCATCTCTACCCAAAATGCCTATGGACTTCAGAATCACAACATAATAAGGTAAATTCTCTTTGCATTTTAATACAGTTCATTAATATCTGCTCATTTCTTCATGTATATTATTGCATAAAGAATGATTCAGTATCATATGTCAATAGTCCTTTAACTTTTTACTGTGTAATATAATTGTTTCTTAATTCATCTACTAAATGCAAAAAAGACCCCATTTTAATATATATTTTTTAATGTATGAAGGCAAAGAGATAGGCAAGAGAGATACTGTACAGACCTACAGTTAATTAAAGCAAGTAGTTCATTTGAATATCTTCTTTTTATAAGTTTTGTCCTTAGATAACCTTGCCAGAAGATATGAGTAATGCTTGCACGAATTGCCATGAAATTGCCATTCATTCCAGTGAGTTTTCATATACTGATGTGTCCCAGTGACTATAAAATAGCACATGCAATTCCCCAGAAATCTCCCTTGCTTTATGGTTACTTTATTTCACTTGATGACTCTTTTCACTCCTGGGGACATATTTCTTTACATATTTCACAGCAAAAAGTCATGGTGGCTGGCTGCACAACAGCGAGACAGCTCTAGTAGCCTCCATCATTTATTTGTTTTATTTAATATGTACTGCTTGAATATTTCAGGCCATTAATTTTGGTCTTGAAAACAAGACTCACCAAGACAGTCTTCAGTGAAAGCACTTCTTTTTACTCTCATTTCCAGAGATATGTGGGCAGAGACATCCAGCATCACTGCATACTGCAGAGTAAGGAGCATTGGTATCTTCCCCCTACTTGCTGTGTCACCCCAGGGGACACATTTTCCTGAGCTACAAAAACACTGAAACTTTACTACGACTGTAGGTCCTCAAAGGTTGACAGAAATTACCACATTTGCCTCATATTTGCATTTGAAAATGCCCTTTTGGATGTCACCACTTAAGACTTAATGAGGACTAGGTATTATAGACAGCATTGAGAAACAATAAGCCTCCTTTCGCTAACACACTGGTCTGAACTACCTACCGTTCCTCCCAAGCTCAATATAATCTGCTCAGGTAGTAGATGGTCATAATACTATTTCTGCTTTCTGAATACCACACATTTCTCACTCTTCTGTTGGTCATATCTTTGCGAGAGACCACAGAATACACTAGTATCCTGTTGTTAGAAAAAGCATATTGTACTACAGGATCTCCTACTGAGGCAAGATGCTAAACCGATCTTTGTAAGTCCCAAATTCTGTCTGGAAAAGGAGAACCAAAAGGATATTTTAAGAGCAGACTTTTTTCCATTTGCATTAGCTACAGTGTAAAAACACCAACATTAAGGCCCCGAGGGAAGGCCAAGGGAATCGGCTGGCAAGACAGAGCTGACATAGTGAGGCTGGATATCTTTAGAGTCAAAGTCAGAAGCAGGAAAATACCCCTAAAGGAAGTTTGATTAGTCCTTGCTTTTATCCTCTGGTTTTTCTGGTAAAATATTAGACATAACCTTGTTTGTTTCGTTTTTTAAATTTGTACTTGCTCACAGCTATTGCTTGCCCCACTTGCTGATTTTATCTATTTTTTTTAAGATAATTGTAGAGAGCTGAAATCAGAATTATGCCTATTAAAGTATTTGTACAGGATCTAGCATAAGCGGTACTGTTGCTGTGCTAGGATTTTACACTAATAAGACCATGTGCTTTAGATGCTCTATTGAAAGTTAACAGAAATCACACAAAGGAACAGATGTATCACACAGTTTGTAAGTGATACATTTGCTGAAATATATATACTTATGTTCAAAAAAGAAAATATCCAAACTTGCTCATGTTGTAAAACAAAGAATAAATTAATCAAATATTAATATTTAGTCTTGTTCATTCTTAGCTCTGTACACACAAGAAGCCTCCTTGTCTTATCTGTGAATTTACTAGGACAGGGTAGTGTTCCCTGCTAAAGTGTCTTACTCATTCTTGAGATGTTCCTAATGAGTCACACCTTGTTATTAGATGCTTTAGGAGGAAAGAGCTATATCAGGTGAGAAGATGTGTAGATAAACATATGGGGTGCTTATTCCTAACTTTTTTCTTCACTAATATTCTCAAACAATTCCATCAATAGGATGCTTGCACTTGCGTATTATTTATTTCACTTCACGGTAATAAACACTGGTATTACTGTGACCCACACAGGGATATTCTGATTGAGAAGCTGGGACCATAACCCAGCCTAGCATCAGGCAAAAGAGACTGTGCTGCCTTCTCAGAAATTTACCTGCATGTACATAAATGAAAAATTCTGGTAACGTTACTGGAGCACATTGTTTTTCAGTGAGGAGGGAAGATGACCAAGGAAGAAATTATAATGACCAACAGCAAAAGAAAATTAACTGCCCATTAGGTTACCTGCTCTCTGTGACTAAACACATTTTGTGCTGCTTATCACTAATTTTCACTGCATTCTTCCAGAGATAAGGTGTAAATACATAGCCTACACAGGGCGTGTGTGTAGGCATGCATCTTTACGCATATATGTGTATATATGCATCTTTATCTATCCTTACACACACACAAAACCTCCCTTGAAGTGATCAGTTTCTGAAATTCTCCCCAAAAGGCACAATCAGACCAAACAATAGTAACAGAGATACCGACCAGGTTGATTGGAGAGCTGAAAAAAAAAATCTCCTTCCTTACATTAGTTGAAGAACACTTGGTTCAACACAGATGAAATTTAGATGCAACTCTAAAAAAGCTACAGTTTCATAAAAAAATCCCGAAAGAAAATAGGCGCTGTATGTATTGACAGGATTTTCACGTTGCTGTCTGTCTGCAGTATTTTTTGGGTCATGGGGATGAAGGAAGGAATAGCAAAATGAATGGGACTGTTCAAGTAAAATAAAAAAAAAAATAGAATGTTTTACTAAATTTGTACCATTGGCAGTAATGCAAACAACTTCTGATGAGCACTTTGATTTCACTCTGAGCATTAGGCTTCTGTCGTATGCGATGTATCCTCAGAGAAGGATCCATCAAGAAGTTTTATGAATAAACAAGGCTAGAAGTAAAATGTGTATGTGAAACTACCCTGAACAAATTTGCATACACAAACATAGGTCTTTACTAACTCTATGTACACATATAGTCCACATGCACAGATATGTCCGTTATTTAATGACTGTCCCTATCAGAGTTTTTCTGGAATGTTACCTCTTCAAACCCTTTAGACACATAGATCTTGGTTATATATATATATAAACAATTTTTTTAAAAAAATAATTTCAACAATCATTTATGTCTTACATTCTCAAGTGTGTATTTTTCTTCTTAATTACTTTATTATTATTATTTGAAATGCATCTGGGGCAGATAAAGGATGTTATCTCTTACAGCCTGACTTAAAAAGGTCAATCAGTTTTCATTTAACCTCAAGGCTTACAGAGAAAACAAAGTAGTATAGTTTTCCCACATACATTGGAATAACAATAGTCACAAAATGATGGAGAAGAGTTTCAAGCTGGCCATGTCATTTGTTCTTTGTTCTTTACTGGACAAGACCAGACTTCTCAGAAGCCTGTATTTTCTGTCAAAAGTATTTCAGGGCATGCACTAGTTCTAACTCTCACTAGTTTTTACTCTTTTCTGCTTCCCTTTGAAATGTCTTATTAATTTATCAAATGTGTGGGATACAAATGTTTCTATCTATTAATACTACTTAAAAGTTCTTGAAGTGGAATGCTTTCTATTTAAGCACCAAAGACAGAAAGCCATCGTAGCCAATATCTACACACTTCTTAAAGCTTGGTCTCTTGTACAAGAGGGAAATACTAAGACAGCCAGAAAGGTCAAAGTCAAATCTCTCAGTGAGGTCTATGAGCAGGCTGTAGACAGAGTTTATGTGTTAAAATACTGATTTTATATACTTTGTTTCTAACAAGGATATAAAGTCTGTAAGCACACTAATTTCTGACATTTGTATTCCTTAGACCATCCAAAGTTTCGTTTCTTCGTTTGCTCAGAGCTAACTTAGTCTCATAAGGCTGACCAACTTAGGTTATATCTCACACTCAAATTTAGTTGGTGGTGTTAAGCAAGTTAGAGAACCTGGCTGCAGGGAGGGAGTCCTGAGTGTCCATGCCAAAGTAAACACCTAACTTTGCTTGTGTTTGTATAAACTGAGGCAACCTAAGATTATCTTTCTATCTCTTGAATGATACACTTTTTAAAATTCATATATTCATATTTAATAAGCCTTTTCTTCTCTGTTTTTTAACTGCAAGTTCTGCTCAAAATATCTAATGTTCATTGTTATTTATTTGCAAGAGCTGAGTTTTTTAAATAACATGGATCACACCTTCAAATTGTTTGAATTGGACTACCTGCATAGGAGTCTGCAGAACCAGACTGGTATTTGGTCTTTCTTAAGTGGATTGCTCTTAAATTGTTAAAATATATTTCTGTCTTGCAAACACCACACACATATTTTAAATATTTGTTTCCATAGAGGCTTTTTGGTTCCTAATCATTGACTTCACAGTCTTCAGATGAGCAGGTGTTCCAGCTGTGTTACATACTGTACTCTGTAAACATATCCATGCACCTAATGAAATTACAGTTTGGAGTCTGTGTAACTAGGGGGTTGCCACTTTTTAAAGTGCAGTTAGTAAAGGCTAGTCACAGACAGGCTAAGCAGCTGTCTGCATTTAGAGAACTGTTTCTGATTTACCAAAGATATAACATCTAAATGCACTGTTTACTACAATCTATGCTACTTAAAATTAAGATTACATTTCTTTTCATGTTTGATTTAATGTAAAAATTATACTGAAGTTCATCATTGGGCATCACTTTATATAATGTTATAAAGTGTTGAAATTAATATTAGAATTACAGATATTTGTCTATAGGATATTTCTAAATAGCTTGTGGAACAACAGAACATGAGAATACGCATGTAAATCTTGTAAATCAGTGGGAAAAATCAGTCCCTTTGGAGTGCATTAAAGAAAAGTAAATGTTATTTTAGGTAGACAAAGTAGGACCAGATTTCTGACTTCAGTAGAAGTGTGTTTGCCTACCAAAAGAGAGAGAACTATGAGCAAATTTGCTCCCACACTTCATTGCTAACTTTGCTGAGCTTTGCCTTGCACCGCCAGCAATCTCCAGCCTACATGCCCTTACACTGCAGCTGCCTGCTGCCTTAAGGCGGCATCCCAGCTGTGTGCTAGGAAGGACACAGCAAATGGGGGGAGCAGACAAGGATCACACACAGAGATTTCAAGTGAAGACACTGGCAGATGATGGCGCACGATTGAACTAGCACGTTTGAAGCCAACCCTGTCCCTAAGAAGCAACTGACGCTGCACAGCCATGCCCCTGACCCATTGGAGTAACTACCAAAACCACCTTTAAAGCATTCTCTAATCATTTGGAGTTGTCTACTGCTGTTTAAATTGGCCAGTGTGAAAGTTGTAGAAACAGGATAAAAAGATAGTTTCCTAATTCAAAGTCTGAAGCAGAAGTGTCAGCCAAATGACCATCCTTCCTACATGAGAACAGCTTTTTAACATCAGGTTCCTTCCAGTCAGAAAGGATGATTTAGGGTTAGAGGGTCTGGCTCCAACTCCCAACCCTTCTGACCCCATCCTCTGCTGACAGCCTCTGCAACCCCTCATAGCTTGCGGCCCTAAGAAGTGCTGAAGTACAGGAAAGTACTCTGACCCATGAAACCTCCCAAAATACCAAAGCAAAACACATTAAAAACATATTTCAATGACAATTGTTTGAGGCTAGGGAAAACCATTTTACAATACTTTGTATAGCTATTCGAATAGGTTATATGAAAGCTTAACAACTAGAAGCTGAATTAAATACTCAGAAAACATAGCTGTCAACCATTTGAGCAAAATATTCATGAAAATAATCAAAGCAAACACAAATGAAATCTCAACAAATACACACTGTGAAAACCTACTGGTCAACATCAATATTTGTTACATCAAGCTGTGAATTACCTTTGACATCACATGAAAAGTTATTTTGTGGTTTTGTTACCACCTTTAATTGTCTGAAGCAACAAAGAAGAAAACAGCCTAAATTTGCTCTTAAAGAGTGCTGTCTGATCAGAGCTTCTGTTTAAATAACACCACCATTATGTTTCCCTTATGTCACTTTTAGAAACATGATGCTGGATCAAGCAGGTTTCTTTAAAGTGTTTGGACTTTACAAGGAAGACTTAAGCTTTTGATAGCTCTGAAATCACACTAACTGTTCTGTCAAGTATTTGCCCCAGACCTAGATGTCTTGCAAAAGCACCTGATGCTGCATTTAAAATTCCCCTTTGGAAGGGGACTTCTTAGGGAAGCATTAGATGACCTAATGGGTCATTTTGCATCTCTCAACTTTTTACAAATTTAAGTACAGTACCCTAAAACCAAAATTAACATAATCTAGAAATAAGGAATTCAGCACAATTCTGAAATCTTGGGAAGGATCAGAAAATGATAAAGTGTGTAGCTGTATACCTCTGGAGAAAAAGAGAATGAAGATTTTGGAAGCTTGGACCGTTGAAAACAATGATCCCATTCCTAAATGAGCATAAATTATGGAAAGCAAATTATTTGTTTGTTAATTGTTGAGAATATATTCCACATGTCCATGTTCATAAAGATGGTTTGAAGACTTATTAAAAAATCCATTAATATTAAGAGACATTACCTTAATTGAGCAAACAGGGTTTTTTTTTACAGAAACCAGGAAAAACCATTGCACCTGCACTTGCAAAGAGTTAAGAGTAAAAAAAACTTTGATTGCCCTATATTGTTAATGAAAGAGGAGAAGTTTTAAAATAGATTCATATAGTAAACTTCAGAATTTGGAGGCAAAAGAGGTTAATAAATTTAAGTAACCAAGCTAAAAATAAAAGATTGTAGTTGCAGTAGAAAAAAATCAACAGCATTAGAGTGAAGTTGATTTTAGAAATAAATGCCTTTTTAAACAGTAATATAGGAGCCAAAACATATGTATGAACAGCTAAAATACTTGCAACCTTAAAAAAAGGTTAAAAGAGAAAAATTTAAAAGAATTGACCACACACTAATAGGCAGTTGAGGATTAAGTTACACCAGGATCTGCAAAATATGGGTGGTCTACAGTGCACCTTTACATAATATATGACAAAACTATTCCAGAATACAAGAGAATTTTGGAAAAACCTTTACTCAGAGATTTTTAGACACTTAGTGTTGACATCAGTGGAAATACACAAGCTGCTCTCTTGTCAACTTTCGCTTCCATTATCTCCATTTACAAGCAGTTTAGGTACCCCAGACCGCAGAGGCAGGGTCAAGACATGAGCAAGGTAAACCTCAGCAACCAGCCCAACCTCAGCTTTATGTTTGTAAATCAAAACTTAAATGAAGTAGCAGTTAATATTTTTGTCTTCTCTGAAGATGTTTCCTAAATGAAAATAAATCTAAGGGATATTTTTATTCTGCTCAGATGAGATTTCCTTTTCCACTGAAGAAAAACCTGAAAGTTTCACTCCACAGCAACAGATCTGCTGGAAATATGTGGAAGCTTCCCTCTTCTGTTACCTCCAATCCCATCCTGTCTTACTCTTGAAGGGGTTTGCAAACCCTGGGTTATAACTATCTCTGGATGTCCTCAGTAGAAAAACAGCAGGTGGAAAAAAATGCTTTCCTCCTGGTCCTTTCCTTTTAGCTCATCTCACCTTCAGTCAATGAAATTTTCATCCAACAACTGGAACATGACATCTCTGTCATTGTCATTGCTGGCTACACAATCCAAAGAGGTCATCTTTGGTCTCACCATGTGTGTTTTTATACACGTCTGCTTCCCAATGTATTTGTACCTTGTGAACACACCACAAAGCATGTGTTCTAATAGTTTTGGAGACCTGCTGGCAGATGTTTATAGGCAAGCAAGTAATACAATTTGGCTTTAAAGTGAGCTAAGTGGGGCTTTCCAAGCACAGGGTTTGGACTGGAACAACAAGCAATGTCTCTGCAGAACAGCAGAGGGAAACAGAGAGACACTTCTAGGTATAATATTAAACACTAATAATTGGTAGTGACAAAGTGGTTTGGTGGGTTATGTGAACTGATAAGTTTAAACTCATCACATTTAAACTATAAATAATTGAAAGGTTGAGTACATAGACTGACAGGCAGAAAGGAAGGTATGCAAATGAGAACTATAATTTATTAGAATAAAGAAGCCTTTAGCTTACAGCATGCTATTGCATGATTTTTCCTCATGACTCAACTTCAGTGTTTTAAGAATATCAGTGTTTGACATCTCCTTGCACTATCAGACACTGAAAGTGTGGAAAAAGTCTTCTAGAATATTTAGCTTTCTGGAGCTCATAAATGAATTTTTAAAAACAAATTTCAAAGCCACATGATTCACTTAAACTCTCAAAGTAGACAAAATACAGAGACTATTTCCTCAAGTTTTGCCAGAGCTAGTTAGCTGAAGGTTAATTTTACTCCAGTTTCTCCCCAAATATCTGTCTCAAGACAGTACTATCCATCTAAAACAAAAAAGTTGTTTTCTCATGCTCACATATATGAGAGTCAGTTGAGGATACACAACAGGGCAAGAGGCCTTCTGTAATGAAGATTTCTGTAGAAAGAAGGGTAATTTGGAACTTGAAACCTGAAAGACATCTTTTCCCACTACTATTTTCTATTGATTTTACCTAGCTCATTTAATAAAATTTAGAGATTACATGCTTAGAGCAATTTCTTTTTTACTAAATATTTCTAGGAAATTACTTGCCCTTTTTTTGGTCCTTTGTACCATGGAAGATCACTGGCAATTTTTTTTATGAAGCCAAATATTTCCAAAGCCATGTTCACATCCAACTCTTTTATTTATAGAATTTGGTATTTTTTACAACTGGCATAGAGGACTTTACAGGGCTTAGTGTGCTATAATAAGGTAACAAAATATTCCCTGATGTAAAAAATATGAAGGTCTTAAGTATACATGCATATATGTGCACATATGTGTGTGTGCCCATGTGCATAGAAGATAATGTATATACTTCACAATAAACAGAGAATGCTGACAAACCTAAACAAAGTAATGATAATACACAGACATGAAAGAGGAGGATAAATCATTATTTCCAATTAACTGTTCTGAACTAGACATAAATATGGTAATTACTACAGATGGGTTTATGAAGCTGTTGAATCTCTCTTTTAAATTAAAAGAAACTTTATCTTCAGTGGAGATTATATCGTTCACAGACTTTTCTCGGGTAATTTATATGGTTTCACTACCTGCAATGAAGATCTTACTGCCCAGAATGTTTCTTGATCTCTGCATTTCACACTCCACTGTCAATTCAGTGTTGATTCCAATATTGATACCACTCTCAATTCAGTTCATTCTACTGCAGTCTATTCTGCCATATTTCTGTCACAATTACTGAGAACACAGTAACTGATGCTTGTACAACACAGACACTAACTATACCATAAAAGTGCTCTAGACAAAAATGTAGGAGATTTTTTTGGTTAACATTTTTCTCTTTGGCTGACATGGTAGATCTTCCCTATAGCATTCCAAGTTCTTTAAAGCAATACTCGGTCAACTAAATCCATCCTAAACTCTACAGAAATCCCAGCCTTTGTGAACACGCTAAATGCCCTGTGTGTGCATGCACACATGTCTGTGTAACGTTCCAGACAGAAGGATGGAGAATCCATTACAATTAAATCTGCCAAAATGGAGCATGGTGAACAATCTGCGTTTCAAATTTTATCCACATAAATTCATACATGACATACTAATTGTACATATTCTTTTTCTGTATTTGAAATGTTTCTCTAGACTTCATGACCTAAAACTGTCTTCCTAAATTTAGCTGGAAGAACTGCAAAAGTAAATGATAATGTATGTGCCACAATATTAAACACAAGCATCTTTTTAAGTGCAAATTTTTGGTTGGTGTGCATTGAAACACTAAAAAATATGAAAACAAATAACTTTCCTGTGACAGATTCTATCTTCCTATCAGTCAGAATATGGTACATGATTTCTCTACACTGTACAAGTCCTGTTTGCAATTAGAGGAGACTAGCTGGCACAAGACAACTGCAAGCAGAACTGACAACTTGTGCTGACCTCTAGGAATTACACAGTTACTGAACAGTCATGCAGTGGTAACTTAATGCTCCTTAAAAAATTCAATAAAGAGCAACAAAAAAAAAAAAAAAATCAACATCCATGAGGGAATAAAATGCTTACAAGATTTGTTCTTACCTGATTCTCCTTGAATCTTTTACATGTCTAAAAAAACATATTGTATGAACAGGTGTTCATACTGGTCCTACTGTCCATAGAACTGGTTTCTAACCCTAGAAGAGACATAGGCACTTAAAGGTATGTACCGTGATCAGAAGTGACTGGGTTACCACAGAAAAGCATGCCAAGGTTTGCCAGTAGAGCCCTGATAACTGACTACATATATGCTATTTTCCTGTTCAGTTAACAAAGAAAACCACATTAGCTTAAGCCAAGAGTACTTACTCTTTCTGACTTTCTTGTACAGGTAGTGAATTTTATGTGATGCAACATCAAACTCTATGCTGTACCTACTGTATAGGTAGTAAACCTCATTCATGGTGAGAGAGAGGGGGGTGGGGAAGGAGATGAAGCAATTCATACAGCCCATTTTTCCTAAGGGTACACTGGACACGGGAAGAAGGTGTGCTGGGGGTCAAATGGTTTTTGTCATTAATCTTATCTTGCCCGAGAGCTGCAAATCATTTAATTTTCCTCCCAACCTCAAACTGTCTTTGTAGTGAAAGACAAACTTATTATGCTGAAGTAATTCAATTTTTTGCTAAAGGCTCCTTAAACCCACCCTTTAGGTGTCACTTAGATTCTCAAAAAAACCAGACTTCAAAGCCACTTTAATGTCATTTACTAATATTTGTAAAAGTCATTACGACCTCATGCCATACCATTATACCATTGTAAATAAGATACAGCCCCAGAAAAGGTGTCTCAAAGAGAAGATCCAATCACTGCAGGTGTAGAATGTACCTGTAGGTGTTGTTCAGATGTGTCAGACACACGAAACGTATAGAGAAAAGTGGGCATAAACGGAGTGTATTCTGGCACTGACATGCAATGTAAATCCAAATCTCCTTGTCAAATCAGCAAGACTTGGATTTGGACCTCAGTTTCTGACCAAACAGTTGGAATCTATTTTAGAGACAAAGGTCATTTGAAGGCTCTTTCATACTGTTTCTGAAATTGAGAATAGACAATTAAATTCCATTTTAAAATGCCTGGTACTTATCTTGAGCAGATGAAGATACTTGTTGAAGATATCTGATGCTGATGTCACTGAAGTACAATGTGAAATGGTAAATCCACAGCATGAGCTGGCTTTGGACTGGACACTTATGAGACTGATACAGCCCGGAAAAGTGTTCGCTAGTGGCCAAACGTCAATTCTAGGTTTGAATGTTCCCCAGGATTTTCAACTCATAATAATGTCTAAGAGAGGAAATCTCTTGGAAATGAGTACACCTTCTGAACCTCTCCTTTACATAACTTATCATAAAATACCAGGTTGGAAGGGACCTCAAGGATCATCTGGTCCAACCTTTCTTGGCAAAAGCATGGTCTAGGCAAGATGGCCCAGCACCCTGTCCAGCTGAATCTTAAAAGTGTCCAATATTGGGGAATCCACCACTTCCCTGGGGAGATAATTCCAGTGGCTGATTTTTTCTCATTGTGAAAATTGTTTCCTCTCAGAATCTGCCCAGGAGTAACTCGTACCCATTACCCTTCATCTTTTCCATGTGACTCCTTATGAAAAAGGAATCTCCACCTTCTTTGTAGACATTCTTTAAATACTGGAACATGGTGATAAGGTCTCCCCTAAGCCTTCTCTTCTCAAGGCTGAACAAATCCAGTTCTCTCAGCCTTTCCCCATATGACAGTCTTCCCAGTTCCATGATCATCTTTGTGGCCCTCCTCTAGACCCTCTCCAGCCTGTCCACATCTTTTTTGTATAGCAGAGACGAAAACTGAACACAGTATTCCAAGTATGGCCTGACAGGCACTGAGTAGAGTAGGATAACAACTCCTTTATCTCTACTGGTGATGTCCTTGTTGATGCAACCTAACATCCTGTTAACTTTGCTTGCAGCAGCAGCACACTGGTCACTCCTATTGAGCTTGTTGTCCACCAGGACCCCCAGGTGCCTTTCCACCAAGCTGCTCCCCAGCCAGGTAGATCCCAGCCTGTGCTGCACTCCTGGATGATGTTTTCCCAGTTGCAAGACCTTACACTTGTCCTTGTTGAAACTCATAAGGGTTCTGTCAGCCCACTCTTCCAGCCTATCCAAGTCTTCCTGCAGGGTGACTCTCCCTTTCGAAGTGTCCACTTCCCCACTCAGTTTGGTATCATCAGCAAACTTCATCAGGGTACACTTGATCCCATCCAGATCACTTATGAAGATATTAAACAGCATGATAGTATGTGCTAGTACTTCTTACCAGACATCAGAATTTGATCTCCAGAAGAACTTGGATGGATCTTAAGTACCTCATGATCATATAAGGCATTCCAGGTCCAAACTGAAGTCTAAAGACTCCATTCAGCTGCAGTCTAGTCTCTAGATAAAAGGCTCTCAAGCTCAAGCTAACACTTGAATTTGAGGTAAATTTTCATATATTTGAATTTGACCAAACTCTCAGTTTGAAACATCAAAATTCCCTAGGCATCTATATGTTTGATTATGGAGCATTTCTTATGTATCCAGCTTGATAGGACCAAAGGACACAGACTTTTTCCCCACAGTAAAAGGTACTTTGGGATTCATAAAATAAGTATTCATTGATCTGTCTCACTCACCTGCAAGGCTTGTCACAACAGATGTTCTCAGAGCTTATCTATGAAATCAGGCTCCACAGAAAAACAAAAAAAAAGAAAAAAGAAAGCCAACGGCACTAATATTCCTTTTTATGCCAAAGGGTGATTAGCCAGAGTATTCACTGGGGAAAATATATAAAATAAAACCTTGGGTACTAACCTAAACTATTATAGAATATCATACCTGGAATGCATTGAACTTAGCCATATAGAAGTGTGCCAACCACTAAAATGCATTTTCACTGAAAATCCTATTGCTTATGCTCCTAGCTATACAGGCAGGTAAGATAGTTAATAGTATTTTTTCCCACATATACAGTGGGAAAAATATAAAAATATTTTTATTTTTGCTCTGCTTTTCCCTTCAATCTGCAAGTAAAAGTTGCTAGAATTTTGCATTTTATTCATTGCTGTTTCTGTAAGCAACCTCACCAGTTTTGCCATGATTGTCGAAAAAATGATGTTGCTTTAAAATGCCAAAATAAAAAAGCGTCAGTCAGCATGTTGAACTTGCATCTGCATATGTAAGTATATCTGTCCCTCCTCATCTAAGCACTCTGTAGTGAGCCTAATGCTAACATATAACCATGCCTGTTCAATTAGTTTGTAATGAATGCCTCTGCATAGAGAAATAAAGAAATACTTCAAAATGAGGATATCGCCATCTGGTCCAATAGCTTTTAGTGACAGCAGCGAGTACTGGGTGCCTCGGAGGGACACGCTGAATCTCCTGACAGTCCAGAAGTAGTATGCTGCTAGGCATAGGTTTTCAAACCTAGGTAGTTATTGGTTTCATTCTGTGTAAACATATGAAGAACTTAAACTACTGAATTCAGGTACATTTCCAATATATTTCACTGTTTGTTCTTCATACTTGTCCTAGGAAAAAATGAGATCTCACACAGAAAAAAGAAATAATGATGAGTACAGAAAGGCTATCTCTGATTTATCTCTTCTTTGAAATAGAATTAGAAGTAAACTCCTGGCTTTAACCTCTTTATCATTTCCTAGACATCTTCTTTATCTACCACACTTTGTTACTGAAGCTGGGTAACCAATGTGAATGAGAAATCACTGAATATCAAATGACTAAGAGTCTGGTCTGAGAAATATATTCTTCACAAACAATATTACAAATGTTTTCATTGAAAATATTGACCGAATACTTATGTATAATGTCATCTATTTCAAGCAGGTTGTAAGAAGAGGAGTGAACTCACAATAAACTGATGCTAATTAACAGTTTTATTTTTTCTCACGTCAACATATTTAGCAGGTGACTTCTTTGAGCTATACACTATGACCCTTTCCTTAAAAAGTTTTAATGAACTTTGATATATCAACAGAGGACAAATCCTTTCTCTGGCATTCAGAAAACAATGAAAGAAAAGAAATTTTAAACATTCCAAGACATTGTCCAAATCAGAGGTTCATAAAGAAGAGAACAACTGAATAATCAGGACTACCTTGAATAGGTAGATAAGTCAATTGAAAAAACAAAGAGCCTTAAACTTGGCCAAACCTCTGATTGATTTGAGATCTATTTCCTATCAGTTGCACACAAAACTGCAAACTAAAACTGCAGAGAAAATACCTGTCAGACAAGTTTCTCAATTACAACTGACATAACACAGCTGCAGAAGAAACCTGTTAAAAAGATGTCAACATACCCATAGACCTTCAGCAGGAGACTTTAAAGAATTTTTTACAGGGAAAAGAGAGGCAGAGTTAATATGTTTCAAAAAGGTAACAATATTAACAATATTATTAGAACTAAAAATAGGTAAGCTAAGAAGCCAAGCATGAACTTCAGAAGATGAAAACTCATATTTAAACCAAATCAGCTCCTCTTACTCCTGCATATTCAGAGAGAAGGACCCCAGGAAATATTCAAAACATCTGCCATCCTGCTTATATCTATGCCACTGAGAGATCTTAAGAGATCATGGTGGTAGGGGATAACTTTATTAGAGTGCTCCAGTTCTCTTTTGCAGCCTCTTTCTTCACAGGCAGAGGTCTTACAACAATGCTCTTGTACTAGCAAGGATTGTGACTGGCTTTCACTATCTTCGTGGTGCAAATGGACTGGAACTAAGCTGAGAACTGGAATGAAATGTTAAAGTTAAGGGGGTGAACTGATGGGAAAACATTTCTAATTTATTACCCCATCCTCAGCAAAAGTTGAAGTCTCTTGTTTTTAACTCCACCATATATAAAATGGCAGAATTCCATAAGCAAAAGAAGGTTTAACTATCCGTGTTGACCTAGCAGAAAAAAATGTAAAATCTCATTAATTTGATTTTCTATTAGTATAGCAAGGTTGTCATACGTTCCAAAAAGTAAGAGGCATTAAACATTTCCCAGGTTACCCAGCTCTTGTATATTTCAGAATTTATGTATGTCTTTAGAAGTTGTACTAAGAAGGAAACATAATGAGCAAAGCAGTCCACAGAATACCTCAGCATAAAATTATAATCACAGAAAAATCACTTGTAGCAAGAAGTGCATTTTGTGCAAATAAAAAAGAAATAGTCGTTCCAAAAAAAATGAATCATGTTAGTAGTGTTAAAACTGGGCCATCTGGAGTTGAGTGCTGCGTTGTCCTCCCAACCACTTGCTTGAGGCTTATAAACATCATAATCATAAAAGCATGCTTCTAGAGGGAATAGAAATTGCCCCAGGTAACCATGCCTCTGTTAAACCAAGATGATTTAGACCTCAAAAGTAAATAGGCCACAGCTATTAGAAGCTAAAGAAATTAGGATAAGATAAGGTAACACCAGAAAGGTAACAGCTTCAACAATTTGCAAATGAAGAGCAATGCATGCACTCCTGTGGAGATTTTCAAGGACACAGAAAGAAATTTGCAACCTGTAACAAAATTCTGCTTCTGTTCATGTTGTAGCAGGTACCATATTGCAGGACTGCCAGCAATATGCTATTTCTCTTTCCTTTGCCATGAGAGAATATAACTATCAGCTTTTTTTCTAGAATTAGGCCTCTATTAAGTCGTTTCTTACTGCAAACATTGAACATAATCTTAGAGAATCCTAGGGATGGCAAACAAGCAGAAGAGATATCCCGGTTTCGGCAAGGCAGGTGGGTAACATATTTCCCTAAAGGCAAGTACATTTTGACAGCTTCTCCTCTCAAAATCCCATCCCAGGTTTGATCTGCTACTCACTAATTACCTGTCTTCTTGCTTAGCTCCATGTGTTCCCTTTCTCAAAATCTGAGTTTACTGCTTCACTTTTTTGCTATTTTAGAATAGTCTGTTCTCTGTCTTCAGAGTGAGCAGAGTACTTCTGTGCACTGCAAGAAGGCAAGATTCAGGCAAGACATTAGAAAAAAATTCCAGCAGTAAAAATAGCAAAGCACTGATATAAATGTAAGGATAAAGCAGGGTCTACTTAAAGTGTTAGAGGTTTTGTTCTCCTGCTAAGACTCAGTGAACTACAACTGGAAATCAAGCATAATTTTATTGAACTCAGCTAGTTTAGAAGTGATACGTATCTGTAAGGATAATTCAGCCCTAATTTGGGTAAGATGTTATTTTAATATGTTTTTAATATACCAGGAGAGTATTACCATTGCCAAAATTACTCAAGCCATCAGCACTAAGGGAAAAGCCACTTCTTATATTCAGCATATGGTCCACTTAATTGATGGAACTCAATCATCCCCAAGGACACACTTGCTACTGATGTAGTAGCTCTGTTTTGAGACTCCAGTCCTAGAGCCAGTAATGGAAACATCTGACACATCTGGGTACCAACATCTATGAGACTGAAAGGAAATACTTTGCAGATATAAAAATAACCCAGAAAATCACTGCCTAAAGATCTGTGTAGTATTCTCATCTATTTTAAGCTGTAACAGCGGAAAAACATGGGAGGAAAAGTGTTCCTGGGAAGCAAGAAATATTTTCTGAATAGTGTTGTGTTTTTAAAAGAAAATATATTGTCTGTGTTACCATAACAGTTTCAGGGGACAAAATCCTCTATTTGCCCCAAGACTAGAATAAAGGCCCAATTCACGTATACATTGTTCCAGATTTACATTTGTGTATCACCTTTGATATATGTGCATTTTTCTATAAACAGATTAATGGTGAACTTATTCAGGACTGAAATAGGCAAACACATCAGATTATTTATCTTTTAACCTAGTTAGAGAAGAGCCTTGTTTAGGAGTAAGTGCTTATTTAGTGGTCCATAGTTGTTTAAGCCTTGCCATCACTACTTATTGCCAGACCAAACAGGTAATTCATTTTTACTTAAACCATCAGATCAGTTTGATATTTATCACCATTGAGCAGATTTGAACTGATAACACAACCTTGCAGGAGAAACATGAATCTGTTCTACAAAATATGATGGAAGGATAAATAAATAAAATGGGAGTTTGACACTTTTTAATACTAAACTAAAACTGTAATGTTTCCAGATATTGGAATCGTGCCAGAAGAGCTTAGTACGTCACCTGCAAGGCAGGCAATTCCAGTGCAGTTATTGCTCTGCTTAGCTGAAAGTAAGACCATGAGCATAGATTTATTACATCCCAAATATGCATTCATATCATTGACAGCCAGGGTCTGAGAAATGCCTTCCTCAGCTCAAGATTTATCCAACCAAGTTCTCCAGCAGCCTAAAAAAAATACTGTGTATACTTTCAGCCACACAGACTTCTTCCTATTTTCTTAGGTTCTTCTCCTAATTAATTTCTACATTCTGTTTTCCAGCTAAGTCATTCCAGATGTTCTATCTTGCCCATTTTTGGCATACATGTCACAGCTCTAGTCCTTCAACTGACAAATTTCAGAAAGCATTTGCTAGATAGATAAGTTGACTGCAGAGAAAACTTGTATAAAATGTGACTCTACAAGCAGAAACAACAGAAGTTTTTCTTAGGAGAAAAGAAAGAGCCTTACTATGTACAACAATAGAGACAAAGCAGGAATAAAAATTATCTTCCTAGACAGATACATAAATGGTGTGATACTCATTTAATGCTCTCAGTCTTGAAAATGAGAAACAAACAATAAAAGTTAAATAAAAAAAAAAAACAGTCAGAATGCCTGTTTTCACACACCTGTGTGTAGCAATTAAGTTAGCCAACATACACTCAGCACTTCTGGCACTTTTATGGCTTTACTTATAAAACCTTTGCAAAATAGAATGTATTTAGAAATATAGTTCAGATATAACTTTCTAACTTTATAAACATTGATACTACCAGAATAATTCTTTGCATGCCCTCTATCACTACAAATCTTTCAAAGTACTGAATGCAGTTACCAAGATGAAGGTTGGTACAACTGAAGAATCTGTATTACTTACTCTCCAGGAAGAGTTTTGTCCTAAACTACCTCACTACTCAGTGAGGGTGCATGCTAGATTATTACAAGAGGTCTATATTGCATTAAAGCTTGAGGTCTACTTGTAACTATAATACTAACTTCTAAAATGATTTGATCTCTCTTCTTTAAGGTCTGGGCTATGTTTTGCTTTTGGGGTTTTTTTGAGGTAGAGGGGGATACTTCTGCTACTAGTGGAGAGTTAATTACTTGATCTTTTAAACACCTAGATTCTGGTGTCCAGACTGAAATGTTAGATACTGTCAAAGAATGCATAGGGGAATATTAAATATCATTATAGAAAATGACTATGCCTGGGGTAGAGGAAAGGAGACATAAGAAAAGCTCTTTTTGCCATACAAAGGTTAGGGTGTTTTTCACTGCGCTCATGAAAACACAGGAGATGCTTCTGACGCCTGTTGCTACAGAACAAAGATAAGCAAGGGCAGAACCTTGAAAAGCTCAGCTTGATTTCTCAGCTGGGTAAATTAGCCAAGGTAGAGTGTTGCACTCAAGTAACTATACTGTTTTCAGGATGGGAGTTAATTCCGACATTACAGATAATTCTACATTCTGCTGCATTGCAATATAACATTTGTTATCATATGTGATAAATCAGAATAATGGGATTACTGACACACCTAACTTTAGACATACTTGTTAAATTGTATCCTCACAAGCCCTACAATTATCATTATTGGTGGACTGTTTAATAAAACACTTGTCATAACTAAAAATAAATATACCTTGCTGTGTTTGTATTCTGACTACATTAGTAAACACCTGAAATTTAAGGCACACAGAATAAAAAAAATAAATATATAAACGCCTGGGAACAGAAGCTATTTGGAGAGAAGACCCAAGTTCCAAAGTGTGCTGCCTCACTTCTTGCATTCCATATTACAGTTTCAGATTCCTTATACAGAATTTTAAATCAAAAGTAAACTCACAGAAGCAATGGAACAATACTAGAGGAAAACCAAAGCAAGTGAAAAGAGAATTCAGGATCCTCAGTCTGACCTTTACAACACCATAAGCACTCCTTTTTATATCTCAAGGAAAAAAATAGCGGAGGCCATTAGGGATTCAGCCCTGTTCTAATACAAATTCAACTCTAGCACATAAATACAGCAAGAAAAAAGGGAGTTAGGAAATAAGGATCCAAGAAATATTATTTGTCCTCTTTTGCTTCTAGAAAAGTATTTAACAAAATATGGTTTCCATTATATATATATGCTAATTTTGACATGAGCACAATGGGCATATGATAGAAAAACTTTAATTGTGAATTTATTTGATTAAAATTTTGGAAAAGTATGGTGGGAACCCCTTTTTCCAGTTGATTCCACAATATGTACTATTTCTTTTCTACCTGAGCCAAAGGAAGTAAAAGCTTCCGATCATACACAGAAAAATCACAAGTTACATGGAATTGTCTGCCCAGCCAGAGTTTCTTGTTTGTGTATTCTGCCATTTTTTCCAGCAGCCTATGTGTCAACAGCTGCTCTTAATGCTGTAGGTGGCAAGCAGGCAAGGTTTTAGCTTGTGATGAGTAGGAAAAAAATTTTATGATGGAGACTGAAAGAATCTAAAATGGTCCTTCCTGGTTTTGATCAAACAGATATTGTTTAACATACTGACACGCAGAAAGAAATTTAGCCTTCCATACGAGGGGTAAGAGTCTAAGATAGACGATCACCATTTTCTCTGTCAAATTTCTCTCATTACTTTGTAAACACATAATAAATTTTTCTCAAGACACATCCAGTATTTCATTTAGCATTATTTCACTATAGCATCAAGAATGACTGAGTCTATTCTATCAATCCTACTATAGTTGGTTGGATGCTTCTTTAACAGTAAGGTTTGTTTCTTCCTCAGTCTTTTCAAAATTAATTCATCTCCATTAAACATAGTTTAGTTGCATCTAACATCACTTATCCCCACAGGTCTATACCCATACTGCCAATTCTCACTTCACTTTTTTGGGGAAAACATCTATCTTTAGCTTCACCAACTATCAAGGATGCGGTTTAGAAATCATATTAATTCTGGCCTTAGCTACAGATTCCAGAAAAGTAGTCTAAAAATAATTGGAGTCTTTATAAAACTGTGTTTTCTAAAGATAAGGGTGCTACACAATTAAATCTTGATCACTGAAATTAAACAAAAAAAAGAAAAAAAGCGTAAATTTGAGCAATGCATTGCTGTAAAATATAGGTATTTTTAAGTGGTGAAAGGATGCCTTATTTTATTCAGTTATCAGACAGTGATTAATCATATAAGCAGAGTATATATTGTACATTAAATGTGAAGTACAGTCTTCCTTCATCTAGACTATGAGCTCAAGATGCAAATTTATATCCATGTTTCAAAATCCCCCAAATCTCTATGCATTTCATTATGAAATATTAATATGCATAGCATGAACCAACTGGCACTCTATGGCTCATTTGGAGGGTGCTATTCCCTATATGACTACTTGGAGAGTGTATTTCTACAGAACGATTGTTGAGGGTGGCAGTCATACGTAGACTAAAAGCATACAATAGTTTTATGTTGCCTAGAATTTTGCTGAATTTCTGCATTATCATTTCCCAGCTTATCACCTCTCAGGCTTGGTCTCTCCTTCTGGGGAATTTTAAAGAAAATTTCAGGGAGAACTGTTCCACCTTTTTTAAGAACAATGCTAGAGAAAAACAGGTAACTGCCAATTACCAGAAATATTCTGTGTATGAACTTGAAGAGGTCTCAGAGTTTAGGGGAAAAAACCCTACCAGGGAAAAAATACAAACCCTAACACTTTCCTCCTGCTGCCAAGTGAAATTACACCAAGATTTGATTCAAACTGAACTCTCCAGAAATCACCAACAAATCTTAATAGTATGGCACACATAGCCCTGTCTCTGACCCAGACAGTTAGCATGTATTATTAACATGCTTCACAAAGATGATCAGGAATTTGCCGATTGCCTTTTATTACAAGGTTTTATTAGAAAAGTTACTGTCAAAACCTAAATGTGACAGGGTTGCCAGTTCCAGTGCACAGTCAACAGAATGACTTTTACAGATGCAGCATGGGATGGGCTCACCATGATGTAAGAGAGACCACAGCTGACTCCCTGCTTCTCTTACAGAGTAGTCAGCATCATAATGGCTACTAAGCAAACTTATGACAAAAAAGACCCCAGTATGAATCCATGGCCACCTGCACGCCTTGTCCCATTAATACTGACTATCTAAATGCAGAGGACAAAACCTCCAACGGGAGATTCTGTAAGGTATGTACAGTTTCGGAACAGATAATATCCATCTATTTCCTGAGCATGCACCAGCCCTAGTGCTCCAGCAGCTGTGCAGTTGGTCTGCTCAGGAAACTCACCCTGGTTCTCAGGGAGCCCGATCAACTCCTCAACACTTTACAACAGAAGGGGCTTTCACAGTTTGGTCCCCAGCTGGATCTGCCTCCTGACCAAGTGGACTGCAGTTGCACTTATGAAGGATGAGAGCGGGAATCAGGACCTCTCTGGTCTAATGAGCTTAATTTTCATTTTTTCAAACAAAGTAGCTGAGAAATTAGACAAAGATGCATCCGGCAGAACCGGATATAGAACTCGGACTTCAGATACTACATGTTTCACTCATATTTATGCAATCCCTTTTAACTAGTCAGCTTGGCATTTCTGAGTTCTAGACTGAGAACTCCTGCGTTACAAGAAAGCACAGCATCTTCTAACTTGGCTTCCCATTGCAAAATGGAACATACAACTTTTAAGCAGTCACACGATAAAAAGCAGCTTGTAGTATTCTCCATTGTTTCAAATTAAAAGGTAACATTCTATGTGCAGAGTCCAGTATAAATCCAGAGTAACCCTATATACTACTTTTATTTTGATGGAAATCAGGATCTGGTCTGAAAGTCTGTGATACTCACTGACTACAAAATAAGAGTGCCAATATTATACAGTGCAGACGAAGGGGGAAACAGGATCCCGGGGAGCATGCAAGTTGATGCTGGGGGGGCTGAACTATTAGACCTTCGTGCTCTGACTGGTAGCGTATGTTGTAAGAATGCGCACTTACAAAAACTGACAAAACTTGGTACAGCTGCACTGGCCCACTCTGCATGTGTAGAAGTCATTAAAAAAATCATTAAAAATGTATTGCTTAATATCCCAAGAAGCTTTTCCAATACAGTATCATTTGATTGACTGATATAGCAGAAAAGCACACAGCCCGAGGAGATCAGGCTGGTAATGGCATATGCATGATTACACCATCCATTTCTTCCAGTTATTTTTCCTCTGTGTTTATTGCAGTTGTTTCTCATTTGTAAATGAATGGCAATACATTCCATCATTTAAAATTAAATTTGGTGAATTTTAGTACTCATGAATCTCAAAGACAAATTGCAGCAGCTGGAGCCACAGACTAAGAAAAATAATGTTAATGGTCTTAAATTTTCCTGTAAAAAAACCTAGAGAAGACACTCCCTGAAAGTAGCTCCCGTGGAAACTGTTATAAAGAGAATTGGAGGAAGAATGAAACACTATCACAAGTGCTTTTATTTCAGAGAATTGAAATTGAGTCTTATAGTGGTTCTTCCCCAATGTTGAAAGTGTGAATTTCAACATTTGTTATTGCTCTGAAGATCTAAACAATAGATTAACTTTACCTCATGGTTTCTTCACTCTTGTGTACATTTCTAATTATTTCACTGGAAAGCATAAATTAGCTTTACTTCCAAATCAGAAAGGAATTATTGTGAACATATGATGACCATTTTCTTTAAAAAAAAATTTTCTCATTTTTTCTATTATGGAAATCCAGTAGAACTTTTCTTTAGGTATTATGTAAAGCTAAGCAAGGTTTTTCTTTACCAATAAAGTATTAAAATATTTAAGAATATATGATTTTTAAAGAATTGATTACAATAATGACTGCATTTGTTCTGGAACTCTAGTGTTACAGTAACCTGAGCAAGCAAATAGAACAGAATAATGAAAATTTGATATTTTTTTTCTAATTGGCCAGTAAAGTGAAATAATCATTCTAGCTGATGAAATCTAAATTTCACCTAGACCTAAACACTCTAGAGATGAGAATTTTGTTGGTAGGAAGTTGTCTTTCTGCCAGCTGAAAGGTCTGGAATATTTTACAGCTTCCCTACAATCTTTGTTTCTGGACAAGATTTTCCAGGTGCTGCTATTCTGGCAGACAACAAATCCCAGTTTTGAAAAACAGACTTGAAAACCCTAGCAGCAGGCAGCATGCCCGTGGATTGTCTGAAGAGAGATGGGCCCCAAAAGACTGCAGAACAGGGATGGTGCTGTACTCCAGCCCCTACAGGACTGGCAGGAATCAAAGACCCTCTTAGGGTTTATCTTGGCAATTTATAATTTGCAGTGTGCTAACCATCCTGCACTAATTCCTTCCATGGACAAGCATTAAATTAACCTGGGATCTTACCAGCTGTTCAACCTGAATCATGTTCAGACTTTTCCCAATGACCTTGCTGTCTGCTATATCTCTTAGATATGCCCATCACCTCAGCTCCTTTTTCTACCAAGTCATCTTATATAAATGGTCCTTAGTATACTAAGCCTTAGATCTACCTGGAGTGACTCCCACATAAAAGGACTCTCTGAAATGAAGACTAGTTTGCATTTGCAGAAATAGCCCCTATCTTATTTATAATAACAGTTAAGAAATAACAAACTGGAGGCAACAGAAAACTGTTGGTTTCATACTAATGCTACTTACACAAAATATGCAACAATGTATTTAAATAGATTTCAAGTACTGTAGAAACTTGAAATAGCTTGAGTTTTATACTCTTTCCACACCCTGATATGTTACTATTTTGATAAACATTATAATTTTGTTAAATGTTTGTAAAATCACTGTTGTTTCTCTAGAGCTCACAGAACTGTTGTAGAATGCTTAAATGGAGCTCCAGGTCCAGTGATGAGATATAAGATTAATGAAAATGCATGTATTTACTGTCAGGAAAAAAAGCAGTGTTTATAAAAAATTCATAGATTTCATACAGATTATATATATAAAAATTTTGAAAATCAATTTAGTTCATTAGTTCAGGTAGTTCCGAGGTGTGACAGACATCTCCAATTTTCAGGATAGACACAGCAGTTTCTGTTACTGCCATTCTTCCTTCCCTTGCTTCTGCCAATGATACGATTCTCTTGGAGAGTTTACCATTCATTTGGAATGCTGCTGCATTCATCTATTAAATTCACACTTTTCTGTTCAACTCTTTCACCATTTTCGCTGATTTTGGAAACATTAATTTTTATTAAAGCAGCATACTCACCAAGCAGGTAAACAACATGAAAGCATAAGACCTTTAGCCAACATAAAAGTTTGTTTCTCTCTGGCAGTGGCAAAATTAAATAGACTAACAGGAAACAAATCAGACACTTTGCCTAACAAGATCTATTTTAAATGTAAATTTTCCACTATGGCCTCCATTATCTTTATTTTTTTATATACTTTTTTTTTTTCTTCCCCTTAGAGATAAGCAGAGTTTCTGGGTTTAAATTTTTAAAAACTTGGGGTTTACACACTCATATATCTTTTCAGCCCAACTATTTGGAATCCAGCAGCCCACAATAAAATCCTTCCTCTTCCAAATAAACTGAATTCATTATTCATACTTCAAAGCCACAGTCATCAATTCTCAGGGTGAATGAAGCATGGTTTAGGGCAACAAATAGTCAGCATATGTTTTGTGCATTTTCTTCCCCTAAACCGAAGCAGACCTACATTTGTGTAGTTTCTCATCTGCTCTTGGGTAGCTTCAGCATTACCATCTGTGGGAAAGCAAGCTGCTTTATCAACAAACATTGAGCTATATTCTCAGAGAAAAGAAAACAGAAAAAGAAAAAAAAAAAAATCAATGAAGGGTTTTATGAACAGGCTGTCTGAATTAACCATTATGCAAGCATCTCCTTTTTCCTGGATAAACAAATAAAAAGAATGCTTGTTTACAATGATAATTAATGTTCTAGTTCTCTCTCCCACTAAAAAATTGATTTTGAAAGATAAGAAACAATGTGTTCATTTATTTTTCACATTTAATAATGCTCATTTATTCTACAATATGTGCTCTAGGTTGTGTACATCATCTTGAAAAAAATAATTTAGAGGTATTCATTCTTGAAAGGTTAATCGATTTTTCAGTTGGTTTTGATTTTTTTTGTTAATTTTTATTGAAAGATAAAGACATTTTTCTTCACAAAAATAAGGATTTTAGGAAGAGTGGGGTTTTATTTCTTTTCAATTTTATGTATCTGAACAAGTTGATCAATCAAATCTGCACCAAGAAAAAAATAACTTAAACATACTGTGGCCAAAAAATTTCTGCAAAACATTTTCCAAACAAATGAGTACATATTTTGTTTAATGTTGATGGTGAAAATTTCAGCCCTGAAGTAGAAAACTGAGAAACTTCTTATGAAGAGAAAGACTTTTTTGGAAAAGAGGCCAACCTCAAATTACAACTGAATGAAGGGTTACTCTCAACAGGCTTGGCACAGTGGGGTGAGCAATTTCTACTGCTTTATAATAATGATACAAAACATCAGATCAGAGATTAGCTTTACTCAACTGACAACCCCACAGATATTAGTAGGAAATATTCACAGAATCATAGAATTGTTTAGGCTGGAAGTAACCTACAAAGATCATCAAGTCCGACCCCGCTGCCATGGTCAGGAACATCTTTCACTAGGTCAGGTTGATCAAAACCCCGTCCAACCTGACTTTGAACACTTCGAATGATGGGGCATCCACAACTTCTTTGGGCAACCTGTTCCAGTGTCTCAACACCCTCACCGTAAAAAAAATTCCTTCCTTATATTCAGTCTAAATCTACCTTCAGTTTAAAACCCTTGCACCTTGTGCAGTCACTACACTTAAAATGATCCATACATATGTACAGTCTTAGAACCAAATAATTAATAATAAAGATGTATTTCTCTCATTGCATTTTGTGGGAACACAAGAAGAAAACCACAGGTGATGAAAATCCAATTGCTTCATGGAAATGCTTAAAATAACAATATATTGTTATATATGCAACAGTATATATAAATGCAACAGTAATTACATAAGAAATCTCTACAGAAAAAAGTTATAAATGTCTGTAAAAAACCAAGAAATTTCATTTCAATTCAAAACCAAAGCTTTGAACGACATACTTCTGTAGCTTCAACAATATTTTTTGTGAATATTTTTTGGATTTGGTGACTCAAAAATCCCTTTCTACCACTCTAAATAGGAAAAAAGCTAGAAAGACCTGTGTTTCTCTCAAAGTAAGACAAAGCAGAATCTTGACTTAGAATTTTTCACTATGTTAATGTCCAGTCTCTGAAAACCAGTACCTAAGCACACACACAGGGCAAGTTAATTGCAGGGACTAAACATAATCTGCAAAACCTGCAGATTAAATCCTGGCTGCCCTGAAGTCAAAGGCAAGCACCCCACTGACCACCTTACTTCAGTGCATTTGTATGTTAATGAGAGCATTAGGCTGATAAGGACCCCACTTGTCTATCCTACCTCACTGAACCTCTACATTAATGAAATATGCAGACATACAGCTTCTGCTGGAGAAATAAATGGTGATAATGAAATCAGGGAAAGTGTAATTTCTCCCAGTGGGGGAATGCCATGAGGGAATTGTACCTGGTGAAAAAATTTTAAAGAAAACTTACCAAAAGCTCAGGAAGAAGCCACCTGAGTGTGGAGGAAGATTGGGAAATTTGGAAGAAGGCCTACTCGGCTAAGCAAGGAGCTTCTCAATAAAACACAAGAACACAAAAACAGACGGCTGAAACAAGGGCAAGCAACAAAGGTGGAATATAGAAGCCATGTATGGATACTTAAGGAAAAAAAAAAAAAATCAAGGAAACCAAAGCCCAGCTGAAGCTAAAATTATCATCAGACACTAAGAGTCACAAGAGGGACTCTATGCCAGTTACAAAAGGAAGTTGAGGAAAGTGAAGGTCTGTTGCTGGGTGGAGGAGACAATCTGGTGACAAATGATACAGGAAAGGCTGAATTAGTTGATAACTTTTTTGCTTTGATCTTCGAAGGAAAGTTGAGCCTCCACCTCCAGGTGAATCAGCACATTTTAGAAAGGAGAAGGACAACTAACAGTGAAGAAGCAACAGGTTAGAGACTCCATTAAAAAGTTTCTTGTATTCAAATCCACAAGGCTGGATGAGATTCACGTGAGGGTGTTGAACAGCTGGGTGAACTGAAAAAATCAATCTTAGTTTACCAAAGGTCACATTCCTGTCAGCCATGTCCTCAGAAATCAGAAATCTACTGTAAGTCAAAAGACATGGATAGAAATGAACCCGAGACCAAGATTCCCCAATCTGCCTTTCAGAAATTACCACAAAAGATGGATTCAGAAAAAGATGAGATGTATCCCTTCTTAAATAAACAGTAAGACAGGCTGGAAATAGGATAGCTGGTGCGAAGGTAGCAGCTGAAATAGTGATGTGCAGATCAGACCAGATGCAGCAGATGACTCATTTCTTTGGCCTTCTATGGTGTCTAGCATGCATGGGTAATACATTCTCCAACACCCGCATGCTAAAAATGTCGAATTTAGTGTGCCCTCCAGAAACAGATAAGGTTTAGGACATTTTCCACTGATTTCTGTGGCTTTAAGGCAGAGAAATGTTAGTTTAATTTTGGATAGGAGGAACAATAAAGGACCTTACTGGAAGAAATAGTTATTAAATCAGTACTGAAGGCTAGGAACTCAGAGCCAGTGTGTCACTTTCCATCCAGTAAATCTGGACACCATGTACAGATTATTCACCTATCACATTGAGCCTTTTTTTTTTTTTTAATAAAACATATGATATATACATCTAAAAAACCAGTTTAACACTAATTATTTTCACCCTCCTTTAAAAATGTCAGCTTGATTTTGAACAGGTAAGACTTTATAGAAGCTTTCTGCCAGTGAGGCAGTCTGTGACCACTCACGCTCACTTGACTATATGTTAGTGTGTAATACATAACATATTAAGCTTCTGCAAAATAAACGTTTGTAAATTGTACACTGGATGTTTTTTAAACATTTGTTCTCCAAAACACACTGTGATGCTAAATGTAGCAGTGCGAACATATGAGTTAGTGTTGACACAGCCAGATTCAGCTGCCTTTAGGGAATATTGCATCTGGATCCTTTATGAAGTACAGCATTTGACCAAGAGCAGTAAGCTTACTAGCTTAAAAATAGAACACCTTCTGTTTTGTTTCAGAGCTACCGTTATGCCATAACACACTTCGATAATGTCTACATAGCATTGGCAACCACCCACTAACCTCTCCCCTCAAGATGGATAAAGAATAAGAGCTACAACTGCAGTCGATTGTCCTACACAACAAGCAGAGGTGAGCAGGACTCATTAACACGCTAGTTCTCAGATGCTCCCTTTTCTGCGAAAAAATAAGTATGTCTGCTTGAGCTTCTACAGTAAGTGGTAAGTCAAAGAAAAGGACTTAGTAACACCAGTATCAACAAGAGAATTGAAAATTTCAGCATCATCCAGGCAAGCATGAAGGGGAATTACTAAACAGTTATTGTTTACATTCAGCAAAATGGTTTCATTCTGAGTGCAGATGACGCACCGTTTCTTGGGGATAGAAGAGGTGGCGCATCATATCAATAATATCACTGTCACTATTGCATTAATGCCCAGTGACATCTGCCTAGCTGGATATCCTCTCTGCCAGTCTAGAATATCAGGTTCCCTACAGAGACAGATACATCTAGAAGGTGTTCAGAGTAGGTGGGATCATTTGCTCTTGCAGAGTAGACCATCCAAATAAACACTAAGGCCTCTCTTCTACCAAAGTTCCTTAGCGAATCCACAGAGATACTGCTCAGACTACATGAAAACAATTCACATATTGAAGGCTACATGTTAGCCCAGGAATTATAACAGGACAAAATATGAAAAAAAATCACTACGTATTGCTGTGTTTTTAGGAATGCAAAACTTGAACAACAGAAGTCCTATCAACTTACTCTATTCTGAGAACAAGTTCAACCTGTAAAGGCAAAAAAGGGAGAACAAGAAACAAACCAATAGGCTTTATCACACCATAAACTATGCTTGCACTCCATTCCAGGGGGGAAGCTGCAATAGCTTTTTTTGTTCAATTAGCAACAAGCCTTTCAAATGCAGACAAGCTTTTTCATTTATCAGTGAGGAAGACTCCTCTTCGTAACCTATAGTTCCAATAGAAATCACCCAACTGTTCACCAAATCAAGAACAGGAAATCTTATGGCAAATTAGTCATACTGAAAGCTATAGAACTTAATATTATCTAGGGATCTCTAATTTAGGAAAGGGAGAAATATGCTCTTTTTCTCATTCTGCAACTACACTAATTAAAGAATGGCTCTCTGAAATGGAACAGGAATGTGACTAGAAGTTACAGTTTTATTTCAAAGAACATGTTTCTATTGCATTTACAGTTTTCTGCATAGTTCTACTACTAACCAATGTATTTCAGTATACACAAATAAACAGCACATAATTCAGTGGTATTGATGATATGCCATGAACAGCATGAATGTCCTGACTGATAGCAAATGTAAGCTAGAGGTTATATGCACACATTTTTTTTCAGCAATGATTATTTAATCTTTTCTGTATAAATCATTTCACCATGGAGGATAAAACTTGAGATTTGCTGTTTCACATATAAGATATCAGAATTAATGGAGCGCCCTGGAGTATTCTGAGACAAGCAGACTTATAAACCCAGATGTCAACAGGCATTTAGTAATTACAGGCAAAGAAAATCCAACCAAAATCATGTAACAGGTTAAAAAGCACCTTTTGGCAGACTTTAGAAAAAAGTCAAGGAGAAGTAGTACAAAGAAAACTAAAAGCATTTTTTTCCTCCCCAGCAATCCTCAGGTATGTCTCCCAAACCTGTTGCACATCTCTTACCACAAACAGCTAAAGAATGATGTTGGGATCCACCTTCTACTTATTCTTACATCTTTTAAAAGACTTCAGACACATTAAAGAGAGCATGATCAACATTTACCCAAGAAATACACTTAAAGTCAAATAGATATGGCTAATAGAAGTGTTCCAAAAGAGATACTCACAAAATATCTTCAATACCAATGAGATGACAGTCTGGTTGTACACCTAGAATATTAATCCCCACCTCATGTCCTTTACTGCCAGCTAACCCCATCACAGATTCCTGTGGGAGAACACACAGTGACACTTGTGGGTGATGCTACAAAAGAAGAAAATTAAAGGATGATTGGAGTCAAAACTGGAGTGAAGGACAAGGAGTTAAAGATGAAATTCTAAACCATAACGCTGGCAGTAAAATACATATCATATTTTTATTGCAAGAGTCCCTTGACAAGCAACAGCCTTCATTATTATCTTAGCTTTACTGCTCTGTCCTTGAACTGACTTGTAACCATTCAGTCTAAAAGAACACATAGCAATGAGATTATTTATGAAAGGTAGCACTGGTATTTGTATTAAATGGTCCTATACTTCCAGTGTTTTGAAAGCACTGAATTGATCAGCAGCTGGTCTGCATTCTAGATCATAAGCTTTGATTTTTGATGTCTACCTGTTTACATCTACTCTTTTTTTCCAACTATAGACAACATTCTTACATGCTTCAAATATATTATTTTTATTTATATGCACTTTGGGTGATCACAGCAGTGTCTGTGCCTTCACTCAGCATTCATAAAACACTTGATCATCCAATGAAAGGCCCTCTATGAAAATGCATCTATTACTGTCATACTATGCAACATGGGGGGAAAAAAAAAGGAAGTATAATTCTTCACCTGTGCTATTAACCATTGTTTCACTTGCCAACTGTCACAATATTTAAACAAAAATGCTGTAATAGAACTATACTGTGCAGCCAGTGGTTCTCCAGGTTCTGGGAGAAGCCTACCACACTGTATGAAGCAACCACATATCTCTCATTCCTGCTGCAGGTTGCTCAAAGCACCCACTTAGTCTAGTATTCCCACAGTACTAGACCACTGAAATATCAAACCTTTCACTCTTTTGCTATTAAGGTGCCAATACAAATATGTTGCTTCAAGGGTATCATTTGAACTAAAGTATAAGATTGATTCTACCTGACAAATCATTCAAAACAGATGCTTCTGGACAACTTGAAAGAGTAACATATCCAGGTTGTGAGAAACAGCTACTGCAGTCCTTAAAAAATATTATGCTCTCTATGATTGATTTATAGTCTTTTTATAAGTGCTGATCCCAAGTTGGCATGAAATTTAATTCATGGGGAAAAAAAAAAATAGTTCTTGTTATGGCAGCTCATCTAAGATGAGTGTTAGTGGTATCTCCAAATTCTACTAACAACCTCCTGAATGTGTCCAAAAGGCTCCACTGAAGGTTAAGTAAGGTTGCTGTTTTCCCACATATACTTTCACGGTATGCCAAGTCCTTCCTGCAAACATTTAACAATCCAGGCTGGGGCTTGCAATTGAGTTTAGATCTGTTTGTATACACCAGCAGTTAAGAATTTACAGGGCTTCCGTTTGATCCTTTCCCAGACATTACACAGTTACTTCCAGGTAGGAGACTACAGCCTACCTGCTTGGATAGCGTCACTGACAAAGTAGGTCACAGTTTCATCTCACAACAATCTAAAACACAGGATATCTAACTAGAAGTTAGTGACGAAACAGAAGCTTCTGCTGAATTGTCCTGCTTTCTTCTGTAATGAGTAGTTTGTTTAGGGAAGCAACATATAGTACTGGTTACCATCTTCAAATCCATGGAGAATTCAACAGCTATTTACCTGACAGACAGCTTTTTGACTCTATTCAGTAACACTCTAAGAGAATGTTGGTTATTACTCTTGCAACTTCATGATGTAACTCCATCTAGATCTGATGGCACATGTTTTGCTGGGCAAGTCACCTCTTTATGTCAGCCAAATCACGAGTCTGACAAATTTGATTTGGCTACGCAATGATGGAGCAATGATGCATGTTAAATCTGAAGACAAAAATCAAGCTGGAAGGGCCTGCTAGCTCTTCAAAGACCATGGTGAGAACTCAAAATCATCTTGATTAAATAAGTGCCCTGAAGAAGCAAGACAAGAGCAAAGTATCCCACATGGAATGAACTGATCAACTGCATAAATGCAAGACAAACAACACTACTGAGGCCTGTAAGGTCCTCAGAAAAGAATCTGGGGTTCAAGCAATTAAACCAAACACATATCAACTAAATGAGGCTGTTAGGAAAAAAAGCAAACCATACCATGAAAGAAAAAACAGAATCTCTCTGTATAAGACTCAGAAAGCACTTTGTTTATTCTGATTGATTCTGGAAAGGTATTAGCTAAAATTCTGTATCTGGGTATGAAAATGACTTGCAGAGGTCATGATCAATAAGAGGATTAAAAAAGGAGGATAAAAAGGATCAAAAGTGCAGGAGTCAAGTTGCGAGTAAAGACTGAAAAGACTGGGGTTGTTTGGTCTAAAGTACAAGACACAATAGCAATCTAAAAAATATGAAAGATTGCTAGAAAGAGAAGGTTAATAAACTGTTTTCCAGGTATAATTAAGTACAAAAAATAAATCATGGACCTAAATTTCAGCAAGTAAGATTAAGTTAAACTTATATCTTCTGTGCAAAACTTTTCACTTTAGAAAGATATAAAATGTCTATAAATTGTGATGAGGACTTGCAAGATGTCCAGTATTGGAGGGCTTCAAGAAAAAGTTACACAAAAATCTGTAAGAAAAACACATGTATGGTTGATGTTGCCCTGGCAGAGCAGGAGTCTACACAGCAACCTCTTCAGGTCCCTTCCAACCTTACATGTATATAATTGAATCAGTCAGTTACATTCAATTATTACTATATTGTTAGTAAAACAGATTATAAAATTTATAAGGTTTCATGATAAAATTAATTTAGCAGTTAATTTTTCAGATTATCCCTAAGAATCTTTGAAGCAAAAGCTCCATTTCAAAGACAACTCACAGCTTCTCTACTTTGTATTCTGACTTTTTTTGGGGCAGAACATGAGCCCATATTGTTACGTTTGGTTTAAGTTGTCTGGAGGACAAGGCAGAAATGTAAAACAAGCAAATTAAATAATAAAAATGCCCATCTTCCCATTTTGAGGCATTATGTCATGCTAAAACATCTTGTGTTATTTCATCCAAGATGAGCAAAAGAAGGGAGAAAAAAAAGGAGAAAAGGAGAAGAAAATGTGTAGTCCACAAATCTTACCTGACAGTAAAAGAGAACAATTCCCCTATTGCTGTCTAAACAAAGCCTGAATTCAGGAACACTCTTTAAAAGAAATATTAAGTTGGTATGACTGATTGCCAACAGATCCTACAGCAGAAAGAGAGTAAAAGCAAGCTGACATCATCTATTCTGAACTATTTTGAGGCTTTTATTATAACTTCAGTATAAAAATGGCCTCTAGACAAAAACTTATCACGTAGACCTAGAATTATTTATACTTTTTCCCTGAAAAAAACAAGGGCATTATTTTGTGTCTGTAATGGTAAATTTTCTGCTTGAATAAGTTTTCATGACAATGTGAAATGCTGCAGAATATGATAGTCATGTCAAGGGTGAAGCAAAAACAGTCATATGGGGGAAAAACACCTCAGTGGGAGCTGCCTGTGCTTCATTCCCTAAAGAGGCTGTTGTGAAAGCATATCAAATATCACCTGCTGTTCAGGGACCACCTCAGAACACAGAGGACTGGTAACAAGCTCTTTTCAGTCTTGATTTCGTTTTTTATTTCTCTTCATGAAGGAATTCATACATTGAATCATGGGAAATAGGAGGTCACACATCATTTCATTGATTTGAATGAACCTCATTCTTTGAATTTCACAGGATTATGGACTTTTGTAAATACACACATTAAATGGGATTAACAATGGGAATACTATGCACAAAAGAAGCATCCTCACTATTTCTAGAAATGATTGGTGAATACTAACACTTGGTATTTTTAGTTCAATACAGTGAAGTATTATGTCAGGAAAAGAATATTCATCAGCAAAATATATTTCTGAAACTCCTGGATCTACAGGAAAACAATAACAATGAACAACTAGCAACTCTGACAAGAGCAAAGTCTTTTATGAAGCCCAGTTCTTTTCTCACCAGCTACCTATGAAAACAAGTTCAAAATGGGACATCTCAGTAGGGCATAAAAATTGAAAGTAGCACATGATAAGCATACACAAAACTCACGTTAAAAAAAAAAAAATCTCCTGAATATATTTCCGAAGTTGCAAAGCATATCATTGTAGATTTGCTCAGAAATACTTGTCTTTTATGTTACTTACACTCATAAAATATCAAGTTATACATGAGAAAAGGATAGTGTTGCTCTATGTGAAGTAAAAGAAAAAAGTTTCAGCACTACAGTTTCTTATGAACTTTTAAAGCCACTTTTATGCTTGGCTTGACATTTAAGATTCAGTTTAAGTATATTCTCCTAATACAGAAATAAAATCTTATTCGTTGTCTCATAGAGGTCTCATGAATGTGCTAAATAGGACTAACTTCGGATTTGGCTAGCTGGATGGGTGCAGACAGTTACATGTGCATGTTGCCCATGCTGAGATGTGCCAGCACACAAGCCAGCTCCAGCATAAAAGCATTATCGTGGCTCTGAGCTGGAATTAATATATCTACCTCTCAACAGGGCTTAAAGTTGAAAGAACCTTTCTGTTTATTTGACTTCTAAATATGATTTGTATTGGCAAACATAAAGTAGAAAAGCACATTACGGTAGTTTCATTTCGTTAAATGGTGAAAGGATAAAAAAGTCGATTTAACCATAAATCTTTAGAAAATTCAAACTGGCAGAAACCATATTTTTTTGCAATCAAATTTAAAAAAAAAAAAAAGGAAAAAAAAAAGTAGGGTTCTGCACCAGTTTCTTTAGCCAGCAAACATTCTCCTAACTGTGATTATATAGCATCACTGCTAGTCCAGTGAGGCATATAAAGCATCATGAGTTCATATGGTTACCCTATGTAAGCTGTTTAAGACAATACAGATGTAGGGTAAGCTAAATTTGGTTAAGTTCTAGTTTTTGCTGGTTGAAGATTGGCTTCTCAGATTGGAATTTTAATGGAACCAATGGAAGTTGGGCAATCAATTCAGTTTCAATGAGGTCAAGTGCCTAAATCCATCAATCTCCTCTTTAAAGTGTACAATGACAAATTCCCATGAAGAATAGGCTGATCTTTCAGAAACAGTAACTGTATCTCTCAGTAATTTTAACAGAACTTGCAAAATCTTCTTTTCCTCCATTTGTCATGTGACTTGAAAACCTCCCTCAAGCATCGTATTGGAGATTCTAGTTTTATGTTAAAAAACACTTAATTAATTACAGTAACATTTCACTCCAATATACGTATTTGTTACATCTTCCAGAGGGATACAGATGCTCCTCAAGTCCTGCAATGGCTTCAAATGAGATATATCTGAGCCTCACTTTTCCTCAACAGCAGAGAAAACAACTCCTATTTCTAGAATGATTCAGAAAAGGGAAAAAATAATTGATTCTGATAAAGAGCTTGAGGATACTTATTTCAGCAAAAAGAAACCAACTTTTCAACAGCGAGCAAGCAGACAATTGTGAAATACACTAAAAAAGACTAAGAACTATCTAGAAAACTACCTAGGAAGTGCTGCAGTATACTGTCATCAGTGTATTAAATGCCTCCAATTTACTTTTTGGCAGGTGATCAATTCAGAATTAACATTAATTTGTCCTTAACATACTAATTACTGGTAGCTTATTTTACATAATTTTTAATGTTGTTCTTGAACAATACATCTGGAGAATGATTATAGCGTGTACGACCCTGTGCAACAAAGAACAGTAAGAAGCTAGCCCTTGATCTAATGGAGTAACATTGTCAAAAAATAAAACTGAACATGAAAGCACAGGGAAAAAAAATATCAGATCAAGCAACATTAATACTGTAAAGACAGTATCATTACATTAACTTACTTAATATCATCTTACTTTTTCAACAGGGAGGGTGAAAGGTGTTAACCCGAGTGGAATTAAAAAAACGAGGCTAGAGGACATTTAAAGAAATGTAATAAGGAAAAAGGCAGGAAGGAAAACAAAAAGGGAAAAGACAGTTGTGAGATTAAATAAAGGAAAATAATTTGAGACAAGATTGGGGCAAATATGACTCTGATGGACTATTAGATTTCAGTTGTACATAAAGAATAATCGTTCAGATACTTCCTTGTGTCTTGTAAACCTGACCATTGCAGTGAGAGTACACTGGTTGTTAAAAGACAGCAAAAGCTCACACATAGCTCAGGAATATCTTCAAGAAAGAATGACTGATCAGTGTGCTTGAGTGATAGGCCTTCCCTTTATTAGTTATCAAGCTACTCAGCCTGCAAATGATAGAGGGTTTCCCACACCCTGTAAAAATAAGCAAATAGGTAAAAGATTTAGCTTGACAACAATATGCTGTAATAAAGGTGAATATAATTGATAGTGTAATCCTCTAGGAGGGACTTTACGTTCCAGTATGCTGTACTTTGCTTAGACTGTTTTTCCAGTGCTCTGACTCAACTGTCTGCAAACATTCAATTATACCCTGCAGCTATTTCCAGAGAAAGAAACAAGGTCAGCCTTCCTTGGCAGAAACCTGAAATCATACAAAATGCTTTTGGCATTCGTTACTTGTAATCAACTGTTTGAGTACAAATAAAAATTCAGCCCAGCATGAACAGCAAGAATATGTGGATCATTATCTTGTCCAAACCAGACAGTAGATGTAGAACTCTAAAAATGTAAAGGGTTAATTCTAATAGAAAGTTTCTCTCTACGGGATATAACATGCAGAGGATATTTCCTGAAAGGTTAGGTTGTTGAGACAGGAGTGGACTATAATGAATCAGATATATTCTATTAGCCTCATGCTATAAACAATAAATTGCCTTAATTGTAAGCATGAAATGTGTAGCTAGATATGACCTTCCTTCTTCATATCTAGCACATATTGAACATCATAACTATGTTAAGCATACTGTTTCTTACAGCCTGTCAAATACCTCACAATTAATTTAAGCAACTTGATCTCTATTTAAAGTTGTTCCCAAAACAATTATAATTTTCTCTAATATATTCTCATTTATAACTATTCATAGAATAAAGTTGGTCAATAATTCTTAGTGCATAACTGGTCGATGAGTTTTACAGCAAATTTTCACTGGTTTAGATTCAGGCTGTTTTCTACAGAAAGATCATACAATCTCTCTGTTGTGTTATTACCAGAATGTCAGTACAAGTGTTTATGTATACAAATATGACACTTACACTAACAACCAGGTATCTGGCAATAATGGCAATCCTGATACGAAACATACCATCTAATTATGTGGTTTGCCAGCAGACACATAACCACTACTCTACTAGTACACATTTACCAGTAAGCCAGTTTTAGAAAAAAACCTGTAGTTATTCTAAAGCTATAAAAATAGGCCAAATGCACTTCCTCTGATTTTTATTTTTTTTTGCATATTCATCCAGCTCTCCTGAATAATCAAGACCAAGCTATGTTAATGAAACTGCTCCAATGGTGATGTTTCTCATCGTCCAGAGTCTATACTTCGAGGTCTCATATGAGACAGACCGTGATATTCCACTCACATGATTTTCAGCCAGAACAATCTCACTGAACCAATAAAGATAAGAATATCTCATATTTTAACCACCCAAGTGCAACATTGTAGTAGATGAAATTACCCCTACAGTGCCCAACAGCAGGGTTTTTTGATATGACACTGCACAAACGCAAGTAAAAGACTGACTTTCTGAACTTCACTGTTCAGAAACTGTGATGGTATCCATATAGTTCCATCCCATCTATGAAGAAGGCACAAACCAAACCTCTTCTACCGCAAATCATGTTTGGTCTATTTGGGTTTTTTTAAATACAGAAAGAGCTCCTGCTTTCCTTTTTAGTTTTTAGCCTATGTTAGGTCTCAGTTTCAAGTTTTTCTCTGAAGTCCAAGAAATGAGAACCTACTTTAAAAAATCATGCCAGTATCCTACAAATCATGAGACTACAGGACATAGGACTTACAATATTTTCAATATGGCAAGATTTCATAAAGTTTAAGAATCATCAATCCAGACTCCATGCAGCAGACTAAAACTGATTTTCTCTTTTTAGGTTACAGAATTCAGAATAGTGTTTGGCAAAGGAAAGTTACCCTCAGCAACCTTAATTCAGAACTGTCAGAGTTTTGTTTATAAGGATTTACAGAAAAAACAGGAACCACCGCTTAGAAGAACACAGCACTGGAAGCTAGTGGATATCTTCCTGTGCTACATAACAGCTAAAAGACTGCTGAAATGAGATGCTTTAATCATTGTTAAATTTGATAGACTAAAAATTTATATTTCTCACATCAATGACAGCTTTATATTTCTTATTTACATTCTTCTCTGGTGCATTTAATTTATACTCAAGCACTGTTAAATCTCAGCAATCCCTACCATGTATCAGGTTGAACTGACCAGTGCTCACCTTAAATGTGGGGAACAGTTACAGGCCTGATACAGCCAACAACCAAGTTGGAGTACAATGGAAGGAGTTGTCTAAATGCTTTGGGTAGACTGAAGCAGTAGCAAGAGTGGTCTGACACTCAGGAAAACCAGCCTGATATCTTGAAAAAACTGTCACTGGAAGTTAATATCACTGTTAAACCTGTTGTCAAACCTTTAAAAACCTGGTTCAAATAACAAGATTGGTTCAGGATTTATTACTGTTGTTTCTCCTACCGAGCCAGATTTTCTAATCTGTGATTATGATCAAAATATTTATAGTCAATGTTTGTTTTAAGCAAAAGCACCTCAAAACATGAGCCACCTCTGCAAACAAGGTAGAACAGGTCTAAAATGAGGACTATTATTAAGAAATGCCAGCTTCCATTACCTGAAAATCTGGTACATTGCATTTTATAGCACACAACATTTTATAATACATCAAAGAATTTTTAAGAAAACAACAAAGAATGTAGGAACCTAAAAGAAGGAAATATGTACAGATACACTCCAGAAAAAAATGCCTACCTAAGATGATATCAAGCACACCATGCACATGTTGTGCATATCTGGAACTCATGCACAGTGGAACAATGGGTGCATAGTCTTTGGTTTACTTAAAAGACAAGCAGATTATACGTTAGAACATGGGAGACTCAGACCTTAAAAGGACCATGTCATAGTGAAACAAAGACAAAGACAATTCAGGAATTCACAGACTCGAGGTGATTTCCACTACATATCTTATTAATTCAGTTGCAGTTCTTCAGCAAGAGATTTTCTGTTTTCATTTTTAAAACTAAAAAACTGGAGCAGCACACAAAAATCATCATCTCACTGTTACTGATTTTTCACAATCAAAATATCTCCTGTGATCCAAGGAATTCTGGACCTGTATCAGAACTGCATTGCAGGAATAGTTTTAATGGTTTAGATGATACATAGTCATGATAATTAACTGTTGAGCAAGACTGCAAAGATTACTTCTGCTCATTATTCAAAAGGAGAGAGGTCAGTATTTGCCTGGGGTTATTATGCTGTTTGGTCTTGAATACTGTGATATTCTCCTACGGCTTCTAAGAAAAAAGAAAAGACAGATTTGCTTTGTGAATTAAAATAGGCCTAGCTACAACCTTGTATATCACATTTTGCTTTGCACATTATCAGTATTTTGATTTTGATTTGCAAAAATTAAAAAAAGTTGTGAAAACATGATCATCAGTCTTGCAAAATTAGCATCAGTTTATCTGAAGAGCTAAACTAAGCAATGGCTCAGTGCCCTAAGGATCGGATGATACGTTTCTTTTTCCATGAGAGGTTTTTGGGAAGAATTGTTTTCAGACTTCTTAGTACAATTTATCACATAATTTATCAATAAAGGAAGTGGGGTGGAGGAGTTGATATTGACTTCTATCAATATTGTCCTTCTGTGTTTAGGCTGGACCAATAAGGCAAGAAATATGAGGGCATCACACTACATATGACCTAACAGCTGCCAAATGAAAGATGACGGTTGCATCCATATGCCTACAAAACCTAGACTAAGACTAAAACAAAAGATACCAAAGACACAGAGTTGCGAAAGCTCAAAAAAAAAAAAATTATCAGAGTGGCAGTGAAGGATTTCAACTGTGCATATATGAATTGGTCACAAGATACTTCAGGACAAAAAAATAAAAAACCTATTAATCATTTTAAGTGATTTGTACCTTAAAATCTTCACCTCCAGAGGAACTAAAGAAAAGCTATTCAGAAGTTCATGATTGAAAATATTCAGAAATTAGCTCAAAAAGTAGAAGTATTTGGATTGTGAAATAATAATGATTGTGTGTACTTAGAAGGTGGCACCCACAAAGACGTGCATACAGTTTCCTTTACGCTAGATCCAGTATTTTGCAGGCCAACAGAAGGATCGTCCTGAACCCCAATAACCAGCATCACCTCATGGCATGTATCTCTGTTTCTGCATGCTTCTCCTTCTGTTCAAGTCAGAATATCACCTTGAAAGAATCTTCCTTTCTTCAGTAAAATGTTAAGTAGTCCACACAGGTTTTAGTGTTTGTAAGCTAAATATGAGATGGAAGTATAAGATGTATAAAATATTCATTTCTATTAAAGATATTTCTCCTACCATCTCCAGCCTTAATGATAAACATTAAACCTAATATCCAAGTAATACATGCTTTGTATGTGTGACATAGTGCAAACAGTATGCTGCATTTTTAATAACAAAGATTTTTGTGCTGTTTCAATTTATGGCAGCACATAGACATTAATTGTTTTTCTTATAAGAGCTTACCAAACACACCAAATTTAAAAGCATTAAAGAGCTTGATGACAAATAAAGAATATGACCTATGGTGGCGAAAATATAACCAACCAACCTACCAACCAAGAGGCATTTCAAGGAACCTCTACCTTGTTAATTCAGAAATAATGGAATATTTCTTCAAAAGCACACTTTGCAGAGCTATATCTTGTCAGTCCCACTGTGCCTTCAGCAGAATGTACGGTGGTACCTTGTACTCCTATAATGCTCTACAGGCAAGAAATAAAAAAGCGTATCTCAAAGCTTTACAAGCTCCTAGAACACTATCCTCTCTCAACCAATTTTATGAATGGTAATTTTTCTTCTTCACATTCTCTGTTGGCCTTTCTTCCTGCAGTCTTACAACAGCTTGTCGGGTTCACCATAAACAGATGAACAAACATTGAATCCAAAGTACTTTCCACCTGTGAAGAGAGATAGAACTCAAGGACCAGACATCTGACCTATTTTTTGTGAAGCTGTGTTGCAGAGCCCTTTAAAAATATGCTCTCTTCTGTCCCCATTTGTTTGAAAACGTTGCATTTCTAGTATGCATTCAAAAAAAATCCAATTTGTGGGGGGTTTTTCATCAATGGACCAAACAATGTGCTATCAGAACATCTCCAAAGCTTTACATTATGCCATGTCATTTACACTGGCTGTATTCACAGCACTCTGTGCATCATATTTAATTAGCAGGACATCTAAGAAAGATCACACAGAAACCATTAACTTTAAATTGTTTTCAGGGGTAATTAGAAAGTGTGGCAGCTCCCTTCTCAATATTTTAAAAGAACATTTTAATCCATTTCTGCAAAGGAATAACAACAAAACCAATGAATGAATGAATCTTTTGGTAATATTTCAAAAAATTATAAGAAATCGCCTAGCCAGAAAATAAAAATGCTTCAGTCCCTCTAAGGCTTCCCTAGGTTACTGTAATTATATCTGTTCACAGCAGCTAAGGAGTAAAAAATGACTTTTCATTATTTTACATTAGGTTCTGGTGATCTGCAAACTACCAGAATACAACTTCATGTTGTATTTTATATTGGCATGTCACAGGCTTGCTTCAACATATCAATGCAATTTCCAGCTCTCAAAATTGAAGGAAAAAATATTCACAGTTATTCAAGCAAAAGTTGTCTTCTAACTTAAATACCCACCAGCCCTGGTACAAAAGAAGCAAATGAGTTAACTTCTACCCCAAGTTAAACTAATGCCATGACACTCATCATTAAGAACCAGAGGCTTTTTTTGCTGCTGTTCTTAAACAATAGCAAGACTTTTAATGTCAGTATGCTTGTTAACTGCAAACTTTATCTACATTTGAACTCTCTGACATCTGCTTCATCCTACCTGTCCTGGTTTAACCAGGATAGGGTTAAGTTTCCCCAGCAGTGGGGGGGAGCTCTAGCCGGGTTATTCAGATACCATGCAGACTTCACATCCTGGCAGGTCACATTTTCCTGGCGGGAGCTTGGTGCACTCGTGGTTTTGTACATCGTGCTTCCCACTGCTGTATTTGGTAGCTATTTTGCTCTGTTCATTGCTGTCACTATTACTGTTATTGTTATTGCTGTTGCTTGTTGTGTTGCTATTGCATTGTTGTATTAAACCTCTCCTTATTTCAGTCTTGGGGCTTTGTATTTCACCCCCTTTGTGGGGGAGGGGCAGCGGCCGCGTGGTCTCAGACCCCGGCAGGGGCTAAACCACCACACTACCTCAAACTGACTGTGAAGCTGATGTTTATCTTACTAACTGTGGAGTGGATTTGAGGTGTGTGATATTAAAAATGATGCCTCTTCCACAGGTGAGAAGAAAATAAAAGTCTTCAGCAAGGAACAACTGGATAAGTGTTGCCTTCCATTTTTTGTTATTATATATATGCAGCCTCCATGAACTAATGAGGATGAAGGCACTTCTTTTCTCTCATTCCTTCCTCCATTTCTCCTCCCATCCCGTACATAGTAGAGAGAGGAGAATCTACTTCACGAAGGAACTAGGTATCCAGAGAGTGTAACAGACTCCAGCCTCCTGCTTCTAACACATCATGGATTCATGCTGAACAGGTTGACTGATTTTCCTACTGCTTCTAGGGAGTCATTATTTTGAAATGTGCTTTGGTCAGACGGGTTCCCTTTTCTGACAAGCCTGTCTGATCCATATAATAGTAGCTGGTTACCAACTATGTTTAGGACTGGAAATGGGGCAGGGTTCAGAAAACAATATGCCAGATGGGTTTCCTCCTTTCATCTCTTCTTCCACTTAGAGGTGTGTGCTATAGGTAAGATTCAGTTTTATAGTCTTAATCTGTAGTAGAACAAAAGGGTATTCCCTCTTACTTACTCCTAAATTAGTACACGTTCAGAGTCACTGGACCTGGAAGCAAATTCCACTGAGGCCTAGCACCCCACTAGTTAATAGATATCATGAAGTTGCACACTCATCTCCCTGTTTCTATAACTGCATCACTGAGTACCAAGTCTGTTTGCACCAAGGCAGACTTTACTAAATTACCCCTCACATTCTTCCCAGATAAGTATTTTGTGTGTGCTCTTACACAGATGAAAAAAACCCACATTCTTTTACAATGCCTGAGATCTATCATGCAAAAAGGTCACCTTAAAACATTCACACCTCCAATATATACACATCCAGAAAGGTTAGTAGCAACCAAGAGTTTAAGTGAGGACAATTGCTTTCAATTACTTCAGTACACTCAGCTGATGGACTACAAGGACTCCAATTCTCTTTTTTATTGCTTAGTACATATCTATATACCTACTTCTCAATCAGCATCAAATTCTTTCCAACGGATGACTGAGATCTATTAAGCTTTAAACTCACATCTACCATGATCTCAGATATGTATTTCCTTAGAAAACCAATATTTTGTACTGGGAACTTTAAAAGCATTAACTTCAGCAATATTTAACAGACACTGACTTAGCTGACCAACAAATCCCTATCGCTGAAAACTAGCTTACAGAACACTACTAGTGACTCAGATAACCAATTCTCCTTACTTATTTCACTTTTTAAATTTTATCCATGGCTGTACAGATAAACTTAGGAAGTTCTCAACAGTATTTCACATAATGAAACTATGGAATCAATTCCTCCTCTCCCAGATATTTATCTGGAGATGCTTTAGTGAGATACCATCATAAGAGTGAGACTGATTATCCTCTGATTTTCATCTTCATGGCCCAAGGAGGAAGATTGGCAACTACATGCCATTGGCTATGGTCCTATACATACACATAGGATTAATTTATCATAAAACCAGTTAACATTCTCAACTTTTCCTTTGGTATTGCTTTTTGCTACTCAAATAAAACACACTGGTATTAAAAATCTAAGAAATAGAGAACACCAAATGATTTGTGAAAAGTATGTGCATCTCCCACTGTGCACTTAAACGCATACATTTTCAACTATTCTGACACTAGTTGAAGTGCTTTTAAAAGATTTAGCAACTTTATTTTCCCATGAAATCTCAAGAGATAACATGAATAAACAACAGGTAAAATGATTTATCTCTGTTTAGAGTGAAAAATGTGGGGTTCCTGAACGAAACAATGTCCTAAATGAGGAACACAATGTCATTAGTGGTGGAAGCATCTTATTTCATCCTCCTCTTCTGTAAAACAATACCTTCTTACAACTGAAGGGTGCACCACATCTACATTTGTAAAATGTTGTTAGATCACCACATGAAAGGAGTTGTGCAACTGCAGAACACTAGCAATACTTTTTCTACTCTTTCCATAAACAGTCACATTAATTACAAAGGATAGTCAGAAGGCAACAAAAATTGTTCATAAAGACAGACTTCAGCATTACATAACCAATAAACATTTCTCTTCCTTAAAAATCATGACGGTATGAAAAAGATTCCCCTTTTTAGCAGTATGCTAAGTGCTGCAGATTCAGAAAAAGAAGCTTAAGGTAGTTGTATAGAACTTAGTTACTGGTTACATTCTGGGAAACATAAGCCTTCTTTTATGAATGCTATATTTAGCTACCAAATAGACATGAAGAATTTCAAGGGTTTAAAGTTTAAAGGTGAGAGGAAAGCAGTGTGTTGGGCAATAAAGCTAATGCCAGCTTTCTGGAACTAATATATGGAAAAGGTTGTTCTGTCTTCTAGTCTACACAGGAGTTGCTCTTGTCTGCTTTGCACTACAAAAACAGTGTAATGGAGTTCACAGGACTGTTGCTTAGAGTTACAGTATAGTTCCAAACAACATTTTTAGTAAAGTTAATTCACACTTTTGCCTGAATGAGCCATGGATACCATATGTATTTTTGTTACAGCCAGCCTCCACTTTTAGTGAGTCATTCACAAGAAAAAAAAAAACAATCTCACTATAACTATGAAAGCTGACTTCTTTTTGCATGTGCTGGGATGACCGCAGTTTCCCCACCATCGATGAGCAATTGAAACTCTGCCTGCACCAGTCACTTAGTAAAACCTTTCAAATGGAAAGTCAAATTCGGTGAGAAAAGGACACAGTGATACAACACTGCTGAAGGCTCTCATTATGTAAGCATCCTTACAGCAAGGTCTGAATGGCAGATTTTAGCTGTCCAGATGTAGAAGAATTTGATGCGGCATGACCTTGTATCATTGTTTGTCCAGAGAAATCCTAGAGGAAGATTACACACTGCAGCTGCCCCCTCCCATTCTAAATACAAGAGGGAGGGAGACAATAGAAACAACTTTGTGGGAGAATATTCTTCCACTACTGTGGATCAAGCCGGTGTAAGTCACTATGTCTTTGAATTTACCAGGATGAAACAGGCCCTTCGCATGTAAACTATGCCGTGTTTTTCCTGTTGTAAAAAATGGCACAAATGGAAGCTGTCTGACTGGCAGTTGCTATAGATGTGGAAAATATACTGGATTCAACCTTCGGCATTTTTGATCTCATAATAAACGTCTGTTAAGTGTCAGATCGTTTGGGCGAAAGGAAGTACCATTGGGGGCCTGGATACCCGTCCCACATATTTAGACTTAAAATTTACATAATCAACATGCATATATCAGATGTTTACATTCCCTGAAGAGCTAGACAGTTCCTCAGAGGATTTCAGATGGAAAGAATCACCACCTGGAAGTGGTTAAATTCTCAATGTAGACTGAACTTCTGACTTAGACGTTAAAACTAGGTGGGATTAACTTGGATTTTGCAGTCTGAATGGACAAGAAAGAAAAGGTATAATCAGTCCAATTTTACAGATAAGTAACTGTGATAAATGTGGCCCTTCAAAACAGAGTTATATGCCCCCTCTCGAACTATCTTTTCACAGTGCCTCAGATTTAGGATTGGCTGTTCAGTATTTCTTTAGATCAGCCTTTATAAGAAAATTATTTAAATGAAGTTGAAAGTTTTCTAAAAAGTATTCAATAGCTTGTATATGTGGAGTCGAAACAGCTGGCTTGCACAGCCAATAATTAGTCTGTTTCTGTAGGATTATATCTTAAACTAACCAAATCTGTATCATAACAAACTTGTTCTCTTGGAAAACTGATTTAAAAAATTAAAAATAAATAATCTACTTAAAGTAAATTCAAAGACAACTGGCAATATACCAAACACTTATTTTTCAGCTAGAAGAGAAAGGAAGTAAAGTTTAAATAGGCCAACACTAAATAATCTTTTTAATCAAACAGAACCATGTTTTCTTGCACCCAGGTTTCAGAACAGCATGCCTATATTGGAAAAATAATCACCAGGTGTCTGAATTAATTGCCAGATCAATTCAGAGGAAAGCATCAAACACCCAGTCACATGTGTTTCTCTAGGATAAAAGAACAGCTACAAATTAATTTAACTCATTTACTGAAGAATAATGACAACCTCAGACTTCTTCAGCAGGCATTGGTCTAATATCTTGTTTGTTCTTCCTTAAAAAAAACAGGCTGAATCACAAATTCTAGCTCCAGCTGAAACCCAAAACAGTAAAACAATGTATTTTTATTTTTTCTCACAACAGCAACGTTTGAAAAATGTTACAGAGTCCTTTAGAACACTCCACACATTAATCAGTGCCTACTCTTAAATATCTTACAAACTCATCACTAGCTTTGATCTGTGACTAGAAAAATGTTCACTTTCCAATTTAAGAGGAAAAAACCAAACACATCCAGATGAGCCCTAGATGAAGTAGCAATACTTTGTACAAGTAAAAGTGACTCTGCATCAGTTTAGGCTCAGTTAAAAGCTGAGAGTCATGGCAAACTTTGAGACACATACAAAGAATTTCAAACCCAGTACGAAGTCTAAGACCATAAAGAAAGACGCAGAGAATCTTTGCATAATATCTTTCATTCTTGATATCAGTGACAGGGCACTCAATCCTTTTCAAATATCTTTTCTTTATTTAATCTTCTAGATTCCCATGCATGCTCTCTCATATTCAAGCCAGAAGGTAATGAACAACTTAAAGTGCTTGAGATGGGGGAGAATCTGAATTCTGTGCTCTGGTGGCTGATAACATACTGCCAGGTCCATAGGGGAAAAGTCTTCTACAGAACTGATTGCTTTCCTTCAGGACAAACTCAACAGAAATGAGGGCATCCATGCAATAAATTCCAAAACCCAACTCTGGAACACTATGAGACCACAAATAATCACATAAACTTTTGAAAGAACACAGAAAGAATTTTCCACCACAATGTCTGAAATCACATAAAAGAATATCAAAAGGAAAAGGACTAGAAACATGCTACTATTAACATTCTAATCTTTTCTTCACCGAGACCAAAACACATGCAAAAGAAGAGTGAAACCATTTCTTGAAGTCTTCGCTGCAAACATTAATTTTAAAACCTACTTTTTTTTTTTTTTTTAAATTTCTGTACAATCAGCATGTTAAGGAATGGTAAGTTATTGCTTAATATTCATAATGATTATTTGTCATGACAAGTTTACTCTGATATAATTTATACTTGTTTTCCATAGAACTTTTGATCAGTTTGCATTTATCACAATATTCAAAGCAAACAAGCAGTTTTCAAACAACATTCTTTGAAGTAACACTAACCTGGAACTTGATTTTGATGTTTATACACAGGCATGACATTAATTTATTTGGAGGACATCAAGAGATCAAAAAGTGTTAGTTGTAATTATTTTGTGTAAGAAATATTTCACAGATTTTTTCCACTGAAGATAAGAACATTGTTACCTAAAACCCTGAGAGCACTGACTCTAGCACTGTTCTGATCGCTATTCATAAATAGCTATGCTGTATCATTCTCCACATGAACATTAAATAGACACAAGATAATGTTGTAGCTCTAAAACAGATTTGCTTGTCTTAAATATATTTATTTTGTAGTTGAGGTGGCTGACAGAAAATGTCTAAAATAAGGAATAAACATTAATAAATTAGACTGGAAAGTATGGCATAATTATTTTTTGCACAATGTAGTCAAGATCTTCCTAGTAATCATCAGAGAAGATTTTCTAAAACAGCTAAATACATTAGCTTACATTTCCCATACAAATGTTGGAGTTGAAAATTTTATTTTGAGCTCTTTGGTTCATCTTATGTCCTGTGTAACTGATAGTTGATTCCAGCTCTGTCTTATTTTAATACCATCTACACATATTACACAACACAATAAAAAAATCCATCTTGGACAGAAAAGTCTCATATCTTCTCATATTTTTCATTGCCCATATATTGATTTTTCAAGAGTATTGCAAAGTAAGAATCTAACAATTTGGTTTCAAAGATGCTGAGAGCTGCAATTTACTTTTATAACAATCTGTCTGTTGATGTCCAGCACTTAATAACTCAAAACCCAGGACTTCAATGGAAGGCACTTAATTCCTTAAACCAATAAATAATAAAACCCATTGGGGTTTCACTGGAGGTGAATTTTCAAGGGGCAAAGCAATTCTGAAATTTAGTTCTTGCCACCAGTCACACAGATACTTCTGAAAAACTGCAATTCCTTGCATCTAAAATCCAAAAAGTTCTCTATAAATCAATATGGATCGAGTATTTAAGTGTTAGGCATACACAACTGAACAAGGCAAAAGTGCAAACTTCAATGTAGAAACAGTGACAACCAGGATGTACAGTGCATGTGTCATTATGCAATCTGCCTCTCCCATGAGAGAAAATGGATAAAAAAAAATTGAAAACCAGCAACTGGTGAAAAGTAATTAAACTGTAACTGACAAAAATGTTGCAGTGACTAATGGTTGCCAACAAGTCCATCTGAAGAGAATTTCAATAACTCACAACCAGAGATCCCCCCTGAACACAGTACTATCCACTTCTACAATGGCTCTCTTGTTTCTGGTTTTTTGATTGAATTCAAATACTCTTGAGTATTCTACTAGGGCCAAGTAAGCAGCAGTTTTTTATTGATTTCAGAAGATTTTGGACCTAGGCCATATAGTGTATTAAAATAGAATAAAAGGTTCAAGATGATAATAAAAAAAATTAAGATTGGCTATTTACGTTGTCGTAGATCCTTCAGATTTAGAATTTGATCCTGCCTTCATCTGTAAGAAATACTTTTTCAATAGAGAACTCCAAACTCACCACACACAAGAGCAGATGTAAAAGATCAGGTATCCGCAAGAACTTAACCTGCGCAGCCGTCATCTGTCTCAGAAGTATAGACATATTTTTCAAACATACTCTTTTTCTGTTTCTCATTCAGTTGAGGATCAGATCCTCAGCTTCACGTGGATCACCTTTCAGTCCTTTTTCCATATTTAAAATTGTTCCTATTGAATTGCTTACATCTAAATTAGCAAGTAATGAGGACCAATAAAAACAGATTGCAGAGAACAGCAGTTGGTGCTGAGGGCCCAGTGTCCACACTATACATATTTTAAGGGGTTTTACTTCAATAAGCTTTGGTCTGGTACCCTAGATGACTTATCACCTGCAGCTGGAATGCATTAACTGTGTTCCTGAGTGTTTTCTACAGTTTAATTTCATTTGAGAGGAATCCAGTTCATGCAGACTGAAACCACTCCACAATGTGACCAAAGCATTGGAAGTAGGAAAAATTGTGAGATTTAATTCAAAAGCACACTCTTGATCCAAACTGAAATCCTAATAGAGACATCTTTACAGAGGAATTTCCATTTTATAAGTTGTCAGGAATTGTACATAAATGGAAGTAAACTCCCTTGAAGGCTGTATAGGTGAAGTCAAGGGGGGGCTTTGGCAGGGGGGAATTTTTTGGAGAGGAGGGATAGAGAAGAGCAGTTAGATCACAGCCTTGGAGACATCATCTGATAATTTTTCAACTTGTCCTGGCTCACAAATTATGATGTGGCAAACTCACCCTGGGCAAGTGACAACTGCTCTATCTGTTGTGCCTAAGATACATTGGATGACATTAAGACATTGCCAACACTGAAATCATTGACACTCCACTTACTGAAAGGTTTCTGGAAAGGACAAAAAGCTGTTCACTGATGCACTGGCAAAGACAAGATAAACATAGCATTCATCTTTTCTCATGGAAAACTCTTCACAAGTTACTTGCTATTTTCCAACCACAAAAGATTATCACACAAGCTCTAAAAGAAAAAGCAAACTCTATGCAAGAAGAATGACATTTTAATACTTCCTTGGAACAAATGAAACGCTGTTGAATACAAAAACAGAAGAACTGCCATGTCAGAACAAGACAATAATCCATCCAGTCTGTTTTTCTGCTTCCAAAAAAGGTTAATTGCAGCTTTTGAGGGTAGCTTAGCTTCCCCATAAACTGAACAGTTCTGTGCAACTCTGAGGAATAATTTTTAGCCTGACTGCAGCCTGATCATAAAGTCTAAATGTAGCAAGTACATGTGATCACAACAGGACAGCTCTGGTTTATATTTCATTTAACGTAGGTACCAATACCAGTTTTGTCCTGCAATGTGATCATGCCCCACAAACCTAAAGAGATGGTGAAAATTACTATTTGCAACGCATATCTCTGAAGAAGCAGAGACACTGCAGAAAGTTGTTTTGCCATTCAGGATTTTTTTTTCCTCTTTGTCACCCCCAAATCTGCTTGCCTGCAGAACTGTGAAAGTCTTAAGACTTCTTTTATTCTTCCCAACCCTTCTTCCCTGATTTCTATTTAGGGCTATATTCCTTGACCCATAGGGAACAGCATTTACTCCTGGGAGTAATGGCATTATCGTAACTACAATCACTCATACAAGAACTCTCAAACGTGAAGAGTAATTATGCATCCACAGAAAGCATGAAGTTTTTCACAACATTGTAAACTTTTATTAAAAATTAATATAACTTAAATCCTTGGAAATAAAAAGTAATTGTGAAACATAATTGTTAAGATATTTTTATCATGCATAGAAGTTTTAAATTCCTTTCTTGTTAATGACAGAGAAAGTTTTGCTTATAGTTTTTGTGTGTGCACCCTCCTGCATGCATGCACGTGTGTGTTTGCAAGTGAATAAACCTACTACATGCACTTAGGTTATCTAAAACTAAAGTTCTTGATGTAATTTATTCTTCTGCTCATGTGGAATAGCTCTATTTATCAGAACCTTTCCAGTGTTAATATTTCCTCAATGTTGGCGTCTCTCCTGCTCACTGCTGTTATTCACTAGTGCAACTTGTGATAGAGGTCCTTGTGACATGGACAGAGTCCTACCAGAAACAGGACCAGATCCACCAGCCCATTTCACAGGCATTGTACAGCAGTCAGACAGCCATTCGTGACCTGGCCTGTCCAACAAAAAGCTCTTAGTTCCATTTCTAGTACCATCAACTTATCTTCCCCCTGCTTTACTGTGCAACATGCAAGACATTGTCCATAATTCCACATAAGAAAGTTTTGCATTTATGTTACGATTGCATAGAGAATGGAGTGTTCTTCTGGGTGTACTAGTCTCAACAGGCAAAAAGTTTAAGCTTTAAAAGAAATGCATTATTTTCATATATACTTCATGTTTAACCTCAAATTAGAAAAAGTCACAGCTTTTCCTGATAAAGATCAACACCATTCCTTACCCCTTTTTGTCCACCTAGTCATGAGTGTATTCACCTCTCTATATGTACCGTGTTATTTTTTCCTAGCACTATTGGTTTTGCTAGGTTATTTTTCCTTCACTTAGTCTTCCTTCATTTTATTTTTTTCTGTTCCTTTTTCTACACTCTGCATCTTCTTCCTCCTTCTTCCTATTCTGATGCATTTTTAGTGCTTCTTTTTTCTTTGAATCCCTGAGTTAACAGGAACTTTTCCCATTTGATTTCAGCAGCTTTCAGATCTTTTTCTCTCCACTCTGCTCTAGTGTTCTCCTCTCTTTCTTGACACTGCTTTTCTTCACAGTACTGCTCTTCAAATATTACAGTATCTTCCAGCACCTGAGCAAGGTGGCCAACAATCATGTCACTGGACTGAAGATTGAATAAATTTAAGCAATCTCTGTAGACCAAAACAAACCGTGTACAACATGGTATCTGCCAATCATTTTAAATTCAAAATAAGTGTTGATCATTCAGAAACAAAGATCAATCCTCTCTATTCACATCCTTATATTTTCCGAACCTTTACATCCACATGACCTTGCGTGTTGTACAGTTACTCCCTAATTTTTTTTTCTCCTTCATTTTTTAGCATTTTCATTTCCCTGCCTCAGCCCAAAATTTGAGCAACTGATGTAAAAGGCTTAGGCAACCATCTGAATATTATTCAGAGACTCTGGAAAGTAGTTTGCAGCTTTCCTACAACATGCCAACCCCTAGTGTTCAGTAAAAACAACACTTAAACAGTAAAATCAACCTCTTCAGTATCCAGTGAAGTCTAGTAGGAAACATAAGGTCTACTGTCACCCTAAATACCATACTTTGCCTCAATTAGAGTACATAATAGCTGTGTGTATTAATTCTCTACAAATGAAGCAGTAAGACTGTATTCTTTTGAGGGTCTACAGAGACTAGTCCAATATTGCCCACTTTTAATTGTGTCTAAAAATACACATTTGCTTACTCAGCCAGCTTCTACTTCTATTTCCCTAAACGTATAAAATGGCTGTGGTACTGCCATACAACACTGTGTGACCATGCTGTGTCTTGGGGTGCATTCATCAAATTGCAAAGGCACTGCAGCCAGACAGAGACAAAGCCAAGTCACCCCAGGCAGGGAAGTTTCAGGGGAAAGTAGTCTTGTCAGAAGATTTATTTTAATAGGCTGTATTTAACAAGCAAGACTGAATCTTATTTTGTGTTTTCAAAATTTATAATCTGTTTCTCTTAGGGATTTTTGGCTGTATATGCTCATTATATTTTCTTAGCACCTGATCCAAACAGAAATGCACAGCTCCTTCTGCCAACAGATATCTCAAACCCTAGGGAGATAAAGGAATTTTTATACCTCTTGACCATAATAGCTTTAACTTTCATACCTTTCAACCTGATGTGGTCATAGTATGAGATGTAGTAAAATGTAGGACAGAAAAAAAGACATTACCAGTGCAGAAAGTTTCTCATGAACCAAAAAGAATTTCTTGATCGCATTAGTAAGCATATCTAACCCAGATATCCTGACTCTACATTTCCAGTGCAAATAATTTATAACAGTTCAAGTAAGCTAGTAGGAAATCCTGTGAAGGAGATAAAAATCTCAGTATAAAACAAAAGGGCAATCACAGCTTAAGACAGACAGATCAGAGCAGATATATGTTCTCTCAATAGTTCCTAGTTTATAACCACCAGGTTAAGTGCCAAGCATACAAATTACCTGTTTACTGCTGAATTCCCCCGCAGTACTAAGAATGAGAAAAATATTTTGCTAAAATTAGAATATATTGTACTTTGAGATCTTACATATATATGTATTCAACTCAGAAAACCACCATATTCATAGTACATCTCTATGCTCTAACCAGTCACTGGTTCAAGAGTAAATCTTCCTATTTCTTTTAAAATTATTTTAACTCTAGTACCAAATTGCTGATATACTAAAATCTACAGATATACCTGTCAAAACCATCACTTTTTAGGCTGTCATGTAAGTTGCCCCAGTCCAATCACTTATCCTGTATTCATACAAATATTTTATTTTCAACATTACATATAGCTATATCTGCTGTATGTTCTTTTCTTTTGAAGGGGAAAGTGCAGGCTTTTTTTTTTGTTTTGGTTTTGGTTTTTTTAATATCAATTACCTAAATCATACTAAGACAAAATTAAAAATTTCAGACCAGTTTAACTGCATCATGCCTTGACTTAGGGCTATGACAGCATCCAACATTTCCCTGATACAAGATAGTTATATGCCAGGGGTTTAAACAGCACTAGTCCAAGCACTACAGAGGTGTTCAAGTGACATCAAAACAGCTGAAAGAACAAACAAAAAGCTGATACACAGCATCTTCATTAAAGAATATGTGAAATACACAACTAAGGCTTACAGAAAAAAAATTCAAATCTTACTACACAATCCATAGTATTACCTGGAAGTCTCCTTACAGTCTCTGTCAGCATGCTTTTTTTTCTTTTTTGGATCATGAGCAGAAATTCATTACATGTGCTATAGTTTTAAGCAGGTGTTTCTTGGGCCTGTTTTTAATGAAATTGTTCTATGGGAGACTTCCCTTTATTTAGGAAAGAAATTACAGCAATATCTAGTGTCCCTTTACCTCAGTATATAACTAACATAACCACGCATGTCCACAATACAGCATTATTACACAGCTTTGTTCCCATCTTTCCTTCCTCCACTCATTGCAAAATCATCCTCTTCTTCCAGAATAACTGACCACTGCGAGGTCATTCCATCACCATACCAAGCTGTGTGCCATTAACAGCTACACTGTTGAGGCTATGATGAGTGGAATGCCCCTTTATGAGAATTTTAATGCAGAGCTCCCACATCAGTGATTACTTGTTTACTGAACTCTAATCATTGAAAAATTACCACACCAACCATTCAGAGACAAGCCTAGAATGCTATGCTGGAAAGGGCTTTCATAACCTCTTTTACAAGGGGGATACGTTTGAGGAGTATCTTTGGGGAATACTTAAGAAACAAGGGAAATTCTAATTAGATCATATTATACGTTTCTAAAATTAGAAACATTTAGTCTTTTCCCAAAGGGCCTTGATATATCCAGTAATAGGTATTACTAGGATTTCAGATGCACGCAGCTAGGGAGAGGAGGAAATTTATTTCCACAGCTTCCCAAGACACAATTCAGAATACCAAATTTGAATGGGATCGATATTACTCTTCTGACTCCAGTCAAAGGGGTCATCTATTCATTCTCCTGTCCTGTAACATAATCAATTATTCCAACAGCATTAGCAGCTAGATGTTTGTTCAGTCAGTTCCTAAAACTCTGAAGATGCAGGCCATCATCTTCCCAATGTTTTTCACTACCTATATTATCAGACAGGTTTTCTAGCTTCCAATGTGAATGTTCCTTGCTGAAGTTTAAGCCCATTATTTCTTGTCCTGTCAAAGATGGACATAGAAAAAGAACATTTTTACACTATTTGAGAGTTTTACATATTAGAAAACCATTATAATTTCTGTTCATAGTTTTCCAAAACAATTCCTTCATTATATCTTTCTTTGCTGGTGATGTTTTCTAGATCTCCAATCCCTCTCAAGACTTCAGAAAAGTGGTTCAGAATTCTGAATTGAAATTGGGTGACCAGAACTGTAATTTCTTGTGTTATAAACAAACAGAATAAAAATCAACTAAAATAAAAACCACCAAACCAAAAAAAAAAAAAACCACCCAAATCCCCCAAACAGATTCATGCTCAATACTTCCTACTTCATAGGCATACTATGGCAACAGCTTTGCATCTAAAACAGTAATTGAAAACCAAATATGCAAAAGGTAAAATATCCTGAAATACATGATAGATCTAGCAGAGTTAACAAGCCCATACAAAGCTGCCTAAAGTAAAGTCAGAAATAACTACTGGTTACAAAAAGTCTTGTTGACAGCATTTAATGCTGGTCCCTTGAATTATGAGAAGCATGCCTTTAGGGCAGAATGCATGTAATGCTTGAAAGTCAGGAGTATACTTCCAGTTGGCAGTTTTAATAGCACACTTCCACGCTATGCTCATTTTTATATTGTTAGTAAGCAACTTCTTGGGGAAATCACATTGCAGTCAATGTGCTCATGTAGGAATTTGTTCTTGTTCACATCAACTGGAAGAATAGCAAGTATACTAGACCCGGCCACGTGGTTCAGCTTAACGCCAATGAGAAAGAGGGCCTTCCTGGTTTTAATTATACCTTTGGAAGAAATTCAGATACAAAACCCAAACCATGCTTGATTTGAATACAGCAGCAACTTAGATGTAGTCAAGATTCACCAACAGTACTCGAGAAACAGAAATTTTAGAACATCGTACATGAAAAGGAGATGGCAAATTTGGGTTAAACAGTTTACAGGAGGAATTCATTCATCTAGTCATGATAGACAGAGTTTCTCCATGACTTCTGGATGACAACATGATATAACCTAGAATATACAAAGAAGGGTACTGCTGGTACTAATCCTGAATCATGTAGCTGAGAAGTGCTGTGAGCCATCAGAACAGCAGGCTTCCTCATCAGCCTTTCTCCCCTTCCAGACCTCATATAGGCCTTGGAAGGTATTGAGTCAGTACTTGCAGTTATTACTACCCTTTTCTCATTGCACCTCTGTTTAATTTTTTGCAGAAAGAAAAGACACAAATCTTGTCCATGAACAGCTCTGTAGAAAACACTACTCAAAATTAAATCTTACCACTAATTGTACATAAATCTCAGGTTAAAAGATGTTTGCACCATACAATTACACATCAAAGCAACCACTATTTTCAGATGTAAACAGTACAGTCTGATAACACTTTTAAAGAAAAATTGTTAGGCAGTAAATCCATTGGGGTTTTGCATACGGATATACTCAATTGGTTGACATTAACCATATTCAAGTAAGAAAGAGAAAGCACAATATTGATGCAGCAGCACCCTCATACAGTGACACATGTAAATACAGTCCTCTCTGTTCTTCCTTCAAATGTAGTATCTCAGTTTAAAGAGCATGTCCATTGTACATCCTATGGCAATTCTCCAAAGTTTTTGAAAAGTGGCAGCACCTCAATCTTTTGTAAACAAGAAGAGAGTGGGAAGGAGACACAGAAGGGTACGAGACCACAGTTCAAAAACTTTCAGGATGCCTCAATCACAAGCTGCCTGCTGCCTCCTAAATGACAGCCTCCTGGGGCATGTTAATGACATTGTACTACTTTAAGAAAAGATTTTATTTAATGCATGTTTTCTCTATGCAAGTAGGGTGTCTAGGTCTCAAAGACAGCAAGCAGTAGTTGTCTGGCTTAAAATTGCTGTTTAGCTGGACTGCATTTCAGAGCTGTTTTTTGTGGGCACTATTTTCAGATCACACAGAACCAGGTTGAAAATTATACCATCTTTAGAAATCTGACAATATTTTGTCACCTGAATGTGGACCATGTTTTCAGGGCACAAAACAAGGGAAAGAAACAGTCGGTTTATCTATATTCCTGGATCTTTCTACCAGAGATGCCCTGTTCTGCACTTAGCAGGTATGCCAATGCCACTGAAATCTGCATCTCCTCACAACTGACTAAGCAACACTGCCCTAGAGGCTTCACATGTTATATTCCAGTTGACTAACAAATGCTGTCTTGTTTTTGGAGAAGCTGCCTGCAGCACTGCAATTGCTTCTGATTGCATTATATTCTAGAGAAATTCTCCTTCAGGAAATTTAACTAACTGTTGGAGCCCCAGGGATAAAAACCCTAGTCTCAGAGCTGAGAGGAAAAAAGAAAAACAACAGAAAATCACATTTAAAAAGAACCTATAACTAGTACTGGTATTAAAGATTTCTGTTCTTTAGTTTCTTCTTGTGCTCTTTTCTGCTGAAGATGAAATGTTCATGTGAGCTTATCCTTGACAACTTTATTAGACCACTAAAATTTCTCAGTGGTAAGACACTTTCTTTTCTTTAGACCCTTTAGTCCCTTCTTGCTCTCATCAGTATGTCCTTAGCCAAAATGTTTCTCTTGCCATAAAGAAATAAACATGGAGCCATAGAAACAGGGGAATTAAATAGTATGTAGGGCATTCATTGTCTCTACACCCCAGATGGAAAAACCTGAAGCAGACAAATAGTAGACAGGACAACTCAAAGGAACTCTGCTTTCCTGAACATCCCTTCCTCTGAAAGGATTTCCTTTCTCAAAGGTTTATTCATCCAAAAATATTTCTCTGATCTTCCTTTGAGTGCATCCTCCAATTAGTATAGTAATAAATAAGATTATATTTATTGATAAGAAATAATCATAATCCCTATTCTTTTAATATAAAACATTTCTATGAGAGAATCCTTCTCATTTTCTGTTGAGTATCAAACTGTGTGGGTTTTACTTTTAATTTTTGTGTCAAGTAAGGTGTAAGCCTTTTGTTAAATAACTGCTAAGGAAAAGAAGTAAAGCAATCTTAAAGTGACTCAGCTGAACGATGAGCTACATACAGTTTATTCCAACAGAAAAATGCTGTAAGTTTGGGAAGAAAACTAGTTCAGTATTTGGAATATAGAGTGTAAAAATATAAAATGAGCTAAACGTTGAAGTTTAATTTGCATTATTGTTATTATTAATGTCATTATTACAACACAGCTGTTATCAAAAAGCACAGGGATAAGGTTCATATCCCTCTTCTGACAGCTTCAAGTATTTCCAGTTTTGCTGTATTTTCTTAAGAAGTGCATTAATATTGTTGGTTTTAAATAGAAAAGACTATATATATACCCAAAGCATTCTTCTTATTAAGGTTTTTTTATCCAATTTAGCACAGGCAAAAATGTCAAGACCATTTCTTTCCATTAAACAACATAATTTATTCTCTTGATATTACCTCATTTGTTTTTAAATGGCCTCAGGCTGGTAAAAACAGAGGAAGTTTGTTTCATAAATATTTTAAAAACAAGGTTCAGGTGCAAGTAGTTTCTGATTTTAGAATACAGACCTACAGCAACACATATGTACAGATTAATGGCATGTGGATTTAATGTGTTAGCATCTTATTAAGAGTCATTTTTGTTAAACATGTGTTAAACAAATTCTGCTGGGCAGAGTAATTTTCATACTTATGGGGAATAATCTCCAACAGTTTAGAAGAAAAATAGACTGAAACAGGAAACACTCCCATCCTTCCCAACAGTAGTCTTATAATGAGATAAACTTTTTTTCTTTTGATACTTGAATCAGGTCTTCTGTGTTTATTAACCTTCTCCACCCAGCTTCCAGTATACCTGCAAATACTGCCACCTCCATCTGCTGTTTAATGTCACCCAGCTATATCCCTATGGATTTATTACTTTTTGTAACATCTTTTTGAAGTCTTGCTGCTTCTCTCAATGATGTTCACACTAAAGATTTCATTGAGTTCAAAGTGAGTAGGGATAAGCTGATTATAAATTAGTTCTCATCACTAGATACACTTCCTCTTGTTAACGTGATGCTATGAGTGTCTCCTTGTCATGTATCTAGATAGAGAAAATCACCCTTTCTGGAATGCTAAAGTATAGGTCTCAGTGAATAATTGCCTTTTTTCACTAAAACAGAAACAATTCTAGCACTAGGAAAATAAATTAGTAAAATCATACTCAGAAAAGATCTGCAAGTTTCAGTGTAGTCTCTAGCCTCTTAAAACAGTATCTGGTCACTGCCAGGTCACCGTCTCCCCTAAATGAGCTCCATTCAGTTGTATAGCTTTAGTGCTAGGAGAAACTTTCAACAAATTCCTGTAATTTATATTCTTTTCTCTCAGCTCCTGATATAAATCCTATTAGGACAGCTTGATGTCTCTGGCAACAGGCATAGATGGTAAGTTCCAGTGGGAACTTTCATGACCTTGAAACATGTCATGAGTGGATCTCTCAAAAAAATAAAATATATATTTTTATAACAGCTTCTCTAATGTTGGCCAGGCTTTGTAGCCTACAGACTTCAGAATAAAGACACTCATGATCTCAACTGCCATACTTGCACCAGTCCATGCAGAACATCGTAGCTATACATTCTAGCTAAAACTTCTTTGTCAGAATGTTGACCTTAAATTGGTAAGTTGCGAGCATTAACACCCTCCTTAACAAAGAATTTCCAGACTTTTATTGCCTCTCATATAGTCAGGGAAATAAAATTAGAATAATTTTTAAAAGGAAATACAAAATCTATAAAAGGTCTTTTTGTATTTCAGGACATGGATACAATGTGGCTTTTCACAAGAACCACCTGTGTGCTTGCACCTTGATGACCTCTGAGTCATTAAAATTTAAGAGGCCTATTCCGAAGGCAGCATCTCTTACCTCCCTCTGTTGTAACTGTGGACTCTTTTACAATATAGGTGTTTATAAAGGAGGAATGCATACCTGAGAGAGATAATAATGAGCTGTACTATCACAGACCTACTTTTTATCCATTAATTATTTAGCATATCCGCAAGACCAAACATTTAGACCTATTGGGTACCCACTACATGTATGAAAAGTACAATAGTAACTTGCCAGCCACGTACCTTACTCTGGAAAATTATCCTCATTATAAAATATTTATTTCTCGGTATAGGCATAAAGTAATAGAAATAACAATGCTTGCAAAATGATCTAGTGTAGAGAAGATAAAAATACCAAATGCAATTCCACAGCATGAACAACAAAAATCTACATACAAGTTGCCAGTATATACTATCGACACCCGTTAAAAATATTTGTGCAATAGAGACTAAAATATAACACTGAAGTTAAGTACTTAATTTCATAGTTTCCATGCAGACATTTTACACCTGTCATCTTGCTGCCTTGGTTGACAAACTCACAAGGTGCCCTGAACCCCTGCGTGATACTGCTGTGGGAAACACAGCCTCATTGGCAACAAAACCAGTTCAGCATGGCTGAAGAGAAATGAGAGCTGAGACATTGTCTGATGGTAGTCTTAAATTACAATCATGAGAAATAAAAACTATTCATGGAGACATCGAAGTAAGCCAAGTAGGCTGATACAAACAAGTCATTCTACAGTTACACCACAGATAAAAGATAGGCTTTGTAAACACTGTAAGTGCATTTATGATTTACTAACCCCTTTGCATTAGTTAATTACCATCTCTATTTTCCAAAGCAAACAGCTTTTTTCCTAATGAATCATGATTCAAATGAACTAAAATTGTGACTAAAATTAAATTGACAAAATATCTATTTTTAGACTTTCTGCTGTTCTTGATTTGAATTACAAGGTGCATATACCTTCTAAGCAGGCTTTACTTCCGAAGCCAAAGTTCTCTCATGTGAATACAAGTGTGATGGAAACAATGTATAATTTTTTAAATCTTCAACTTTGGATCATAGGTCAGTTTCCCAATTGTTACATAAAACAAACTCAAAGTGGACATCCTCTCAGATTTTAAGGACTCTAAAAGCAAATGTAAATAGCATTTAATCAAATTGATGTGGGACATGGATATCAAAGACCCTGAAAAATCATTCAGAACTTGAAGAATAAAACTTATGTATACATCTGTTGTCTGAAGAATAAATCTGCAGTTTATAGAGAGAATAATCTCTCAAGAAAGAAGCATGTTAGCTGCCAGCACCAAAGCTCCTGAGAGATTACACTGAACTATTTTAAAAAGGATCATTTATTTAAAGTACACACTGCAAAATACTCAGCACTTCTGATCAGGCAGAGTACAGAACCACCTCTTACTTTGTATTTGCAAAAGCAAAGTTCTCAGATCTCCTGGACCGTATCAGTACTAAAAACAAAGCAAATCATTTCTTCCTAAAATGAAAAATGGGAACTGCCACTATGGTGTTGCCTTTCAAATAAAAAAAGGATGTTCATGAAATAACCAAACACAGAGGTAGCTCCTCATCAGACTTTAAATCTCATTCCTCTTCAACAGTTTCTCTATGTAATGCCTTTCTACTGAATAAAAAAAAACCTGCAAATTCAGCTTGCACTTCATGTTATTTGCCAGACAAAAATAACAACAGGAAAAGAAAGGTAAAAATGTTCACCAGTATCTCTCATGCACATATCTTCACTTCTTTCCTAGGACAGTGTAAAAGTCTCAGGCAAACTCTGTGAAGTCTAACTTGCGACAATGAATCCTTGTAAGGAATCCTTTATGGTTTATGGCCTGTAAAAGGTATTTCAAGTGCAGAAAAGACATATCTGTAGGTGTGGAAAAAGGACAGAAAGTATGGGATAACCTTCCATTTCAATGCAGCATTCATATTCTGAAAACATATCCCCTTTACAAGTCATGCAATATGGTTATCACTGCCTTTGTGTATGTCCATTGCAATTTGAAGCCTTAATCACTGTGCTTGATACACTCAAATTGTAAAAAACAGAACAATTCAAAGTTGGGCCCTTTCCCAAGGAACTTACACATACAAGAGACAAGTAACTATTTACAGGGGAAATTCAGAAGAGTTCCTCAGGGACCTAAAAATTGACTTTATTTGATGATATTGCTCATTAAAAGACCCTTATGCTGAAGTTACCAAAAGAACATATGCCTAACACATTCTATTTCTTTAATACAAGATGACAGAAGAAAGAAAATACTGGTATATAATACTGTATGTGAGTGCATAAACCTATATCATGTTAAAAGATGAATGCTTAAGGGAAGCTATAGCTCACACTATAGACTGTGTAAAGTCACATGCCAAATTTCCCCTTCTAGAACAACAGAAATAAAAAGTAAAGAAAGGGGGAAAAAAGTCACAAGAACTGAAGTCACTAGGGGCTTGAACAGCCTTGCATCTCCTACTTCACACCGTGATTAATAGAACTCCTCTGGGCAAAATGAATCCATGATCCTCTTAAAGCCATGGGAACTATCTCTTGATTTGCACAGGCCATGGTTTTACTGAGGGTATTGAGGACCAGTGCACATTGGAGCATGAATACATTTAAGGCAGGAAATGAAATACAGAAAGTTCTATGAAACAAGTATCAATAATTAATGCTTTTTTCCATTGATTTTTCAGACGCTTATACCATACTACAGAGAGGGAGTCCAAAAAAGCAGTTTCAACGACCATAGCTTGACCATAAACTGTGTAACACAAAGAAAAATGTACGCTGTATTTAATACTACTAGTTCTGATATTATCTTGTTTGCTGTGTTAGGTATCATGGATTGTATTACACTGCACAGTCACAAAGAACCTTCTTGTGATAGGAGCAGGTATGAAGTTGTTACAGACAGCTTAGTCCATAGTCAACACTAGGGCCTCAGTAAGAAAGACAAAAATATGATGCCTCACAAATCAACACTAAAACCCCTTACACTTTTTAATATGAGTTCTGAGGGAAAAATACAGAAGGGTTTTCTGAGGAACAATTAACTAATTACTGATTTAAAAGTATCAAAATTGGGCAGCAAGCTATATTTTCCTTGTAGCATGATGGAAGCAATGGTTTATATACAAGCAAAAATTTGTAAACGGGACGAATATTGTGGATACTTATGTTTTTGTTAGTTATATTTTTAAATCTATTTCTATAATGTTTTCCATATGCCTCTGAAGTATCTGGAAGGTTATCACTCAGTAGGAGGTAATCCCATGTATCCTGTGAGACAATTTATGGCTCAAAATTTAGAACTGGTGATCTGATTAGAAAATTAGATTATTCCTGATATGGAATAACTTACTATTTAATTAGCTAACTCATACAGAATGTCACTCAATAAAAATTCCAATATCAAAGAAAATTTAGGGGTGAAAAAAATGCAAGAGGAGCTTGCAAGACACTATGCTTTGATTTGGATCAAGATTTTGACCACCTTCAAGTTTGAAAGTGTTAACATAAAAGCTGTTATTCTTAGAAACTGCCATGTCTGCCCATTGAAATGAAGGTTTCACTGGCACATAGAACCCTTCATTGTTTTATTTTAGGGTTGGGTTTGGTTTTTTGTGGTTTTGTTGTGTTTTCTTTTTTAACAGAGCTGTCACTTTCTTTTTTCTCTTTGTAAGATGGCAGACTGCCTTGCTTTTACATGCAGGAAGAATCTGCCTTTGAAAGAGTTTACTCTCTCCCGCCAGCCCACCATATTTGCTCACCTCTGTAACTAATGAACCAAAAATGGCAATGGATCTGAAACAGCTGTATCAACTTTTTGTCAGCTTTACTGATCTGGAAAAAAAAACCCACCACTTCAGCTCACAACAAAATCGATCAGTTTCATGAATAACATTTGAGGAGCTGATTTACAAAAAATAAAGGACCACAGAATGAATTTACTTTGGCCTCAAAGCTAGATTCACCTATTTTAATTTTATTCCCAAATTACTCCCTTTTCAAACTATTGTGCAGTCATCAGACACTTTGAAGACGAAAACAAAGTCTATCATGAAAAGGCTTATAAATTGAAATTCAGTCATCTCTGCTTGTAAAGCACCAATAAGAGACACCAAAATCCTAAATGATGTGTTTGGATGATAGCGTAATATAGAGTAGAGCTGTCACTAATTTCCTGGAGATTAATACAGGACAGATATTCCCTCATATTGCCATGGGAAATTGCTGAAACATAAGGCTAACAAAAGATGTCTGCAAAAAGGCATTCACGTTCACATCTCTAAACATGTTCAACATGTCAAATGTTTCAAATGTGAATTTTTTTAATGTCACTATGTCACTACTCCACATACACTCTATATGTACCCTATATTTGACAGGCTTCATAAGTAAGAGAGACTCCTTTTTATCTTAAGGAATTCACATGAGCTTGGAGCTAAGTCTGCATTAAATCACTGAATATACAAGCAATATAATCTCAAAGTTTTTCTTATTGGTAAGCATGCAGACTATATGCTTTTAAATGAGTCACAAGGGAACTAACAGTATCTTGTGGTATTACACAACAAACTGAACTGTGGGTTCCAGGCGCAGTTTGACCCAAAAAGGATAAATTAATTGCTTTAACACCTAGGCAGGATGAACCAGAAGTACAGAGTTTTGATAGGAATTACAGAAAGAAGTATATGAAAGTGTCAAGTAAGGATTTCACTTACACTAAATAAGGATTTCATATTCCATCTCAGAACATGCATGAATATTCTGCTCAGATTGTACAGCAGTGAATCAGGGTTAGCAATATTAAAGGAGTGTTAAACTGTATTGGACATATGGCTACTCGAATTCAAAAGAACTGTTAGTTGGAAAGGATGATATTTACAAGTCAGATGTTGGTACAACAGAGTTACAGTAGGCTAGGACTTGAAATCAGGAGGTTCTGTTCCCATCTCTGCTATCGACATGCAATCTTGAACAAGTTCTTCTACATCCTTCACGGTGTGTTTATGTACTTGTTAACTTACACTATCTGCAATACAAGACATAGTGCTGTATGTTTGTTCAGAACACATACCCCTTGGCTTGACTAAGGCCTCCTCATGTTACTAACAAAACAGAGAGCACCCATTAATAAATACCAAAGTCACTATTGATTTTAGAAGCCCTTGATCTTGCACAGCAAGTTCAAGTAATCACTCATCTCAGTGACTCTAGTTCTTGATTTGATCGATATGAGTTTTAGATATGAACTATGATTTCTGACAAGATTGAAAAGCAAAACCAATGCAAAAACACATCAGCTCTGGGAAGGAGAATTTATAATAGTCATGAAACCCCCTATTTTACAGGATTTGTGATTTTAAGGTCCTTGGAACAATTTTATCTAAAACTGTGGGACCAGAAGAGTTTATGCTAGTACTGAATATTCCATGGTGAATCAGTTTGTTTGGCAGCTGCCTGTAAGAGTTAGAATTATAAGAAGAAATCCAGTTAGAAATAAACTATTACTCAGGAGAGAAATATGTCAGGGGATACAGATGATAGGAGAAGCTTGAAGAAGCTAAACTTGTCATTCACACCTAACAAAATGGCAGTACTTGAAGATACCAAATCAAGATTGATTCAGTAAAAAGGTCATATAAATTACTGAATTGAAAGTTACACATTTTGTGTGATGAGCTGATACTTGACAGAAAACAATGAATTTGAGTCTGATATGCAATAAACTGAAGAAAAGCCAGAGGTATAACACCAGTATGCATGGATGGGAAGAAAAGTTGGCAGACAAAAGGCAGAACACAGCCAAGAACTTGGAACAGAAGCAGAGGTAAAGCAAAACAATATGAGGGGAAAGAGTTAAACAAACGTTAGTCAGTCAGCAGTTGTAGGTCTGTAAAGACCAAGAGACATGTTGATAGTCTCATGACATAGATTGAAAAACAGGGTATTTGTCTTCTTTAGACAATGTTCTTTGCTTCATTATATGTTTAAATAATTGAGAGAGGTATCTAGAAATTGGCACCTTTTGTCACTGCTTCTAAATAAAAAACAAAATGAATCAAGAACCTGTAGTTAAATTTCCAGATTTAAAGTATCAGTAGCAACCTCCAAGCTGTAATTACACTCTTACTTGCCAGCAAAACCAAAAAAATAAGTCCGGAACAGAAACACTTTTAACACTGTAGGAAGGTACGAATAAAAAGACATGATTATTTTTCTAATTGTTAATTTACTGTACTTATGTACTGATTGTGTTTAGTTAGCAAAAATACATGAATTTTGTATATATCTATGATCCACATGCATTGTAAATATAATGCTCCAATATACAGTGGAGTATTAGGATAGGTGAATGTAGAATGCTACGCAGATATGCCCGATAGAAATTTCTCCAAGGGAGCATAAGAGTTCTAAGGTTTGGTCTTCAGCTGCTGCAAAAAAAAACCCTACTTTGCTTCCTTCTTCATGTCTGCTCCTGGACCTGTGTGGCAGATGGTTAAGAATTTTTCAATGTATCCCAGAGAGTTAGAGTTTTTAACCAATTTACCCTTAGTGGATGGCATTCCCCTTCTACCCAAAAGCCATCTGAAAATGTAGACAACGATTTCTGTTGTAGGATAGGTGGCCAGTGTCTCAGTACTCCACAACAAAGTCAAGACAACGGAGGTTAGGAAAAGAAAGGAACATAGCTGGGAAAGAGGAAGTAGAGTTTCCTACTCCACTACAGCGAGAACATTGTAGTTTGAATTTGAGAGCTGAACGTGTCATGGCAGCAGTTTCTTATTTCACAGTGAAACCAGTCCTAAAAATCATTATGCCAAGGAAAAGAAACCAAGGCAATAATCTCCCTATATCTAACTTAAGCATTTATCAATTTATTTATTTTCATAACATCTGACTGATTTTGACATGAGCAAAATCTAGCCATTCATCTTCCCCCTTCCTTTGTGTTTAAGACTGAGTAAGCAAACGTCTTCCATTTTCTTCACCTATGCTAATTAACACACATCTATTTAGTCAAAGGTTTTATGCTTTCTTGTAAATATCTACAATTAGCCAGAGATGGTCATATGCCTGAGTCAATAGGGGCCTTTACCATGAAAGCCTCCAATGATTTCAAGTGCATTTTTTAAGCACTCCACCAACATCTGGCCTTCCCATTTTAGAACGAATCCTATATCATGCCAAGGACTATAAAAACAAGAAAACATTAGTTCCAGAAAATATGATTGTGTGTAAGAAATACTGCAAACATACAAGACATGACAGCTATGAATCCATATAAGCCTGGGCTGAACTACTTTGCCCATGAAAGCTAAGACATTATAACAGGGATTCTTGTTTATTAAACCAACATGTTACTCTAATCTGCATTTAGATAAAGTTCATCACCCTTTATGGCTGTTGACTAACCTCAAGCTTTTCTGTCATTTATTGGAACATATTTTATTCTGATTTTATAATCTTTATAGCATATTGGATGCTTCTGTTTATGTCATTGTTAAAGAAGGTTGTCTCTCCAGAGATTCTGGGCATGAAAATTGCTTCTACAGGGGACCATACTTGAATTTTGGGATCTGGTAAAAATAGGCACGCAGAAACCTCCTGAGCAATCTAACAAGGTCTACCACTGCAGCTTTTGCTTCTCCTTTTCCTCATACAACTGTGTTTTCAGTTTATCCAACAGACCTGGGACATCACAGATTCTGCGATGTCACAGAAGCCACAGCTGCCTGAAGAGCTGCAGACCATCTCTCGTTAAGCCTACTTGCTCACCACTGAAGTGAAAAATAAGAAAAATGTAGATAGGTAGATGAATAGGAAAAGGAAAGAAGTAATAAAAGCTCCACTGCTAACTGCCATAATTAATTCACATTTTTCAAACAATCTCATCTCGAAGAGAATTCTAATAAGAGAGATGAGCATATTCCATCTCAAGAAAAAAAAAAGGTGAGAAAAGACTATTCTCCTAGACTGCCATTTTTTTTTTTAATTCACATTATTCACAGACCTTTACATTTCTAAAACAAGTAAGGTTAATCCTACATGAAGCATAATTAACTCTTCTTGCATGCTCTGTGATTTTTCTTTTCCTCAGTAGGGACAGAAAGCACAACTACAGACTATGCAGTTAATTATAGTGTAGCTGCTGCCTCAGCTGTGCCGTTATGACTGGTGGGAGAACCACAGGGGAGAACTGAAGAGGTCCTTTTCAAGGATGGCTAAAAGCCACCAGTTTTAGGGCCCCCCTGTGGCAAACCTCAGCATTATGCTTCACTTTTATATTCTATTTTTTACATCATGCATACCCTGGAGCATGAGGATCTCTAAAACACAGAGTTCATTTGTTCTACTATATACTTCTGTGCTGGCAGCTGTAAAAGGGTCATTTCCAGGATCACTGTCAGTAGCACGTGCACCTGTAGTTGCATGGACAAAAGATTTGGACATCAATCCAACAGGGCATAAGAATAGCATTTTAACACATCGTTTTAGTGTGTATTAGCTGCAGAAATAAAAAATGCCCTCTACATCTATTAAATTAAAATTTATCATTCTAATGGAAAGTCTGTACTCATCATCTTACAGCTTAGCTGGTTCTTGAATCCTTGCTTTGCTACGTAAACAGCCTTCTGAGACTTAAAAGGGTACACATTCATAAATCACATTTAGCTACATTTACATCAACAGCCATTATTCACTTGCTTCTCAAACAAAGCCCTTAAAATAGACATTGATATAATCCTTAATATAACCTTCATGTCCATTTTTTCACAGCCCCTCTCTTCTTAAAAGTTAACATCAACATAGCCACTTAAACACACATGTAGGTAGTTTTATTTATGTAAATTGAGTGCTACACCAAATTCTTCTTGGAAATGTTATGCTACAAAGCTCTGTATCATCTGTGGCAAATGCTACTGTAAGAGCACATAGTGACCCTGTCCCTCCACTATCCTGTTCTTCTGTAAGAGCAACATCTTCTGTTGTTCTTTCAACAAAAGATCATCTAAAAGCAATGAAAGTTAATATGATAAAATGTAACAAAAAAAAAATCACATCAAATTGAAGTGTCTTATATAATAGCAAGTGTTCTGTGTCTCAAGCAGTGGGTTGGAGTAAATTGAAACTGAACATTATCATGGGGGTGGAAAGAGAAGGAGACACTGCTTCTGAAGACTGTAGTTTTTAGCCTGAGAAATGCAATGCAAGAAGGTCAATCTAGTTTATACAGTCTACATATTAAATGCTTAACACACCATATAATCTACCAATTCAGGAGAATCAGAGTATAAGACTACTTCAAGAAGCACCATATGGTAAACAAGAGTATATAAATTAAGATAAAATATTCTAACTCTGTCATCTTGTGTTCATCAAGACAGAATGCTAGCCTTATTTCATTATTTACAGCTCAACCTAATTTCTGATCACATTTTCTATTCCTAAAATGTGGTCCATTAACACCCTTCTTACTAATAAGGCTTTGCTGAATACCTAAGAACACAAATGTATATTGTAAATCACTGAATATTTTAAACAATCAAAAACTCAGTGGAACTAAGGGGTTTTTTTTCTTATTATCTCCCTTCAGAAAACTGTTTTTTTCCCCTCACTACAGCTAATAGCAGGCAAATTCCTGGCACCAAAAGTATATGATGTGAACTCTTTTTTTCAGCTCACAAATTACCCTCTGCTGCTTTCAAGCAGTGGATTAGACTGAAATGAAGCTGAACACTACCATAATGGTGGAAAAATATGTGCAAAGTAGCACATACAGGCTGCATTGTTTAGGCTAAAAATAAGAAACTGAATGTGTGAATTCTTTCCACAACTATGTGAGATTCCCTGCATCTATTTTATACATTCTGTAGTTCATGAGTATGTTTTTGCTTACTAAATGCCCAATTAGTTAATATGTATTCATAGACCATTTCAGCTACTGGTGATTGAAACAGATATAACTAGTCTCTCTCTGCATAGTTTATTATTGGCATAATCATAGAATTATGGGACAATTCAAGTTGGAGGGGACCTCAGGAGTCCAACCTCCTGCTGAAAGTGGGGTAAACTGTGAGATCAGACTAGATTACTCAGGGCTTGATCCACTCAGATCTTGAAAACTTTCAAGGACAGAGACTGCAAAGCCTAAAAGAGTACGACTAATTACATGCATTACACGGTATTTTCTTTTCTGTCTGCTTAACACCTGAGTAGACAGAGAAAAATTTAAACATCTCCAGTTGGAATATATACACATATATAAGCACATACATGCACACACATAGCAAAATATCCTTTCATAAATCTATTCATAACGCTTTCTGCTCCCATATGTTTTCAAGGAAAAATATAAGTTTTTTTAATACTGTAGGAAGTGAATAAATGAAGGAAAATGTGGTGCCTCTGTGAATGAATATTAATTGATACTTTGCCAATTATCATAAGGAAAGATTCCTGAGTGGCACTAGTACATGTGCTAGCCCTGAGTTGGTGCAAGAGGAAAAAAGTTACTTCTGCTCAAAGGCTGGGAAAAAATGTTTTGCATTTCCAGACATCAGAAGCTATTTACATTTTGTTTCTAACAGCTAACTCAATCTCCTTATAATTGTGATACAATTCAAGCTACACACTGGTAAGCATTAACACCTGTTATCCAGCACTGATGGATTCATCTTATATTTCATGTTGGAAATCCAAGCATCTTTAAGTATAATGACTGTAATATAAAATACTAAAACTGATTCATAGTAGCTCTCGAGATAAACATTTTAGCTAGTTGAGAATGTCCTTAGGTCAAGTATGTTTGCACTCAAAATGCTACAGCAGCTTTAAAATGATTGCTTACGTAAATATGTTTATTGTAAAAAGTCCTTAGCACATCTTTCATTATTCATTATTTCATTTATTTCTGTACAGGTTCTTACATTGCATCTTTCACTGAAGTATCTCAAATCTCCATTAAAAGACATGACCAACCATATTTGGTTTCTCTTCTCTCTATTCTTCTCTCTCCAGGAACCCTATCACATATACAACCTGGCTAAAGAGAATGGGAAGAAAAAGGAGGAGTCTAAGCATATGTGGTGTTGCTTGTTTCTGTTAGAGAAGCATTTCTCATTTTTTTGAGCAAAAGGTACCGTAGGCTGTTACCACCCTTAGCTCCTATGAGAGTCTGTTGCAGATATTGTACCATTATAAATTTTAATAGTATTAGTCTTTCCCGTATTGCTATAATTCTGCAATTATATTATTATCATCTTCATTTCTTGCCAAAGCAACGTGCACAGTTTCCTAAATTATGCAGACTATTTCATTTAATTAAATGAAAGCTGCCTTAGTATCTTTCATGGATATTGCTATTTAAGGCTACAGAACACAATATTCAATTTATATTTCTGTGGTCACTTATGGTTAATGTTCTAATAGTCTTCATTTGTATTACATTACTATCACATGAGAGGATAAGTATAGGCCATTAATATGAATAATAACCATTTATGTACTATTAAATCTTGCATGGGATTATACTTAGATTGTAAGAGAAGCCAGTAGTATTTTACAAATATACTATTGTCTCTTACAGTAAATTTATCTCCTGTATCTTTTCTAAGGGGCTTAATTAACAAATATAATTTGTTCAACTGACAGTCCTCCCAGACACTGAAAAACAACTACCACACCTCTTAAAAACACTTGCAAAACAGTTTGCCAAAGAGATAAAAACTGGTGAACTTATTAAGTCTTCATGGTGGAGAAGCACACCAAATGATACTATTTCAACAATAATGAATAAATATGAAGGCAGACCTGAAAGAAAAGCAAAAGCTACATGGCCCCATAAAATTATATTCTTTGTTTTTAAGTTTCCAAGCAGCTAAGGCAGTAAAGTTTCAAGCATACATTCACATTTATTTTAATGTTACATTCAAAAACACAGACTGGGAGTGAGTTTCTGCAAACACTACTTCCACTCAGTAGTACTTACTCAGATAGTTCCACAGTTCTTATAACACTTCCAACTTAGCACAACACATACTTAAAGTGCTTCCTCGTCTCAGATAATTCCATGATATTTTATCTCAGTTCCACAAAGAAGATCGCAATATCTATTCTAAGAATAATTTAGAGAAAATTCTTAAATAAGGACCAGCTGCTTAAAAACATTTCACCTGCCTCAAAACTAAGCAATAATAACTCTGAAGAAAAGGAATGTTTTTAAGGGCAACGATTTCCAAAAAATCTACATGTGACATGATTTTCAAAATAAAGTAGGGTAGTATAAAAACAATCATCTTTGAAAAGCAAAACTAATAATTATTCCGTGAGCAAAAAACTTGGAGCAACACATTTCCAACTCATATGAAAAATAACATGACATTAACTCTGTGTTTTAGGAGCATACAAACTACTTCTCAGAACTATAATTAGCAGAACCTGAGCTAAAAAAGGCTCATTGATTATTGAGGTTTAAGCACCTCACTAAAAGCAAGAACCCCTACTGGCACAGATAAAGGAATAATTTTATTAAAGGAAGCTTCTATTCTGTTTTGACAAGCGAGGAATCTCTTCCTCCAGCTATCTCTGTTTACCTTGAATGCCCAAGGCATTTAGCAAATTTGTAGATATATGCTTTCCATGACAACTGCCTGTCAGACTAAAAAGCATAGTTTGAACTTGGTCCCTCAATGCTAAGTGTCATCTATCAACTCAAAACAGAATGTCATTATCTCCTATTAAATTCTTCTCCTTTTAATTAGACTAGTCTCTAGCTCAAAAACAAGGACCACCAGACAAAAAAAATACAAACTATGTATGTACATTATATATGTATCATTTGATAATTTTCAAGGAGAGATGATAGGGCCAACCAAGCCTTTCAAAAGCTAACTTCCTTCCACTAACACCAGCCCTGTAACACCAGCTGTGCTTCTGGAAGCAGCAAGTAGTACTGCAGAATAATCTGCATGATCTGATCAGAAACACAGAGAGTGATGTATTCATCACAGGATGCCTGAACTGTGCTTCCCAGCAAAGGCAGATATTCAGGAGAAATGTTGTAAAGGGGACCAAGCGAGCGAGCAAAGACAGACTTCTTGAGCGCAGAGCTCATTGGACCGATATGCACAGCAAGGGAATTGTCAAACTCTTTGCTTCTATCCTGTCAAGGGAAGCAGAATTTTGTGCCTTTTTCTGGGAATAAATTAAGAATATAGCTCTAGCATTTAATCTGTGTAAACCAACAGAATGCATATCATCAAACTTTAACTACTTGAATTAAAAGAAAAACCTTATGGTCTCTACAGATGATCAGAGAAAGAAAACACAAGAGTTACATATTCATCCATCACATTCGTTAGTCCATTACACATATTGATCCTTTATTTACTAAAGAAAATAGCATATGGTGTTGAACATCTCCATGTAAAGCTCAGCAAGGAATCCAGTTAATGACAGCTAACAGGAATTATTAGGCAGAAGAGATAGCTAATATACATTCTCTTTCATTTATTTGGGGCCAGTGAAAGACTGTACTGCATTGCAGATGAGATGCAATTCTCTACAGAAAAGGAAATCAAACTGATATTTCAGTATTAAGCCAGTTACATACATAGAAGCTGTGAATAAGCCAAATAATCCAAATAAAAAAATACTGTTTCACTCTTTATGTGGAGACAATTGCCAATGTCTGACCTGAGCATTCAGCCCTAGTGTTCATAGTTTAACATGGATCTAATATAAAATAAGGAATAGGTAATTGTAACTGAGACCAAGGACAGCTATGCTCAAACAATTCCTATGCATGAAGCTACTGGAAAATATCAGGGGCAAAATTAACTGCTAATGATTTCATAATGACAGTCACCAGCTCTATTAGCCTAATGGTCCATAGTAGCAGAACACAACTGCAGCACACTCTGGAGTTTCAGATATTGGAGGACAAAGCTCCAGTTTGTGTTCATAAGTAAACTGCTGCCACCCATCCTGTAGGCTTACTTCTGCCTGTAAAAACCTAGAGGGGTCTTTTACGCTTGCAGTCACAGTAAGGTTTCTGACTAGGGATGTATGAATAATTATTCCTATAGTTAATTGCCCAAACTGGGATGCTAAAAAGAAATTCAATGTACTCTAGAATTATTTATATATATTTATATATATATATTTGCTGATAAAAAGCAGGAAAAAAATTGTTTTGAATTATAGCACTCTCATTTAACATAAGCATAAAGTTACATTTAGGAGATTTTGGACCAACAAGGGCTTAATTTTACTTAAACTCAGCAACAAAGCTTTATTTTTTTTGCTTTTTTTGTTTGTTTTTTGAAATGTGCTTTCAAAGATATATATAGTTGGAGGGGGGGAATTCAATACATTCAACACACAAACTACTGATCAAAATATGTAATCTTTTTCTGAGAAAAGTTACATCAGAAATTTTTGCTCAGACCTAGCTAAATTCCTTCAACTGCATCCTTGTACATTTGCAAGGATCAAACATTAAGTACTATCTTTGTCCTGTAAACTTGTGCGACTTGCTTTCTCAGATCCTTGTTTTCATCATTTTCATTATCCTCTTAACCTCCTGAATATTGCCAGTCTCAGAAGTCCCTCTCCTTTTTCTCCCACTTTATGTTCTCCACACCGAAGGGATTAACTTCTAAACTTACAAAGCCAAACCCAAACATTCTCCTCCTAAATATTTTCTTCTTTAAGATCACGCAAGACTGACATATTCCCTTCTGGAACTTTTATAAAAAGAAAACAGCAGAAATTAGCCCTGTTAGTTGTCAGAGAAACCACCCTGCATGTTCATCATGCAAGCTTATTGACAATTTAGTCCATAATTATTAAAACCCTGTATTTGTTGCAGCCATAGAAGCAAAAAGGCTTCTATACCAAAAGAGCATCCCTCTGCGATGTTGTATCTACAAAGATACAAGTCAGTCCAAGAAGAATGAAACTACACCATAATCACTGCAGAAACTGCAAGTGTGTCAAATGTGTAAAGCAATTCTTCAGAGGTACAACGCTGGAGGTTGTCATGGCAACTCTTCTCACTCCTTCCCACTGATTTTTGGCAAGCATTTTTAGATTTTTTTTTTTTTTAAAGCATTTTTACTCCTTCCTTCCCAGCCCTTTTTTCCCCCCTTCACACAATATGAATGATATCACTGAAAGTGAAGAGCATGCAGAAACATCAGTGTGTAGCCACTTCAGATAGAAGACTGAAGATACATCTAGCCTATACAAGTTGTGGGGTTTATGCTACCACAAGAGCAACAGTCCAGCTAGCAATAAAAGCTGCTTTTTTTTTTTTTTTTTTTTTTCTTTTTCCTGTAGAAGACGTTGTATGTTCTTGAGCTGTTAATGTTTACTGAAAGGCTCTAGACAAGAACCAGCTTAAAAGACCTGGGAACCTGAGAGGTCTACGAGTTTATAATCTCCATTATGCCTGCAGACAAATTTTATGCCAATACTCTTCTCTCATACTTGTCTTCTAAAGAGGTACCTTGCTGCCCATGCATCTTCCTATAGTCAAAATGTACAAGTGTTCTGATTAGTATCAGAAGGATTGTTAAGATTATGCTCCCAAAGTACCTTTAGAAAACAGATCTAGGAAAAGGCAATCTTCTCCATCTGCACTGCAGTCACAATTTGTTCCACTCATAGCATTTGCTGTTCTCTCCATACTATGGCACAACACGTGCCATAAATATTCCAGAGTGCCTGACTGCTCACCAGCTGAAGTCATGCTGTCTAAAGCCCCTTTAACTCAATGACGCCCTCAGAGAAGTCTGTGTGACAGACCATGATGCACTGAATACATGATGCAATCTGCTGATAGGCTTCTAAGTCAGCTAATAGAATTTCTACCCCCAACTTCAAAATACCTGTGGGTTTGCAGCACAAGAACAATTGCCTTAAACTTTTGACTAAACAGTAAAAAGCAGCACCAATGTGCCATTTCTCTGTGCTCAAGCACAAGGGTGAAATGGAAGAGCTGATTTCTCACAGGATCAGAGCCTGCCTCTGGCTACTCTGTGAAGCCCATGGAATGCTCCTCCACTTCCAGCAATGGGTGTGTGCCCATGGGTATTCTCTGTTCAAAGCCAGCTTCTATGGAAAGGAAAACCATTTTCAGTTTTAAAGGTATCTGAGAAGATATGTGATTTCTAGCCAATTTCCTTCTCCAGAAACAGAGCGTCTGTCTCAGAGCGTATGTCCCTAGTTCAAGGTCCTTTGAACACAATGACTTCACATAAGATTGACCAAATGTTTGCATGAAGAAAATGTTTTTATGGCTCAATCTTTCAAGGACAATCACTCAAACATGCTAACAGTGTTTTGGGATATATTCTTTTGTGTTCTATTTTATTTCAATAAAAGTAAAATTATTTTGGCAAACACAAAAGGTCCATCTAGTCTAGTGTCCTGTTTCAGGTAGTGGCCAGTATTCAGGGTGATTCTGGCAACTGTGGAATATTTCTATGCAACCCCAAAGCCCCATGCAGCTGAGGGAAGACCTCAGTATTTATCAACTTCTGGGTTAGGTCCTGTGAGTATTTTACAGATTTTTCTATGGGAAAGTGTGTGTGGGGGAAACTATTCTACAATTAACAATATCCTCAAAGTCCTACAAATATCCTCAAAACTCCAGAGGACCGTAACCAAGACCATGCAAATCCATGCTGGCAGCTTGTGAAAGGCAGATACTTTATCTCCACACAACTCACATTCAAATGCAAGGAACATGCTTGTGTTTTTAACCAAACCACCATACCATACTTACCACATTATAATAGCATATATATAGTTACAGACCTCATGAGGGTTAGCAAAGGAGTAGTCAGTTATGAGACACTGCTGATGTTTGAAAGAACTCCCTGCATATTATATGTATTACCATAGGACAGTTTCACCAATCCTTCAGAGGAATGTCACATAAATACCTACTATGTTTCCCTCTACAATTACTTCAGATCAGTTAAAGTGATTCTATTCTGTTTAATACATGTAAATATAAACAAAGTATAAGCAAAGGTACAAGATAATAGCTATCCGCTATATTTGCTAAGATGCAAAGAAAAGAATTGTAGGTTTGTCTTACTAAAAATAATAAGACTTACGAACTGGAGTAAAGCTGTTTTACAAAAAAAGTCTCAGTCCTTCCATCTCTGTACTTGCTATTCCAGATTTCAGCATTTGAGAATAAAATGCAGCACTTGAAGATTTTGTTTGGTAACATTATACAATTTTCAGTAATATAAACATTACATCCTATCTAAAATTTGATCAGTTTACTGTTTAGCATAAGAGTACAATCTGAAAGAAATTACTCACAAAAACAGCTCAACAAAATAATTTTCCTTTCAGGTTTCCCTCAGCGTTCCCCCTTTCCCCATTCATAACACCCAGGTGAAGAAATGGAATTCAGTGGGCCTAAATTGTTAACCTGCCACAGTTATTCCCCACAGGTGAGACTTGTTGCCAGTGATGGAACTGCTCCTTTAGACCATGTGGCAAAAGTTCACGCACCAAGATCTACAGTTCTCAGACTCAAGCCCTCCCAAAGACCAAGGACACAGGACATGCAGCCATCGCTAACTGCTGCAGAATCAAAAATGGGGAAAAGTTCACAAGTTCTACCGTCAGAATTTCCTCAAAGTAAGGAGTTGGAGAACATAATCTGAAGTTCCTTAGTAAAAATACAGCAACTGTAACCAGCAAATTGGACGAAGGTTAAGTTAGCTAACAGTGACCAAAACTGAATGGAACAAATGCCAAGTCAATACCAACAGTTCAAAAACCTGTGAAGGTTTTACTGGTTTGTTAGTGGATGTTTTTGAGCATATTTGTCAAAGTACTCTTCACAGCTGGTTACTGCTGTGAATTAACAGCATCACTCTTTTCTTCAGAGGCAAGTGTGTGTTAGTCGGGGGGGGAAGGCTACAAGAGCATCAGTAAATATTTTACATGAGCAGCTCACATATATTTGCAGGGAGAAATCACACTCCTACGGTTGGGAATTTCGTTCCTAGTAGTTGGGACACTTCTATTATTATAAGTTACAGCTTCATTATTAACGATACAAAAATGGTAAAACTGGAAGTTTGTGTGCTGTACACACAAGGAAATCAGAAAGACTAGATAGATATGTTTACTTCTGTATCTATACCTAAGAATGGCAGAGCAACACAAAATGTGGGAAAAAAGGGGGTGAATATATTTACTCATAACTAGTGTTCTTTTCAGGGACAGCATAGGACCTGAAAGCCATGTAAAATGGATGGAAATCCAAAGTTTTATGGGCTTCAACTCATCTAAATAATGAATGAGCTTTTGTCAATATTCAGCTCATTTTATTCAAAAGGCAGTGACTGGACTTGATCAACACTAAAATATATCATAGACAGAATGGGATATATAACAAAATGGGAACTGAAAACTGTATTGCTATCAATCAGTTGCTGAAAGCAGTATTCAGAGCATTGGCTGCAGCCTCCTTATGCCAGACAGAAAGCACAACTAATAAGAGAAGATGAGATTATCACACCAGCATAGACACTAGACACCTTGTGAGTCTCCACAAAGAGAGAGCTGTTGCATGTACATAAATAAGTTACTTCGGGTGGGGGGAAGGGTTTGCCTTTGTGTCTTTTCATTTACAGTAAATCTAGAGATGCTATTGTGTTGGATAGTTAAAAAGCTGTCATGTTGCATTGCCTCACATTTTCATGAGCTATTTAACATTGCATAGGACAGTGCATCATGTTCAACATGAACATGCAGGAAAAGTCCTCTGCAGATTCAGCACACTTGGCAAATTTGACACCTATATCATGTACAAAACACATTTCCAGTTGTACTTACAGTCTTCTCTACGGTCAACTATCCAGCCACAGGGAACTGAGAGCAGTACTAGCATAACACAAAATTCTACTGTATATAATATATATAATTCTACTATAGTACAGACTTAACAATAATCAAATTTGCTTTAAAGCTTATTCTTCATTGTCTGTCTTTTAATCTTCTGAAATCATTTCATACAATCTCAAAAGATGTAAAAGCAATGTAAAAAAAAAAAAAGAAAAAGAAAGGTGTAAAGATATAAAGTCTTTTAGAGAGCAGTACTGTAAAACTACTCACAAGAACTCCTGGGTAATGAAATGAATCTAACGGGTTGGTGATATCAGAGAGTAAGCATGGCATTTTATTGGAAGATGATACAAAAGGATTGATATGATATGGCAAAATTAATAAGTACCTGATAAAAATCTGTAAAAATACACTCAGCCTTTTTCTAGTCAATAAAATTGTTACAGCTGATTCATCACCTGCTGGAAGATAACTGATTTCAGTAAGTCTTTATTGGAATCTACTTGTGTTTTCTTAGGCTATTTATAAGAAGGACATGCGTTTCTGCAATTGTACTTTGGCATCTGAATAAGCTTAGCGGATTTGAACTCTATTTTTTTTTTTGTATAACCTGAGAAGCACACAGTGATATAAGCTCTTTACCTGATTATACCAATCATTCAATCTCTTAAGAAAAATATGATTTGTTATGATACAAAAATAGTGTGTTTTAAGGAAAAAAATTGTAATTTTTTATGCAAATGAGGCCTGGTTTTATCTGAGGGGGAAAGACCTCACAACCACTTCTTGATTTCATAGTAAGAAAGACCACTGAATCAAAAACGTGTCAAAGATAACAACAGAATGTATGACATGAGTTAACTTGTAAATACAAGTTGCCTACCTTTAAGAAATATCAAATCTCAACCCGTTCTGCTTCAAGCACAGCAAATGGTTGCTTATTATAAGAAGGCAATGGCTGGGAGTATCTCACTGTCTCTCCTAAAAGAAAAATGGGCAAAAAATCTGCATTTATATCTATGCTGTGTTCACATCTCACATGTGTCTCTATTGAGCATTTATACCATTATAGGTTTACCACCACAATCATAGCCCAGTGTTAATATTTCAATGTAATATTATATACAATTTCCTAGCACAAATAAGCCCTGATTAAAGCCATTCACTTTTAGCTTCCCACCCATCACTTTGGATTTCTACTCTATTAGTAACGTTTTCTTCAGGTACAATGCTGCATTGTAGTAGCAGATCTATAATCATCTCCCCTCACAGAAAGCAATGGGAGCACCCCATGCTTTTACACATTTCAATAATCATTTAGTCATATACATTAATACTGAATGTATGTGCCCACTTAACATTTTGTTGTAAAAACTTTAAACAACCAACAGCAATTTGGATAAAATTGCAACTTTAAGAAAAAGGAAAAAAAAATGTTCTGAAGGGAGGGCAAACAGTTTCTTTCAAGAGCATAAAGCTGTCACGACAGGTGACTCATGTTGGGCTGCATTAGTCATGTCATGGCACATTATATAACCAGAGGCAATTGACACAACATAAACTGACACATCACAACGTAGCTTGTCAGCAGTGATATGTAGAAAGCTAGGCTTTTTAAAGAAAATACAGGGAAGAAAGTATTGTGGGTTTTATAAACACCACTTAGGAGAAAAAAAAAAAAATTGTGTGAAACATTCTGCTGCAAGTTATATTTTTGCAAGGACACATTCTGCTACCCCTAGTTTTTCTGAGGATTTGAATTGAGTAGACTCATTGATCTCAATGGGCTGAATTCAGCTGAACCCTCAAATACTCTAATTCTTTCCCTCAACAGCAAAATCGGTCCTGCATATTTAGCAATTTTATAGTTTTCCTTTAGATACTACATTCCTACCTGCTCTCTGAAATGACCTCAGGATATTCATTTAGGTTACAGCACAACTACATATAGACTACAGCTTGCTGCTTTGGAGAGCACTCACCAGGTGCCCCATCTCATGTCAGCCCACACTATTGTAAACCACACACCCGAAATTCCCCAGGCAGGTGTAAATCCAGTCAGGATTTGGTACCACCAGCCCCCCTCAGTCAACCCTTGTGAATTTGCAAACGAACTCTTATACCTCTTGGCTTTCCTGCATGCCTTGGAAGGAGGAAAGCTTGCACACCCAGGCCCGGGCAGGAAGGTCACGGTCAACCCATTCACAAGCATTACAGAGAAGTCACGTCGTACCTAGGTGGAGGTTAACGATGGGGGGATACACTTCCCAGAGCTTCTCACCACCCCCGTCCCTCGGCGAGGCAACCCCGGGCCTGACCGAGCGGGGAGGCCGACACCGCCCCAGCCAGCGGCGCGGCCGGCGGTGAGGAGGCAGCGAACAGGCGCCCAGGGCGGGAAGATGACACGCGCCCCCGACCCCCCGCCGCCTCGCGCCGCGGCCAGGCAGGGCCCGCGCCTAGGCCGGCCTCCCCTCAGGGCTGGGGCGGGCTCACACCTGCCATTTCGAGCGGAGCTTGGGAACCAGCTGGGCAGGTTTCTCCTGGCAGCGAGAGGGAACCACTACTCCCGCTGGAAGAAAGCGACGGACACCTTGAAGAAAGGTGGAGGCTCCCATCTGCCACCGATGGCAGTGAGGGATGTATCACCACAGCCACCATCCAGCTGGGCTTGATGAGCTATAGACCAGCTCTTTCACAGGTGACTCAAATACCACATCCTAGCCAGGCAGCGGGAGTTGCCCTAAGCTCCCTGCTGATGGAGGTAACCCCTACATCTCAGGAGCAGCTGGTCCCCCTCTTCTGTGAGCCACAGATCAGAATTTTTATATGGGGCTACAATTCACAAGGTACGGACTCAAAATGGACGTTGAAGCAGGAGTCTGCAGATCTGTGCAAGCTTCTCTGATGGGCTCTGAAAGGAATAACCACGTTTCAGCTATGTCAGGGCATGACAGGGGCGCTCCTCAGAGCCTCTCGTACAGTTCAGCAGGCTAATATGGGTTATGGGTACTTAATAAAAAATGTACTTTGACAGTTCCTGAATTCCTGCTCTTAGGATGATGAACTTGAAATAGTTTATCATTACTACTATTTCTGGCATCATCACTGAGTTCCACGAACACAGATAAATGCACATAATTAGAAGGCAGACTGGTGGAGGCCAGCTTGCATCATATGTTCACACTCATGAATGTACAAAGGGGTTTTTTTGTTGTTTTTTGTTACAAATCTGGCTTCTTACACAGCCTCTTCAGAGGATTATAGTTAAATGCTGAAATACAATTAAATAGGAAATAGTGTTTAAATGCAGCTGTTCAAATCGCAAACCAAGAGCACACATACCCCTTTGGAGATTAAACACAAGTCCAGTTACCTTTTCCAAACCTGGAAAACTACAAGCCTATGCCTTAACACATCAAGCCACTTTTGAAGGTAGACCTGATATAAGAAGTGAGGGGCCTGGCTTGGGAAAGTTGTTTACTTGGTCTTAACATGCACACAGCTCAAACGTTCAGTCCCAGGGCTCTGCAGAGATGTGAGGGACCAGCAACGGGACAGTGCAGGGAAGCAGTGATACATGATGCTGAACCTCAGTGTATTCTTTCGATTTCCTATACAGCAATCCACTTACATCTGTGTGAATACAAATGCTTAACCAAAATCCCAGACTAGGTGAAATCTGGAGAAAATCTGAAAGTTTGCAGAGGACCCTGCTGTTTCCAGTGAGAAGTTACAGCGCAACCATTTCAGCATACAGAGACCTGACTGCAATGCCCAGGTAGAGGTTTATTTGCTAGAACATGGCATGAGATCTGGGCAACCAATATCATAAGTAACCAGTTATGCCCTTATGGGCCAGCAGATCTCTCAGACATCCTCAGGCCTTAATACTTCACACAACAGTTGACAAAAGCAGCCCTTACACTACTTACATATTTTACATATGAGTAAATTTTCAGGGAACTTTTCCACCTCGGCTATTTAGTGACCAAGACAGTTCTACCACTGGGACCAAGCTTTGTACCCACAGTCTTTACGCTTCTCTAGGCTTAGCAGAAGTACCATATTCAACCTAAAATTCACACTGGAAACTTAATTTACAAGTGGACATGCCAGAGCTCTAACTGGCATGGGACATCCTTCCCAGCAGAGGCAAGCGTTTGGAAAGGAGGAAAGATTTAAACCATGGGACACTACTTAGAATACAGGATGTCACTTTTAACATGGTAAGTAGTGACAGTCGCTGAGGTGAACATTGACCTTCTCATTTGCAGTGCTTGCCACAGACCCACCTGTGGCTGAATTTGCATGCCCCAGCTCTTCCTTCCTTACTTGGAACTTTATAAATCTGGTAGCACTTTTCTAATAGAAATAATGCATTCTTAATGCAAAAAGATACTCTCGTGTGTGTTTGCAAATAACGTGATATCTCTTCTATGTTGTTTCCACTTAGACCATACATAATAGTAATTTTTAGAATTACAATTTATTACAGAAAAAGAACTGTAGAGCTTTACTTACTAATCACATTAGTTTTCTTGTTTCCCTTTTTTCCAAACCAAGAGTACCAACATGCTTTGTCTTGAAAATTCTCCAACACCCAAAACATTGTGAGTGTTATCCACTTTTGTCAAGCAGAAATTAATTAGGTGGTTAGAAACATTAATCATTACCTTAGACCCTATCCATTTTAAAGCCCATGTTGTTCAGAGGTAAGGTGCATGCACCCATTGTGTTTTCCTTACCTCCATCATGTACACAGTAAACACATGGACACAGTAAATCTGTATATTTGATCATCTGTACAATAGGACACTTCATTTCCAATCATGCTTTTAAAGATGCACACTAACAAAACTGTCACCCTCACATAAGGCTTCATCATTCTTTATAACGAGAGAAGCCCCTGAGGGGAAAAAAAAAAAAAAAAAAGCCCCCTTTTGTTTATTTTTGGTATTTGAACTTGTAATAGAGAAGAGGGGAAAAAAGCTGTGGCAATGTGATCAGCCCAACCTAAGGGCAATGTCTTTTACTCATCGGGCTATATTTAGAACTGTCGCTTGTTAAAAACACTGTCACCTAAAATGAATTTACAGAACAGGCTTTGCATTATACACATGGCCTGAAGCACTTATACTGTAACATCACAGCAACGAAAAGGAATGTGTGACTGTACAGTCTAACATTGGCTAATTTGTACCACTTTCATACAAATTTTAGCATTTAGCATTAATATGCTCTGTTGCTAAGGAGCTACTCTTCCATTTAGTTCTTAAATAATGTGTCGGTTCTTGCTTAAAGTGGTATCTATACCAAAACACCATGCTCTTTTGCAGTCAGAAGGATACTAATTTCAAGATATCAACAAATCAACAATTTCTACAATAAATACAGTGTTCAGACATAGAAACACTGGGCTTATTCTTTAAGGTTTTGGGTTTTTTCCTACAGCAGGAAAGCTTACACTAAAAAACAACAAAAAAAGCATTTTTCACCTTCGTACATCATACTTACATGAACACATATAAAAGACTTTATTTGCAGGTGCAGCCCTCTCTGTCCTGTCCCAGAATTACCTCTTTTCCTGCTTGAAACCTGTGGATACTTTTCTGTACACTCAAACTTCACTCAGATACTGGAGAATGAAACTATATCATTCACAGGTAACCCTAGGGTGGGTCCATTGCTAGCTAGAGTGAAAGGCAAAGATGATACATCTGCAGTAACAAGGAGAATGAAGCACAGCATATGCCTCCAAATTTTACAAGATCTACTGCATGTTTGAGCAGCTTTATGGCAACCCTATTTCAAGCATGACAAAAATGAAATTCTCCCCAGCCAAACCACAAGTTTCTACATTAAATGTATCTTCCTTAATGTTATTCTATTAGGTTCTTGGTGTTTACTGTGGATGATGCCTTTAAGGATTTTTTTTCAGAGAACCAGGGAATAATTGAAAAATTTCACAGAATGGAAAAAACTCTTTAGAAAGTGAATAAAATTATTCTTGCCTGTTAAGGATAAATTCTCTGCACACAAATCTAGTTACCTTGAATTACCATTTTGGATAGCAGCTTTAAAATCCAGGAGGACAAATATCATTTAATAGCTGCAATACCACTGATCTACTATCCTAACAGTAATGACTGAAGCTTAAAATGGCTCTCGAGATGACAAATGCACTCCCAGTGGAACTTTACTGATATCAAAGTGAATTTGACTGCTTACTTCTGCCTAGGATCTTCTCTATAAATAAGTGGATGAGATGCATCCTTTAATCATAAAAGAAAATACAAATTGAAATCGCTGTCCAAATGCACATGTCTCATGTCTCAAGAGCTTAAGTGCTTGGACTGCATGCCAGAAATGCATGGTGCCCATTTCAATTGCTGAAGGCCTTTGACAGGCCATAAAACAAAAATAAAAAAGTCTGTAATGTATTTTAATTAGGAATAAAAGATATTTTACATGGGTAAAGACATCCCTTGAAACACAAGCTCATGGAAACAGTGGAAATTACACCTTCAAAAATCATATTTAAATTCACAGTGTGGTTTCCATTTCTTTCTCAAGGCAGGGGCAGCCATCTCACTAGTATAGAGGGTGCATGGATTTTTCCTTGGGATGAAAGAGATTAGACACGTACTGTTGTTTCAGTTGACAAGGATAGAATAATTCAATGTAGCCATGTTTACTGTTTGCCAGTTGCATGTGGTATGAAGCTTGAGAATCTAACCCTTGCTGAAAAGAAAGCTTATGAACTACTAAACTCACTGATAATTTGAAAGCACTGCATTTGTCCTCATCTTTGTACCAACAACCTTATGTCCTTATTTTCTGGACACACTGTTTATGCAATATTTCACTTCAAAATGAAATAATTCATCTGAGATACTGTTCTTGAAGAAAAGATTATGTAGTCTGTAGCCCAGTTCTATATGTTCTTGAAACCTCATAGAATAAACTCAAGAGCTTCACTAGACCTTAATCCTATTCCTGATAAAAACTTTTTAGAGGCCGATATGTGAAATCACAGCATTTACTCATGCTCTAAAACTTTTTTCTTAAAATGACTGGATAAATTTTCTTCAATATATATATATTACCTCCTATACAAGAAGTAGGGCATACAACTGAAATAGCAAAGTTTGGAGCATATTAAACTAGAAATTGAAGGATCCCCAGTTTAAGCCCATGGCTTTGCAATTGTGACTTGGACCATGGAAGAACTCTCCTGGGGATAGAACTAGTTGTGCAAAAGACAGTAAATGCTTAATAGTAAAAGTTCAGTGTCCTACAGAAATATCCAAATTAACTCAGAATGAACCGACTTGACTACCAAAAGCTGGGCAGTTGGAGAGGAAGTACCCCTTCAGTTTGTATAGCCCTAGTAACATAGCTACTTCCAGTACCCAGCTGAGCTCTTTGAGATCTAGCTTAGATAATTTAGCATATTGACTTCATAAATTAAATGACATAAATTAAACCATAACACTGTCCCAAAATAACACTCTTATGTCAGCCACATCAAGTATATTCCAGATTTTCTCCATGTCCTACAATACTGCAGACTGCAGAATGATGGCCTTTCAGTATGCGTACATCACGGAGAAAGGCATAGGCAGAGACTCCTGTCACCACCAATGTTATCTTTTTATGTAACCCAAATAGGACTACTTATCTCTTGTTTACAGTGAAAATGTTTAATGAAAGAGCACAATATACAAAATACAGATTAAACAGGCTAGGATCATTAAGAGATTAATTAATGCTTTACAATAAATTCTGTAGCCCCAATATTTAGTACATCTATGCCACTTGCACATCCCCTTCTGTCTTTAAAAGGGACTAGGACACATAGGAGTCAGCTCACTTCTGGGTCCAGTATTTTCCATAGCATGCATCAGCCTTGCATCGTGCATTAAGCCATGCTGCAAAAACCTTGACAAATACACCTAGGGATGTTGTGACCTTGTATGGACCGCTGCAGTGACGACTCTTCCCCTTTGTTTTAATAATGCCCCCTTATACATGTTCATCATGCAGTAAGAAAGAAGCCTGGATTAGAACAACTATCCCATGATTTTAAGGAGAAGTTACAAAATCTTCAACTTGTTCTAGCAAACATTTCTTCTAGTGCAAAATGAAACAAGGTATGAGGCTCTCTAAACTGTCAGTGGTTTTTTTTCTAGATTTTTATATCTGGGTCATACAGCCATGTAACATCCTTGGGTGTGATCACAGCTATTGATTCCAGTGGTGAAAGTGACAGACTAAATGGTATATAATAACAGTGCATGAAACAGCAAGAAGGGTAGACCAGGTCAGTCTTTAATTAGTAAGCTCATGCTTGCCGAGAGTAACAGCAAGAACACCGCCCTAAAAAATTAAGACTTTATGACAAAGACGTTTACATCTAAAAAAGCGATCTCCTGACTGAAAAGGAAATAAGTTGTTAATAAATATTTGTCTCTTGTATGCACAACCACACTCAAGAAAGTTTAATTTCTAAAATGGATTATTTAAACAGTATTTTTCCTATGCATACTCTTTCACTAAGAATTAAAGAAAATATTTCAAAACTGATTCAACTGATTTCAAAAGAGCCAAACAAATGGTGCAGAAGGCTGCAGGGCTTCTCAGCACTTTTCAGAACCAGAATACTGCTGGAGTAGGAATTTCTGGATTTGATTTTTTAGTTTTGCATTTAGAAAGGAAAAAAAATAATTGTTCCATGATAAAAGAGGTGCTTAAGCCGTGTTATTAATGATGGAAATTGTCCTGTTTCCAGTTCTCATGTTTTATCCTGGTCTTTCTCCCAGAGGTCTGTAGATGTTATGGTGCTTCACAAACTGATGTTTGTCTTTGAGGTATCTGAAATTAGATCTACTGATTGCTCTGAAAATGAGTATCATGTTCTAAAATGGTGTTTTGGGCTAAAAAAGATCAAATCACTTGGGGAAAGGACTTTGTAGGCTCAGTGGCCCATATCACAAAGGCAATTCTGTACTAGATGTACTTGGTATTCAGCTTCTGTGTATTGGATGATAGCAACAGGGGCTGAAAATAATTAGTTTGTAGATTACAGTGATCTCTGATTTAGAGTAAAGAGTCAAAGTTTACTAGTCAGCAGAAAAGATTTAGGCTTGCCATTTATAGCACCACTTTAACTTTAGCTATAATATACCACACAGGTGTCATCAATGCTCAAACAAAATAACTGCTATTTACAAAGTCTTTTAGTTATGCATAATATATTGAAATAGAACTCACTACTATGGAACATAATGTTGGTTCTTCAAAGCTTCATTATCTAAAATATAATTTCTGTCAAAATCTTACTATCAAGAGTTGTACAGAATGGGCTATAGACAGAACTCTCTTGGTTTAGGGCATATTTTTAATATATAATAAAATAATCACAGTTAATAATTACAGTGGGACTTTAAAATGTAAGATCAGCAAATATTGTGCATTAAATTTCTGTAATTAAACTAGCCTTCCTTACAGAAAAGTAATACAAAATGAAAGACAAGGAGCAGCTCAGGCACTTGTTAAAATTGTTTTGTTCATGACAGTGCTCATATTTCTATTAATTATGCTGCATAAACAAAAGCAGCATTGATTAGAGACATTCTACTGAACATACTGTAACAATGGCACAATGGCATCTAAATGTTTTATTTTATCTTTATTACCTCAGGGTAATGAATTGTAATGTAAAGAGCTGATGAGTAATTAAACTCATCAACTGTGGATTTAGAGATATTTTTAGTGTCATATGATGGAAAATTCTCTCAAGAGTAGCAAGGATATATTTTCACAGCATATATTATATTCCTTAACAGGTCTCATGAGGGAGCACTTCATACAGTTTCTAAATGCTGAAATTATGAAAGAACACTGTATCTATCTTCATTTTTTATTTCTTCCCTGTGCAGTATCAAGAACTTTAGATAGAACTTCTTGTGAGCTAAAGCCATTTTCTGCTTGCTGAATACCAACTGGGATACAGTAGGTCTGCCCACAGGTACCACATACATGTCATTACATAATATTATTAAAATGGTCAAGGTCCATACTAAAATTTTTTCTTGCTCCAGAGTATCCCTTCTAATTTCCAGCTTAAATTCACCCAAGACTGTTTTATACCTCTTTGTATGTTTGTATTTTTCATTTCTTCTTCTGAACTTCTCAAAGCAATGAGACACTGCAATCACAGGCCGCTTTGGCTTCAAATCTGCTGAAATAAAAAGTCCAAACTCTTTTAGATTCCACTTAGATGAAATGCTCTGTTGACCACAGCTGATCTTTTCAGAATATGCTCTACTCAGCTCACCTATCCAGTAGTATTCAAATTAAGATCTTTACAACCACAACTAAACCTCCCTCATCTCAGATGGAAATACCTGTTGTTATGCATTCATGGATTTTTTAAAATTTTTCTTTAAGCTGAAGAAGATTGATTGCTCAAGGTAATTCAACAATCAATTAATACACTTCAGTCCTTTTCCTACTGAGGAACTCAGAGCTTATGAAGAAAAGTGTTTATGATTAGTCCCCAAAAGCTTGCCTATGCACCATCTATTATGTTTTGTCCCAGTTCTACCTAGATCATTCCTTAGAGCATCCAGATCCAATACTCCAGTTTTCCTTTGTACTGACATTCCACATTTGGGCATTACAGATACTAGCTTGGATATTGGATGCAGCTTGGTTAAGGGCCCTGGAACAAATGTATTTATTACAAACCATAAACATAGGAAATGGAAACAGTCAACTGTAAGCAGACAATAGGAAATGGTGGAAAGTAGACTAACACTGTAGGCTACAAAAAAATGAGCTACAGCTACCGCAAACTGCAAACAGGGATTTATCATAATGGCAAACAGAAATCAACGACATTGATCTGCCCCTTTTGGCACCCTCACAGCATGCAGCAACAAATAAAAAATTAAAAAATGTAGAAACCACTTCCTACTCTCTTAAGCAAGAATCAATGAATGTTTAGTTCTATATCCTGACCCTCCTACTGAATGGGCATTAAGCCCAGTTAGAGTTTCACAACTGAGCCAGGCTCATGCCTGCTGAGCACTACTGGCATACAGAAATCGAGTAGCAGCTAGAGAACTGCCTTTCAGCCCTGCCCCTGCAAGCTCTGTGCCCCTCACTTCATGCACACACCTGAGAATCACTGGAGGTGATGTGGAGGAGGCTGAGCTTCCCTGAGTGACAAGCACAGAGCTCCGAGAGGGAGACTGACGGGACGAGTCATCAGCCATATGGGAGCTGGCAGCTCTTTTCACTGCTGCTTGAACCTGATCATCATGTACTTTAGGTTCTTTATCCAGCCTGATGTTTCCTTCATATTGCTTTGGGGGCTTTTCCTTCCCTCGGTTGTATTCAGCCAAATGTCTGCCAGAAGAGCTATCAGTGAGAGCTGCTGCTCTTTGCTTTCTATACCTGAAATGCATGATTGTTTCAGACATTATCTACCTCAGGCTTGGAAATCCACCTAAAGTTCCAAATAATCTACTAAGCATTCACTTCTTTGATGTTATATCTGTGTTCCAGATTCCACCTCAGAGCAAAAATATGATTGCTTGGTGATTCAGCATTTTCATTCCAATCTTTGCACTTTGCAAGAGATTCCACTGTATTGTACCTTTTTGGTCTATTTCTTACAGCTCAGTAAGTATCCAGGCAAAAGCCCCTTCTGTCTCAGAGGGGTGCTGTTGAGGAGCTGATGACACCTCCTGATTAGCAGGTAAAGCTAACAAAAAGGACATCTTTCCAATTATTTTTGCTAAGTCACAGTGTGTCCTGGGCGTGTGTTTTTTCCTGTCCTGACTTTCAACATATATACAATCAATATATAAGCATATTTAGCCGTTCCTTGCAGGAGACTAAGACCTACATACAAAGAGCTCTGTATTAGTGCTAAATAATTTTCAAACTGCAGTGTCATGCACATCCATCTTCTATTCTAAAATAAAATGTACCTTACTGTATTTTTGTTACACCCTTGTCATTACTTCTGCCCTAATCTCTCATAGATGTTCAAACTATTGTCCTGTTCCTATCAATGTTCCATTTATCTTGCTTCTCTGGGTTTTTTAAGGTTTGGGGTGTGGGTTGTTTCTTTGTGGGGTTTGTTTGGGTTTTTCTTTGGGGACCCACACACACAGGGGCACAAGGAGTGTCTTATTCTAGCTCAGTTTAGACTTGAATAATGACATAAAGCACAGATCATTCCACAGAAAATTACTAGAAATGTTCTATTACTGGCTGATCTTGTCCAATACAATCAGTCTGTGTTTTGAAATCACCTTACCTGGGAACAGATCCAATATTTCAGTGTAACAGATGAGTTCTTTATTGTGCAACAATATCACCATTTAAAGTCAACGCGTGATTATTCATCCCCGAGACATTTTTGTGATATTCTACTTAGAGAACCATCACCAGTGAGATGGTATTTCCATCTGTAATAGCCTCACCATGTGAGAAGAAAAATAAAACTGACCTTCTGAACAGTGAGTCTTCCCTGATCAAAGCATTTTTTCCCTAAAGAAAACACATATTTTTCAATTCCTCAAGGAGACAATATTTCACATTACATCTTTGCATGAGGCTGGAAAAATAACATGCTCTGTTACACTGAAGTATTGATGGATTATTAATGCTTGAAAACAAAAAACATTTTAGTGCAATTATCAGGAACTATATCGTGACTCTTCCCCTGCTACATCTAAGAAAAACGTGTAAGAAAATGCACATGGGTCACTGCATGCAGTAGATGAAGCATGAGAATGGGAGCTGTGTTCCTCTGCATTCTAGTCCTATCTCTGACAATCATGATCTTGCTTCAGGCAAATCACTTGGAACTCCTTGGATGCAGATTCTCTATCTGTAAAATAATAAAAATATTTTACTGTCTAAAGCTTTCACCATAAATTAAAGACTATGAAAACTATTATGTCTGAATTAAAAGGAGCTGAAAACAATTTTTAACTGCAATATTCTGAGCCAAATGCAGTCCAGTGGCAACCAAATGTAATCCAGATAGGAATTGCTGGGATTTCATTAATAGCCTTACAGAGTGCTTCTTGACTCCATAAGTTGACAGAGTAACACTGGGCCCAAAGTACTCAGTTAATTAAGCAGGTTTACGGAAATAAGATTATAAATTGATGTGCTAGGTTGTAGACGTACAGCTGAAATTAACGTGTGTGTGTGAGATAAGAGTTTAACATTTCTGACATTTCATCACAATAGCTGTGTCTTCTCATTCTGTCACCTAGTTTCTCCCTTCTCTGCAACTTCCCCAGTTTCTCACGCATTCCCAGACTTCTAATACCCCCTTTCAAAAGGCAGCCTTACGCATTCATGACTCATGGAAAAGCAGAGATATGCTGAGTGGTCAGCCTGTCAGATGGGATAGTCACTGCATCTCAGTCAGAGAAAGGGCCAAACAGCACACTAACATAAAAATGGCTTGCAGACCATACAGGCCTGGGCTAGATTCCACAGTGCCACTGAATTTTGCTCCATTTTATTTTAAAGAGCTTTCTTCATTCCAGACAGAATAAGATCTATTTACCTACTTTGGTTTTTAAAAGGTCACCTTTCCCTGTGATAAAAGCTGAAGTTCCAGTTTATTATAAAAGCTTTAAAATGGAAAAGTGAAAGCACTATGCTTCTGCTCAAGTTTTAAATCTACCTATTTTTCACTTCAAAATACCTGGCCAAAAAAATCTAGGAATTAATGTATAAATTGTATTTTTTATATAATATAAATTGCATTTACAGTAAAAAGTAATAAAATCAAGACGAAAACCTATACAGACTAGATTTCCCTAAAGAATCATGATACCTGAAATTCAGTCTTTATGTCTTCTGACACAGCTCTAATTTAAAAAAAAGAAAATCTGAACAAGCTATTACATAAATCTAAGAGATAACTGCATGGTAAAAATCTCTAACTGCAACCCACAACTATCTAAACCTCTATGAAAAACATATGTTTTACATAAAAATAACTGGCATTATGTTACCATGCAATGAAATCTCAGTATAAGTCATAGTTAATTATACATTCAGGGAAAAAGTGAATAATTTAACTCACATCTCAGATTAACTCAGAAGAACAAAGCAAAAAAATCCATCAACTCATTGTATTCCTACAGCGTATTTCTACACAAACATAAAAGGAATAAGCAACAAAAAACCTTATTCTTTGCTAATTGAAGGGTATATCAAAATTCTAATTAAACATATTCTGAACTTGGATGATTACTCAAAGGTGAGATGGTATGAGGTAATACTCTAAGGCCCAGCTAAATTGTCACCTTGAGTTTGGGTTGGAGTTTCAGAAGCAGGGTCATATGGAAATAGGAAACTCCCACGTAAGTTGTCCAGCTATCCTTTGTATTGTAACTAGGGAAATCAGAGATGCTACTCAGACCCATTCTGTCCTTTTAATTCACTTAGATTTATTTTTTTAAGTATCTCATTGATTACTGAGATTTTAAGTATCTTAGTAAATTTTTTTGAAAAAGGTAATTTTGATATGCATTTATATATGAGTGCCATAACCATCACAAGCCATTGAATTAATCTCCTTTGAGACACAAGGTTGTAACTTATTCATCTATCCACCCTCTGATTAGGGACCGTAGTTAATGGAGTCTACACATCAGTCACCATTTTGGTCAATGGTGAAATGTGATCCTAATGTCAATGGCTTTGATATTTCTACAAAGAATTTGGTATTCTAGTTTATTTAATTTTATTAGCAAGCTCTTCATTATTTATGTGATTATAAGTTAGGAGATTTCACAGTTCTTTTATTTATATATAGCACAGTGGCTAATTGCTTTCTGTTGCCCTGAGGAGATTAGGAAAGTCATCTTATTACCTACATTCATGATAATTTGGTGAACTCATATATAGGAAATAAAAACTTTACTTTCAACTCATGTGGAATGTCTGGGCTTTTAAAGGTGAATTTTCCCCAACTAAATTGCAAATTAAAAGTATTTCTGAAGTCTGGAAACTAGAAGACATAGCCCAGTTCAGAGGAAAGTGCAGCCCTTTGATGCACAGGAGATCAAATTTAACAGTCCTAATGGTTTCCTCCAGCATAAAAATCTATTATTCTCTTAATGTGATAATAGGATTATGGTATTGTATTTTGTATCTGAGAATTGGCTTGGTTTTACAGCTTCTAATCTATGACATAAAAGAACAGAAGTCATTCTCTCTTCCCCAAATTTCACTCATGCTCTCTGCATCACTGATTCTCATTAGTAAGATGTTCTAAAATCAGTACTTGTGCTGATCTCACCTATTTAGAAAGGTTTGAGATTATTTCCTGACCTTTTGGAGCCTGCAGGAGTGACTGGAATATAAATCATATATAATATGGTTGAATCATGCTAATAAAGACAGGGATACACATGACCACAACAGAGAGACACCGCACTAAGTATTAACATGTTGAGATCGCACCCACAATGACATGGGACAATGAACAGCCAAATAGCTTGGCTGTTCCTTTAACATAAAAAAATGTTACAAACCCCTTTTCCTTTCCTCCTCATCTTTTCTAACACCAGATATTATCCCTTATTATTCTCTTGTACCTTTATGCAGTCTATAATTAATGAATCATCACCTGAAATTATACCTAAACAAGATACCTCCCAATTCTTTTTGCTCATTTGAAATATTTTAGCTTCAGCAATTCATATTAAAAAGAAGTATAAGCAAAAACTATCCAATGAACAAACAGTGAAAAGACAGCCATCAAAGTGGAAAAAACCAAGAATGCTATTAGGAAAAAAAACCCCAAGAGGTAGGGGGAAAGTTGCAATCTAGTTCAATAAAAAAAAATGCAGAACAGTGCATCTAGGTCACTAGCAGTTGGGTTTTGTATGCACCTCCATTCCTAATGGACTGTGTAGATCATGGGTCCCTTTAACAAGCAAAAGACTTTTTACATATTGTTTTCATGCATAATCACTTCTGGAAAGAGAATAAATTAAACCGTGGATAAAGCTTTGCAAACCAGAACTATTTTTGCAAACCTTCTGAAGATAAAAGTATCTTGAGGTGTCACATAGTCATAAGATCTGCTCATCCTTATTGCAAATATCAAGACCATACTAGCTGTTCCATCTTCTGAAAATATAGCAATTATTTTTGGTCATTCTGCAATGCCAGCCAAGACAATGGCTTGCTTTTAACATATCTGAAGAAGCACATATATACACACTGACTTGAAAGATTCAATCTGAAATTAGTAGGATGTTTCAATTTTTTTCAATAGGCTTTGAATCAGGGCAGCATCATTGGATTTCTGGCACTTCAGTATTATTGCAATGCTAGATGGATTTTAGTTTGCACTTTACATAAAAGGACATTCTACCTACTGCAGGAAGCCAGATTAAGTGGAGATGAACATGTAGGTTTAAAAAGATTTGCCCTCAAAGTGTGGCTTGCTTCATCTCTACTGAGTTTGAATTATACTGTTAAAAGAGCAAAGATGCAATGAAGTATAAAATACTGGGCAGTGTAAAACTAGATGTAAGGAAAAATGGAACAGCAACAGAAAAAGGGAACATACTAATGAAATCACATACAGTAACATGCAGTATACATGACTCTCCTTGAATAAGTTTCTTCAACAGCTACTTGGTTTTACATGCTAGAGCAGCCCCACGAGCCTTAACTTTCCCTGAGTTTCATACACACAGGCACAGCTGTGTATTTGCATTGTGCAGGCATGCAGTAGAGTCCCAAGACTGATTTGCCATACAGAACAATGAGCAAATAGCAGTTCTTCTAACCTGCAAAAATTCTCATTGTAATCACTAATAATCAAAATACTTTGTAATAACTCTTCAGTTGAATATTCTTCCATAATGTATCTAGTCGTGGTAGAGAAGTCAATTTATGCATCCAAATGCTGCCCATCTTCATATAACGTAGCTTCTCAAGGATTAACAGGCTACTTGTGTTTGACAACAATTTACTTCTTAATCATTTTATAGATTAAAAAACTTGACCTATTCCCATAAATCTGCATTTTAGTGGCTAAAATTCTTAGAAGTAAGGATCTCATAAATACAGAATAAATATTTAGGGAAAGATTTTTAAATGTTGACATTTGGGGGTGGGGGGAAATACATTTAACATTCACTCTCACTTTCCCATTCTATCAAATGACGATGAGAATATATTACCAACTGTGCTAATGTGCTTTGAGATCAGCCTCTGTTAACAGACATCATTAGAGTCTTTCACTTTAAATAGAAGATTCTTGCTTATGGAAACATCTTACTTCTTTTGTCACTCTTATGTGCACCTCTGAAACCAGCATCTCAGGCACCTAAGCAGCATTACAATAGTGAAAGCATTGAACTCTTGCCTGTGCTGTACTGACGTAGTCCTCTGGTGATTTAGGGCTAGATTTACCATCATATTTGTAGACTGCCTACAAAAGCCAACAGGAAGTTTGCTTACAAACTCTGCACTATTTGCAGAAGTCTCCATGATGTCTGTTACACATGACATCACTTACCTTCTGCAAATGCGTCAGTGTTGGCTGTATTTGCAACCCCAAATATGCATGAATCAGGAGAGAGAAATTTGATTATTCAGATTTCCTCAGTGTTTCAATCACACAATGCTAGGAAGAGTCAAAGTTGACGGAAGTTGTAATACAGTAGGGAATGCTGTGAGGAAACAATCTGAAGAGTGCAGCGTAGAGAGATTTTTCTATTAAAAAGAAAAATAAGAATGAGGGGGGGGAAAGGTATTTGTACAGATTAAACAGGGGCAGATAATTTGGGACATCACTATGGAGGAGAGAATGGGACTGCACTTTGGAAAAAGAAACTGATTAATGTGATTCTTCCCTACAAAGTCCTCTTGTAGCAGCCCGATGTGAGTGCAAATACAAAAAGTACTATATCCGTATAAATGATTAAATGTACTGCAGAGGGTGGAGGGACATGGTGTATCCCTATATATTTCAGGATCTCTATTTCAGGTTCTATGATGTTTTGCAGCAGAAGTGCTATGTTCTCCCAAAGGTGACTGCTGCTATCATAGGTAATGCTTGTTCAAGACCTAGGAGAAGATTCTCCCTCTCCTCTCTGTCTGCTCACCTGAAAACTCAAGAAGAATCTGTTCCTCAAAGTTCATCTCTGAATGTAGCTTTCATTTAAATTATTTCATTGTTTTTCTTCTACCTGTTCATGTACAGCTCTAAAGTCTGAGGTTGGTACATGTTATTTCTGCTACCTATTTTTAGTTGTGCTTTTTACTTTCACTTTGCACAAAGAAAAGTGAATAAACTATATGCCACTGTGCCAGGGAGACACACTGGGAATTATGACAAATCTAGGCTATCTGTACTACAAGAGATTTTCTTGTCACTTTACTACGACTACATGCAATGGAGAAAATCAAGCTTTTCAGTGTTCTGCAAGAAAATTCTAATGCATTTCAGTTCAAAATACTGTCTGCATTTTATACTGTTGATTTGTAGAAGAAAATAGAAACCTTTGCAGAAGACTCTTTGTACCATCTTTCAGAGTTTAAGAATGATGCTCTTTTTAGAATTACAGGGAACAGTTCCAGGAGGTGAAAAACTGTAATGGGAAAATGCTGTGCACTGCATTCTCTAGAAAGAGTAATTTTGGAAGAACTCTGCTGGTGGTTTCCCATAAACTAATTTCAACTGGAATAGAACTACCAGAATAAAGACATGACTACACTGCTCTTTTTCACCTAAGCCAGTTTAATTGTCATTCAGACTCCTTGGACCGAAAAGATGTAATTAAGCTGCCCTTCCTCTTCCTTCTGTTAATGTACAAAAGGTGAAGAAAATTAAGAGCACATACAGCAACACCAGAGCATTAACACTTGTGAAAAATGTTATACTGACGGAGTAGAAACCAAAATTATCTACAGTACTGAGAACAGGCATGGCCCACATTATAGTCTGAGATACAACATTCTGTATTTGATATATTCCAATTCAGGATGTTTCAAACATATTATTTGCACTTTCAGTTCAAATTGTTACTAAATTCACTAGATAAAAAGTATGTCTTTTCCTAATGGAGTTAGTAGCAAAGTCATGTGTCAGTTGCCTAGCAGGATTTTACACTCTGTTAATGGTGATGGAACTTCATTATCCCTCCTGAAGATTTGGTCTCACAGTTATTTTCAGTTTTATCATGACCAGATTTCTAATTTCATCACTAAAGGATAACTGAAGTAACATGTATTTACTCAAGATTGGCATTACAACATAGTTCATTTATGGCTTTCATCTTATGTCTGGCATTTTATTAATGTTCATTTTATTGTGGTATATATTTTCATTGTGGTATGTTCATTTATTTTGTAAGCTTATTCTTCAGCTTACCTTTTTCTACCTCTTCAGTATCATTCAAAACAGGGGTGATAAAATTTAATTGAGAAACCGATAAGAGAAGAGTAAGACTTAATAACTCACTAAATATATTTTTCCAGTTGAAAAATTCTCAAAGAAAACATAAGCTACAAATCCAGTTACTTAACATATAGAATGTCAGCTACAATAGAAGATTTTTTTTTAAAGTATTAACAATTTGAAGCAAATTTGATTCAGGATTATGTCTTACCTTGGTTTGGATTTAGTTGTTTAAGTTTATGCAGATATGTTTGATAAGAAAGATGGCCAGATCATACTATCTGCAACCCAGAGCACCCAATTTCCATTTCCTGCTCTGCTGCAAGCCTACATTATAGCCTTGTGAACGTCATGCAGTTTTTCCATTCTTCTGTTTATATGCCTACACATTCTCTCACTTGTTGTGATGGATTTCAAGCTGCCTTGCAATAAGGTATTAATACTTCATGTTGATCTGCTACAGGGAAGATGAACATCTGAATAAATTCAGTGAGGTTCTGTCTGGAGAAGCAGGCAGGAAGAAAATGACTGCTTCGAGACGCATCTCCATACACAGTATCGTTAAGGTACAAACTCAGAACTCTCATTTATAGTCAGCCTATAAAACTGGCTTTGTGTAAAGAGCCTCAAGACAGAAGATCCCAAAGACTTGAAGCACAGATTTAAAATTGGATACTCTCCGAGAAGCAGTAGTTCTTTCTGGAAATTAGATTCAGATATAGAATCCTAATGAGACTGTTAAAAAAGCTTCACCTGCCAAAGATGTCATCTATCCATGGTAAGATTTATGGTTAGGTAGGCTTGTAGGCCTGCTTGCAAAAAGATTGTTCCAAGTCTTTTTTTCCTCACTGAAAGCTTTGTTTCTAGTGTTAAAAGAAATATTACTTTGATGAAGAAAGGCTCTTGCCACACATTCTACCAAGCTACCCAAGCCTATGCAGCAGTCTAGTCCAGAGATGATAAACAAATGTACTTTTATCATAGAATCACAGAATGATTTGGGTTGGAAAGGACCTTAAAGATCATCTAGCTCCAACCCCCCTGCCATGGGCAGGGACACCTCCCACTAGACCAGGTTGCTCAAAGCCCCGTCCAACCTGGCCTTGAACCCTTCCAGGGAGGGGGCAGCCACAGCTTCTCTGGGCAACCTGTGCCAGGGCCTCACCACCCTCACAGGGAAGAATTTCTTCCTTTTAACTAATCTGAATCTACCCTCCTTCAGTTTAAAACCATTAGTCCTCATCCTATCCCTACACTGCCTGACAAAAAGTCCCTCCCCATCTTTCCTGTAGCCCCCTTTAAGTACTGGAAGGCCACTGTAAGGTCTCCCCGGAGCCTTCTCTTCTCCAGGCTGAACACCCCCAACTCTCTCAGCCTGTCCTCATCAGGGAGGTGCTCCAGCCCCCTGATCATCTTCATGGCCTCCTCTGGACCCGCTCGAACAGGTCTATCTCCTCCTTATGTTGGGGGTCCCAGAGCTGGACACCAGATTGTAAGTGGGGTCTCACGAGAGTGGAGTAGAGGGGGAGAATCCCCTCCCTTGACCTGCTGGCCACACTTCTCTTGATGCAGCCCAGGACACAGTTGGCTTTCTGGGCTGCGAGCACACATTGCTGGCTCACAGTCAGTTTTCCATCCACTAATAGCCCCAAGTCCTTCCCCACAGGGCTGCTCTCCATCCACTCATCACCCAGCCTCTATTTGTGCTTGGGATTGCCCTGACCCACATGCAGGACCTTGCACTTGGCCTTGTTGAACTTCATGAGGTTCACACAGTCCCACCTCTCCAGCCTGTCCAGGTCCCTCTGGATGGCACATCCCTTCCCTCCAGCCTGTCGACCGCACCACACAGCTTGGTGTTGTCAGTGAACTTGCTGAGGGTGCCTCGATCCCACTGTCCGTGTCACCATCAAAGATGTTAAACAGCGCCAGTCCCAACACCAACCCCTGAGGAACACCACTCATCACCGCTCTCCACTTGGCCATTGAGCTGTTGACCACAACTCTTTGAGTGCGACCATCCAGCCAATTCCTTATCCACCGAGTGGTCCATCTGTCAAATCCATGTCTGTCCAATTTAGAGACAAGGATGTCATGTGGGACAGAGTCAAATGATTTGCACAAGTCCAGGCAGATGATGTCAGTTGCTCTTCCCTTATCCACCAATGCTGTAACCCTGTCGCAGAAGACCACCAAATTCTCAGGCAGGATTTGCCCTCAGTGAAGCCATGTTGGCTGTCACCAATCACCTCCTTATTTTCCATGTGCCCTAGCATAGTTTCCAGGAGGATCCACTCCATGATCTTGCTGGGCAAAGAGGTGAGACTGACTGGCCTGCAGTTCCCTGGGTCTTCTTTATTTCCCTTTTTAAAAATGGAGGTTATGCTTCCCCTTTTTCAGTCAGTGGGAACTTCACTGGACTGCCACAGCTTCTCAAATATGATGGACAGTGGCTTAGATAAAGGATTCTCCAGATGAAAAAATTGGCTGTTGAATTGTTTATGTAGATTGCCTGAGAACATCAGAGCTTCCTGGTAAAAAAGTCCAGAAAAAGCAATATATTGTGTATTTCAAAATGAGGAGGAAGCAGTGGGTGTAGAAGAAATTCAGGGGTTATCCATCAGGCCAGCCATTGACATTTCAGTTTCTGTAAAAATACTACAACAAGTTATCAAATAAACTACTCAAAAGCAACTGGAGAGAAAAAAAAGAAAACAATGCACCTCTGTACAGGTGATAAAGTCTACTCAGAGAGCAGTTACCTCTGGCTGCCTATCAGAAATAAAAGCCTTTGCACTGGAGTCTTACAGGAGTCTCTACTGTGCCCAGTACTGTTTGGTATTTTCATTAGCACCTTCCCTGGTTCTGTGTGGCAAATATATTCTGAATTCACAGTAAGCTGCAATATATGGGCAAAAACTGGAAAAATGCAGTGGAAAAAGGATTAATTTCTTTCATCTCTCCACAGAATCTAAAAGTGATGACTGCGGGTGCTAAATTCACTTTATACTTGTAAGGAAGCTTGACAGGTGTGTGGAGTCTCAGCCTTGGTCTAACAGTAGCGAAATAGTGACATTCCACCCTGGTAGTGGAAAAAAAAAGTAAAAATTCAACAAGTCCAAGAAGGCAGGAATAGGTACCACAAAGCTTTATACCGTGTGGTACATCCAACCTTTAAGCCACGATAATGAAAGCCTTCAGAGCAAGTACATTTTTTCATCACCTAATTTTTGAAAGACTGCCTTCCACAAGGAAGACCCCATCTCATTCTGAGGCCTGTAGGTGTTTCAATTACACGAAGGACAGATTATGAACAACAAGCTTGCTCACTAAATCTATTGTGGGTATATCTCAAAATCAAATATGCAATTAAAAGTATACTTTTGTTCCTCTACAGGATTTCATTCAAGTTGTCTTTTATTTCAATGATGTGGTGTTAGTTTCTTATGTTCTTTCCTCTCCAAAAACTCCAATATGTCTAAACCATGATATTTTTTTTTGTGCAAGAGAAAATTTAAAATTTAAGGCAAAGGTTTTTAAAACAGTGCTGCAAAAGGAAAACCAGCACTTTAGAATCTCATAAGCCACAAAGAAAATCAGTAGTATAAAAGATGACAACATCACTAAACATGAACTAAGACTACTGTAGTAATGATTGACTGAGTCACAGTACAGGATTTCACAAAGTGATGTAGGGCAACATTTAGTCAAAGCAGATTAATCACGGAGCCCTAAGGGTGGGGGTTTTTTTTAATTATTTTTTATTTTTAGGAATCTAGCTCTCAGATATTAGACAATTTACTAAAACTAAAGTCCTACAGGGTGAGGAAGGGAATCTTACCAGCGCTGCTACTGACCGCCAACATTCCCTGGTGTGATATCCACATCATAACTCAGAAGAGAGGATACAGAGTCACTCAGCCATTATCTTTTCATCAACCATCATGCAAGGTTACATTCATTGCACTGGATCTTCATTTTCTGAGTGTCTGTTTCTAATGGAAGAGCTAATTATTGTGGAAATGTTAAAGGAGACCATGAAAATGAATGTTGTTACAAGTGTGCCTCTTGCGATACAAACTAGCTACCTTCTCTCCATAAAAAGAAATTAGCAAAAAAAAAAAAAACCAAACCAAAAAAAACAAACACCAAAAACTACAAATACTTCCCTACCAAGTGACAAGAAGTCTGCAAGTGAACCAAGAATTTAAAAAAAATTCAGTGAATTGTTTTGCATCAGAAAACACAACACCCAGAAGAAAAAAAAAACAAACAAACAAACAAAAAAAACCCAAGGAGTTTTAGTAGTCTTTAAAGGGCATTTTAGGATAAAGACACCAAAATTAACTAGCTCAATTGTAATATAAAAGTAATATGAGTTGGTTGGAGGAAAAAAGTATGTTACTTTTGGGACATAGCTGTCAATCCTCTGGTATTTTTTCAGTTTGTATCAACTCCACATAAAACCCAGAAGACATAAGCCTTTGCTGCACTTAAACCTAAATGAATGAATTATAAATCTACAAAATACCCATAAGTATAAAAAAAAAGACATTCACAATCCTGACCTAAAGTGAAGCCTACCGTCCACCCACATACAAAAGCTTCAGAGCTGAAAACTGCTGTTTAATTTCTCCAAAGAGAAACCAAACCCCCATATGACATGTTCATAGTGCAAAAGTTCTATTTAGTTACCAGTTAAAAAAATCAGCTATACTAAAATTAAATTAAACGAACAGCATTATTAACTATCACATGGATGTTTATAGTGTGAATCTAGGGTAGAACAGCTTTCACTTAAAGGAAGAGGCATATATACGCGTCAAGCATTTGGAGGAAACTCGATTAGCTACACTACTTTATGTCTGCATTTGTCCACATCTAGCATCTCTCACTATCTGCAGTTGCCCTGAACATCATTTCTACACAAATTACGTCACTTTGCACCTTAAGTCTTTTTTATACCTTCATGCTCCACAGCAGAGCAAATCCAGCCTATGTGCTCAGGCCTTTTTAGTCTGCCCTGTTCCTTATTTCAGCTTTGAACCCTCCTTCAGTTTCCTGTGTCCATCGTTTCCTCTCTCCTCTTTCAACCTTTCTTGCCCTTGAAAAATATGCCTCTTTTCTACAACTTAGAAAACTTTACCTGACTTCTAGAGATTGCCATACTTTATCTGGTTTTACTTAGATTTTTAAGACCTTTACAGCAGAGAAAGTGTGTTATTTCAATGCATGCAAAAGTCCTATGTAGATGTATAGCTGTTGTTGCTAACATGTATTATTACTGTTACAATTCATGCACAATCTAAACTTCTTTCTGAGCATGTTTCATATCTTTTTATCATTTACTTTATTTACAAAATCTTCCTCTTACTTGATTTTAGTGCAAAGATTTGATTTAAAAAATAGAAAATATGAATGTTTGCTACTGGTCGTCATCTGTGCCAGCCAGCTGTTGCAGTACTCAGTTCTAAACACTTAATCCTTCAAACACTCAGGTTTTGAAAACCCTGCTACAGCCACAACAAAAGTATCTTAAGAGCACTTTTTATGTATACTCTGTTCTCCATACAAAGCTTGTGATGAACTTTCTGCACAAACCATAAAAAAATCCATTCACACTTTAACCTGTTTTATATAATCCAGTCCCCTTTTCAGCATACTATGTTCTTGCAAGTCCTCTAAGTGTTTTGCAAGATTGAAAGTGGCAAATAACGGACATCTTTTACAAGCAATTTTCTCCTATATGCTTCAGAATCCCTGCAGTCCCAAAGGCAAAGAAATCTATTTTTCCATTTATCCTACAAAGACCTTTCTCTATGAATTCTGGTAGCTATCACTCTAGTAATTTTTTTCATTCTGCCTATAGGACAATTTCTACAGTAATCTAAACTACTAGTAACACAAACAAATTTGCATCAATTTAACTGTATCTTCAAGTTGCAAGTGTCATAAACCAATCTATAGCAGGAGCTCATGCATTTCCCGTATGTATCCACGTACCCCTCCATCCATCTTCTGGGCAGTCTGAAAATTCCAGGCTAAATCAATATTTGATTGGCTGTCAAATGTTTCTTCATTATAAATACCATACATAGAGCCACTGTCAAAACCCTTATATATTATTTTAAGCTCTTTGAATGACAACAGTGAAAATGTTGAAAATATGATGTATTCACTATTGCCAAAGCTTTTTCATGTATAATCAAGTAAATTTCAGCCATTCAAGAACTGCTATTATGAACTGCAGAGGAATGCTGTGAATTAACATAGTCTGAAACTGTGCATTAAGAATGTAGAAGATAATGATGATGATAATGACATCCTGTAAACCTGGAATAAAAGACAAACATTAGAGATTTAGGTGTTGGATGATGAAGTAATTGAAGTTGACGAAGACGATCAGTTAACAAGGCTGTACTGTAACTTTTTTGGAACTGGGGAAACTTCAAAATAAATGGTTCAGTAAATGCAGGGATGAAGAATTAAGTAAACCATGAGCTGGGGATCTTGCCAGAAATTACTTGTATTTAAGCACGAGCTCAGCAAATTACCTGGAAACAACTGGAATATGTTCTAAGTACGGAGCCTTAAGACAGTTTGTAATCCACTCTTTATTCATTCCAAAACATGACAACAGACTAAATGCTGGAAGCTGAAAAAGTGTTTCAACAAGCACAGTTATTATTACACCTCTGCTAACACCGTCACTAAAACATGACCGTCTTCCAAAGAAAAATAAAGAGCAAATGAAACAAAAAATACAGGTCTTGAGCCAGGTCTTATAAAAGTAAAGTTAACGGTCTCACTGACATAAACAACTTCACTTTTGGTCCATTAATTTCAATAAAAAGTAACACAAGACACTATTTATTCATTTGTATCAATACAGCTATGGAGCTGTGCACTTGTTTATTAATATCTAGTTTAATTACACACTTTGGGGCTCTTGTAAACTTTTTTTATAGATATTCTTGCAAAAATAGCAAAGAATAGAATTTATCACAGTACAGAAAAGTAAAATTAAGTAGGGAACAGTAAAAACTTAGACTTTACATGTATATTATTCCATGTATCACAGAGTGCTATTGGAGATGCACTTCAAATATTTTAAGTAAGTTTTATACCAGTATGAGAGATCATACTTGTGAGAAGTTTTACAGTGGTAAGAAGTTACTCTGAAACAGTCAATGAGCCAGAAGAAACAATATATAGACTGAAGATAATTATCTCAAAGACTTCCATATAATTCAAAGAAAATATTTTAAGATTGAACTATACTGGTTTGCTTTAAAAATGGTGACAGTAAGGTAGACCTCAAAACATGCCTATAAAGCACTACACTGTGAGCCTCATAGCAATATTTCTTTTTTTATTTACCAATGTTATCATTTATATCATCCATGTGATCTAATGCATTTCCAGCCGAGTGGAAAAGGTCAATAACAATAGTGACCCTAGAAGAATTCGGTAAGGTGTCCATTTATAACAGAAACTGTAATTATCCACTAAAATTTGTCAATAGCTCTGACATTCTCAGTGTTTACAGTCTTTAAAGTTACATAGGTGGTTTTTTCCAACAAAATATGGTCCAAGCTGAAATACAAGTTAGCATGTTTCGGTATGCATGAATGAGATGCTTCTGTTTGAGATCAGGGAAAAGAGAGTGAGGTAAAGCTACTTGAGCAGCAGCTTACTGTACAGGACCTGCTGCAAGGGTAGACACCACCTCTCCTGAATGTCTGTTTGGAATTTATCATCAATACACAATTCTCTCCTGAAAAGGAATTTCTTCAAATCTATAAACATAATTGTGCTTTGCTCATGAGTCAACCTCTCAATAATGTACATAGTTTCTCCTACATTCAATACTATGGGTATTACTATTATCTGGTTTTGAGATAATCTTAATTCAATGATGTCTCCTAAGGAGGACATCATATAATGAAGAGATTTAATGTCACATAATACATATATTTCTACATGGTATGTTGGTGCATAAGATGGTGTCATGTATAATCTGTAAAATGTCCTTGAAAGATCTGCATGATTACATATAAACTTGAAAAAAGAATAATATATAATGGCATTAGCTTTGTAGCAACTGTGGCCTCTACAATTCTGCTTTCTGCTGAAGTAAAAACAAAATCAAATATATCAGTACAGTCTTCCTCCTCAGTTTTTTACCCCAAAACCTGTAATACTGGTATTAGCTATTGCAATAGGATAGAAGATGAAAAAAATGAAAAACCTCCTGGACTAAATCATGTAAGGCTTTGAATATATTCATCAATATTCTCACTTGCACATGAAAGTGAATAAGAAGCTAGTGCAGTGTTTCATTACTGATTTAAAATCTGTAAAACTTCCTGCTTATGAGCACAAGTATTTCAAAATCATTATTCTAGCAGATTTTCTGTAGACTCACTTTGTAAGGGGAGCAAACATAAGGTTTACTTTCACATACCTCTCCATGTTGACTCCTCCTCATAATTTGAAACAGTAGGAGTATGTGTCATTATCTGCTCAAAAAAATCACACATGATCTGTACAAGTATAATAATACATTACCATTTCATTGTCATCACAAGACGATTGTAGGTGTGCACAGAAGTACATTGTATAGCAACAGTTGTTTCTCTATGCAGTGTTGGCATTTAGTGGTAGGATGGTTTGAAGGGTAATCTCAGAATCCGAGAGGAGGGTTTTGTGGTTCAGTTGAGTGCTCAAATTTTATATTAAGTAGGATATTGGTATCAATAAATGTTAGTTAAGCCATTCTATTTTCACGGTACTCATGTCAAGCATAACTACCTGTTTTGTCTATAGGAAACTTTTGTAGATGTGTTACAGGCTTAATGCTTTAGTGATTCTAAAGACCACCCTTTATATTATTTCTCATCATTTATTGCATGCTTGCAACAGTTACAGGTTTCACTGTAATACCAACTCTTTTCCTTCATCAGACACTTCTCTAGTTATTAGTTCAACTCACCTTCTACCCAAGTAGGGACAAAAGTAAAAGCATTCTGCATTGCTGAAGAGCAAAAATGAAACCTGAATTTTTCCTCGTGAACAGCAAAACCAAAACCTGAATATTTCCTCTTCTACTGGTACAGTATCAAATGAAGCTCAGAATCCTTCCTAAGAGCAAAAGTTACTACCTGATCCCCTAAGACACTTTAGAATGGAAGCAGGACACATATTTTGTCTGATCTGACTTTTCAGAAGAGGTTTTGAAATATTTCACAAATGTGGCATGTAATGTCACTTTTTAGTAGAATAGTTGTATTGTAAATTAATAGCTTAGAAATATACCTTTTTATACTGTCACAAATTATGCAACAAGCCAATTTTGTTGGATTCTTATTGCAACCTCTGGTGACATGATGGGAAGTTTTATCAAGCTTGAATCTGTGTCCTGTATGGTTACAGAGGTAATCTTCCACCATCCAAAAAAGACTGACAGAGACTAAGAATTAATCTTCTCAACATGTTTCCTGTAGATCACCCCACAGTAGCCCATCCCTTATGCAGTTAAGTAGTCTATAGAATGCTACAAAGAGGACAGATACCCCAGAGATCTACTTCAGGCTTCATAAAATCTCAGAGATACCCATGACATGCTCCAGAATCTGCAAAACTTGACTCCCCTGTTGCTTAATACCCTTCTCTGCCTTCACAGAGCTGTCGCTGTATTTGCCTAACACATATCACATCACCTTAAGCCTTCTTGTCTTCTACCCTGATGAGTATCTACTAAAAGAAAGACACTAACACATCAATCAAAATAGACAGACCTAGGTCTGCTTCCTTCCATTCTTATCCCTCCTCACTCAGTATCACTCTTCCACAATAAGAATTTTATCTAGCTTCCAATCAGGCAACCTACATTCTACCACCACAGTATCATATGCAAAGCCTTTTCTTTCTGAAAAAATAAAAACTTTCAAATAATAATATGGGAGTTGTTCTTCTTGTTTGGTTTGGTACATTATCCAAAACATTCCTGTACTACAGAAAATGATCATAACATTCAAAATAAAACTGTAAATATTCAGCTGCTCTCCTAAGGGTACAAAACCACTCAAAAGATTTCATAGTCATATCAATTATTCATCCATTCAGAAGAAAATACTGTAGAGCATATCAAGCTTGGTTGTGCTCAACAGCTATAGGATTTTACAGATATCAGTAAGGGAGCAGCTTGAGAACTTGCTCTTGGGTGCCTATAGCAACCATCAATAATACAAAAGTCCCCAAATTATCAACATTACCAGTTTTCTAAGTATATATAAAATTAGGTTGTTGAAAGAGAAGGGTTGTATAAAACCTTACAGCAGAGAAAAATGCAGAAAAGGAGCTGGTAATGCCTAAGGCAAATATATTTGGTGTTTTATACGTATTCCTGGAACAGCAAGGTGAGTGAAAGATTATTAACACGAAGTGGTGACAGCATGATGCTCCGCAAGTCAGATTGCCTGTTAAGAATGCAATTAATTTTGTAAAATGTTGTGCTAGGCTGGCAGATAATTATCAGAGAAGTTTAAGAACTGGATCAAGTGTCAGAAAACGGCAGTGGAATAGGAAATGTTGAATTTTAGGTAGAAAGATTGGCAGGAGAAAAACAAAAACAAGAGAAAAAAGAAAAAAAGGCATGTAGGACGTGACATGCCTTTTTGTGGTGACATTTTTTGCAATGCATCTGCTTCTCAATTATTTTTTAGAAGAGAAGCCCTTTCCCAAGGTTGAGTTTCAAGTAAATAAATAAATATGTGTATTTTGACACATTTTGCTTATTCTCTGTCTCTTTAAGAAATGGATTATATAATACCAGTTCTTCTAAAACATTAACTTTGATTTTGTTCAGGAGTACCACTGAGGCTTTATTCCAAAATAGAGCTCATTTAAAAAAATATTTAGTTAACTTGTCACTTTCTAGAAACTAAACAAGTCATCTGTCTCTCTACAGGCCCTTATATACCTTTAACTATTATGCTGAGAGCCTATTCCCACATCTATCTTCCAAACCACCTCTGGAGTACTTCAGACTACACTTCAAATACTTCTTATCTGTTCTCAGTAAGAAAATTATTTAAATACAGAGCTCCCTCTGATATTTAAAAAATAAAATTTAGTATGGTCAAAAGTGACAGTTTGTTCCTTTTAGTTTGAGGAGAAAAAAAAAAAGATTTTTCAAAAATTAATTTCTCACTGTCATAATGATCATAATCTTTAAAATTATGGTCTGACCTTAAGATATTTACTGTATACTATCTGTGATCTGCTGCCTTCTTCTCCCATGATTTCGGAATACTAAAATTTACTACTATATATTCATTTATTAAGAATTAACTACTTAATCTTTACCATTTCACTGCATGATTCAGAAGGGAAATCCCACTAACATTACATAACAAAAAGAATATTAAGACTGTCATTGACTTCAAAATTTTTTTTTTAGTGACTTGCTCAACATATTATATAAATGTTCTTTCATTGTTAATATCTCTTTCTTTAAAGCAGGGGTACTTCAGAAAGTTCAGTGACATTTCCTTCTGACATTTTTGAAATATAGGAAAGTGGGAAAAAAAAAAAAAAAAACACCTTTGCAGGAATGTGTCTACGAGTCCATTTTATAGAGAAGAGCTAAGTCTGATCACCTGGAAGTTTGAGACTAAAAAGGGTCAGTAAATGTCAACTAATTTTCCAGCAATTGTTCTTGTAATTTCAGATTTACTGTTTCTCTTTTTTAAAAAAAACTTCATGACAAAGCCAAGATATGTCACTTTAAAAAAACCCAGTAAATTATCCACTGAAATGGAAACTGGTTTCTTGGTTTCTAAACATTTTTGATTGAAAGTAAACTTGCTTTCATTAGAAATAACTTAAAAAAACAGCTGCAGACCCTGACTTTACAAAGTCTGCTTTATAAAGCATACTTTCAGCATAGCTGCAGCATAGCTTCAGGAGGGACTAAAGACTTTGGTAGTCTTGTACTTGTAAAGTACTCCATCCATATTCTGTATAGTACTTGTGGTGCTGCATTCCTCCAGACCTAGGCTGACTTAAATTTACCCATAGATTTGTACCTTCTGAAAACCTTTGGCTGTTAAAGCATGCAGATCAAGGGTGATGAAAAAGTCCTCCGGCTAGAAAGAGATGTGGAAAAAGGACAGATACATGCAAAACTCAGAGAATATATATTTGAAATAAACAATAAACCCCAAGAACTTAATGTATAGCTACTCAAGTTTAATCTCACAAGTAACTCTGGAATCAGATGGAAATGAATGAGGATAGAATTTTGGCTGCTGCCTTAAGTATAAAGAAACTCAAGGCTTGTAGAAACCCTAAGACTTCCAGAAGCTAGATTTCAGCTATGCTGAATGTACAAAGGTGTCTCACAAAATCTAACAGACAGCCCCTAACCTGTTTGGTTTGGATTTTTTCCAACAGAGTTATATACCCATTTTCAGCCACGGTAGCTAAAACTTATAAAGAAAAACTGACTGAAGTTTGAGGGCAAAGAAAAGCAGCCTGTTAGCTTGTGATGCATAATTATTTCTGCTCAGGAATGCAGAGGGAAAAATGTCAGCGTTTTTGCTTGACTGACCAGATCCTTAACTCAGTCACACCTTGAAAATGCCACCGTCTCCAGTAATACTGCATAAGCATAACCAAGAATAACATCCAGGACCAAAGGCTCTGGATAATATGTAAACATAAGACACTAACCAAGGCTAAAAATCAGCACAGAAGAATGTGTTGTGTAATTCCCCTTTGCAGCATCAGAGCAGAACTAGAGTGATTAAAATAGTAACCTATACATTTACAGGGAATGAATATGGAAAAACTGTTTCTCAATAAGCCAGGATTCTTGAAGATCCATGAAGTATGTACCCCAGACCCTCTGGATAAGGGTTGAAGGAGGACTGTACTTCTGTTGTCTCTGACACCGCAGAATAGTGTCATTTTTTTTTCTGAAAAATGTAATCATGAGGGATGTCACAGGGAATGCTCTATGTTGAATCCTGATTTCTGTAACACAGCCATAAATCCAGAGAAATTTCATTGATTACTGCTGTGAAAAGAAATGATCTACTAAAAGTCTATCTAAAAATATTAAGATTCTAAGAAAATAAGAAAGTATGGTAGTAAATTGACATAAATCAGCTGAGTATCTAGAACAAATGGATCTAAGTTCAAAGAATACCTAGAATACATACTTGATTATTCTCAACAATCCTATATTATGAAAAAACAGTTGATACTGAGAAAGTCAAGCCTGTTGCGATGATGGGTTCACAGAGCATAAACTGGAGCTAACATCCATGTCACATATTCAGCTTTTGACAGAATTACTGTACAGCCACAGTATGGCCGATACAAGTGTTGATCTACATGTTATAGTCAGTGTTGATCTACATGTCTGCCAGCACTGTAAAAAACAAAATTTCTTCCTATATTCCTACCTTTTGCATACATGCATGGATCTGAGAATACTTTTTTCTTAATCTTAGACAATAGATATTTTCCTTCTTTAATATTACACCCATCGGGAAGGTTCACATAGTGCTATCAGAGTTTCCATGATTTCAGTATCTAGATTCTATTCATTCATTTTCTATTAAATAAAAAATTGCTGAGTTACTTCATAGACAAAGAAGCAATAATATGAAATGCTTAGAAATGACAACTTGGATTCTATAACACAGCACACTTAGGCAGTCATGATTAGGCAAAGTTTTATGGGGCAGAGCTCCTTACCTTCACATAATCTGTGGGTTAAGCACTCACTCATGACTTAAAGGAATATTTTAATGTTAGAAGTATTAAAACAATCCCAGTGCACAAGCACGACCTGAACAGACATGGCTCAGTGATGACAGGCCACAGAAAATGAAAATGAAGGAATGCTAATCCATAGGCAAGAAAATAACAGAACTTATAAGGAATGTAGCACTGCTATATAAAGAATTATCTTTTAATTGAGCGGAAGAAATATTTAAATTGTAAATTATGATGTTCATACTTTTACACAGTTACATGAAGAACCCAGTAGCATTATGGAATAACAGTAGAAGCAGCACATTCACAGCAATGGCAGCCCATCAATTAATATTCCTCAAGTATATGACAAATTGCTCAATGAAAAATGTTGCTTCCACTAGAATTAGAAATAATTAGAACTAGTTATTCAATTAAGAATAGTCCACAGTCTTCACCTTGTGAAGCTTATGCCCATTGCAAATCATTAACTTTTTCAGTTTAAATACAGTTTTTTTCAGCAGCTCTAATAATCAGTGGCAGACAAATTTTAAAAAAATATATGTATTTACCTTCCTATTAAGGCAAAAGAGAACACACACACAGGAAATATGAAACAGGAAAGAAAAGAACAGGAACTTTTTAACATACTGAAGGAATTGTAGCACTGTACATGCCAAGGGTGACATTCTCATGTTATGTAGAACCAAAAGTTGGAGGGAACAGGTATGTATTTCATACAGTTTAAGGAACATTTTATAAAAAGTAGTATCTGCAGAGGCCTATTACAGAGTTTTAGGACTGGAGCAAAGGCTTCATTCAAAGCAAGCTGCACAGAGACTGAGAATCAATGGAGCTCAAGGGTCTTGGCTTGAGTGCTCCGCACAGTTCTTACTGCCTTCAGCAACACTAAAGGTCATTCACTAAATTATAATTTGAATAAAATTAGGATCAAAGGACTGACATCACAAACAGAAATACAAGCTCATAAGAACTGTCACCTCTGAATGTCACTACCCCTTTGCCCACTGGCTACGCCTCAGCAATAGTCTGAGAACTGCAAATGTGAGGGATGGCTAACATCCTCTACACTCATATGGCAGTGACGGGAAACAAAGTCTGTAAGGGGACTGACTGTAGGCTACAAAAGTCACAGTAAAGCATCAGTTGGAAGACAGTAGAAAAGAAATCAGCAATTTAGCAGAGTGCTATAAGAAGTGATATTAAAATATCTACATGCTGCTAATACGATGTGTTTTGTGTGCACATGTGTCCATATGTGTAATTGTGCTGACCAGCTGAATCACTCCATTATTTTTCTTGCCATCTTACTACTCTATGCATGTGAATATGTGCGCACACATAACCAAACTGTGCATTTTGGTCAGTCTTGCTTTCTATCTTCATTCTGTTTCAAGACCCTCAGTTGCAAGCCAGGACAATTTTTATTAAATATCTCTATGTGGGTTATTAGCATTGTTCTACTTTTATATAAGTACTGCCTCAGTTAGTAGGACTACACTGATGAAACTAAGAGAAGGATCTTAACCTGAGGAGCCAAGATATTTTCTAGTCATTAATCTGTGAAGCAAGGATAGTGAATTTCACCACAAATAGCCTTAAATTGTCTTTGAATATGTTAATTAAAACACCTAACATTACAAGTATCAGTATTAAAAAAACCCAACCAACACTGAGCATCTTTTCTGGACACCTGGCTGTATAGACAAACCTGACCCTATATTTAAGTCACTCAGACAGCCCCATCCTTATCACTGTCTCATCATCTGCAATGTAGTCATCCCACTTTATAGCGGGTCAGCTGGCATACACACTGGTTAAACAGTCTGCCCAAGGTTTAAGCTTACAAGGTGAATAAAAAAATGAATAAACAATTTTTTGTTCGAGGGCATAGAAAGTAACGTTACAAGAAAAACTAAGCAGTCTAAAGGAAGTGCCTAAAGCTCAGATATCACTACCTTTCCCTTGCATTGATTTTATTTCCAGAACTGTGTTAAAACTTTGATACTTGTTTATGATTTTGCAATACAGCCTGAAGAATTTATAACAATTTATTAAAACTAAAATACTAAGAAAAAGAAAAAAACTAAGTAAACTTTTAGACCAGGCATAAGAAAAGAATCCTTTCAGAGTTGAGTGAGGTTCTTCACTACAGCTTCTTGGCACTAGTGGTAACTTTCCAATATATACTGACGTCCTTGTCATTATAGCAAGTATAACAACAAAAATATTCCCCCCTTTAAAGCCATATATGAGGCTTGTGGTCTGATAGATGGATAGATTACTTCAAAGGAGAGCCTAGATATCCTTACTCTTTAACTTTTACCAGGAGGATATATGTTTTCTCTCTTAATGAATTAACCTGCTGCTTACTTAAGCAAAGAACTAGATGTCTTAAATGTCCTGGGCATGTCAGAAAGATACTGCCTCCCAAGATGGCAAAAGAAGCAAATAAGAATCTGCTGGTAAGCTGCTCTGAATAGATCCCAGGTAGCTTGTCTTGTGATGAAACTTTCACTTCAGTGGAAAGCTAAATATCAAGGCTACGTAAATCACTTTTATTCACACCAGCAGGATTTAATAAAAACTGTCATCCTAAATTCGAAAAAGGAGACCAACTCACCAAAGCTTTGAAAATTTACCTCTATTCTTCTAGGATACAGTGAGTGAAATGTATAGAAATTATATGCATGAATATAGTCAGGCACAGCAGTAAAGGCCATGCTGATTTTCAGTGTTAATAAACTATTAACACTAATAACTACCTGGATTTTAACAGAAAAAAAATCTCTGAATTATTTTATTTAGAAAACTTATGAAAACAACAAAACACTGGTCAGGAAACTGAATTAATGTTAGTCCACTGAAATAGCACTTGCACAATTTATGTCATTCCTGCCAACAGATCCAAAGATGGTAAGATCCCTCAAGCAAACAGAATCCCGAGGCACAATAGAGTTTAAATTTGAATACAGGATTATGTTCAGTCCACTATTTTATTAACTTAATCCTGATCTTTAGAACTGGCTTCTTTCACCAACTTATTCCAGACCACTGAGCTGCTGAGAAATAGAAAGCTTCTGAAAGTCACAGTTATAAGCAGAAAATAACATTTTTCACTCAATGAAATCCATGGGTTTCCTTAATTTATGCTTCCAATTACACTGATTTGATTAAAGTTTTGTTCCATTTTCTTTTAATTAGCCAGGGCAGCTTAAATTAATTATTATTTTTATGTGTGGAAGCAGTACCAGGAAGTTCCATGCAGGCATCATACAGATATGACATCTAAAAAAAATATTTAGTCTAAAGATTGTTCAATCTAAGTTACAAAGCAAGATGTACTGAAATGTATTATTTAGTTTCATTGATAAAAATTTTAAAAATGCAATCCAGTTTAAGACCTGGTGATTTAAAAGCCATCATGGTCAGCACTGAATAAAAATCCCCTCACAAAATTCTGTCTAATGATGCTGAGTGTTGCGTAGAAGGGTGACACTGTGCAGTCACTACCCTGGAGCAGTCATTGCTTTCTCCTCATTACAAGGACAGAGTCTGTACATGAACCTGGCTCAGGGACAGAAAGGCAAAAGCTTTCAGTTATCCGCCTCCGGTATCTATTTGCATAAAGCTAAATACAATCTAGTACACATTTAGATATGAGTATGTTCTGAGTTACTCAATCAAATTCCACTGATCTATTCTCTGGTGTAAATAAAAGCAAAATCTGGTCTTAATTGTGTACGTGTTGTCTATGCTGCTAGAAAATATAGGCGCTTCTCATGGACAACTGGACTGTTGAAAGTTCTTGGCATAGTGTTCACTGTTAAAGCAGTTTAATCTGCTGACCTAATTTGTCTTTGATGGTTACATCACTTCAAGACAACTGAGGACAAATCTCACTTTCCAGTGCTACTGTTTCAAGCTGTTCTGTAGCAAGCACCAGCAGGTAACAAGTGCCATGCTGCACCATCACAGTTGGTGCTGCCTGAAGAACTGTATACCTTGTTTTAGCCAGAATAAAAATTTGCAAATTGCCAAAGAATCAGTGGTAAGTCCTATTTCTTTAAGACAAATACACATAAGAAGAGGGAATACTTTCCCTCTTGTTGCACATAGATATAGCATTTCTTCTTTTTTTCTACCAGCCATCACTGGTTTATTTCTTTCTAACTGGTGAGTCAAAGTTCAAAGCACAGATTCTAATTACTCTTTCCTCCATGGCTACTCTCTTTTCTATAGGGGAAGAGTTTACTTGCTGGATACAGCAATTCTGCTTTATACTATGGTAGCCATACTGTATTGTACATTGTAGTGCACAGCTTGCTTATTTTAATGTAGCAATTGCAGTCAGCTAGCTAATATGTTAAAAAATACTGTCACCAAAAAGAAACTGTATATGAAAATGTTAAGACAGGACCTGTACGCTAGTACAGTCTAGAATTAATCTTACATACCACACTCGTAAATTAGTGGGCAGAGGAAGCATAGCTGACTATTAGTATCTGTTGCTTTTTAATGTAAGAGGCTCTCTTACATCCTTTTTTCTTCCTTTTAGTTTGTATTTTGTATTGAGAGCTTGACATTCCAGGCTGTGAAGTTTAAAAAAGCTGACCTTGAAAACACAGTCACATTTATTTTTGAATGCTAGTTTAGTTTCACACCCTGAAAGTGGCTTCCTGCCTTCCAGATTTTGTTAAACATTGTATGACCAGACATGCCTGAACTCAGTGCACAGCTCTGTTCACACTGCACCACAATCAAGACCTATCCACTTACGGCTTGAAATATGAAAAAAGTCTGTTTTACTAACTCATGCTATGATGCTAATTGCCTCCACCCTCCTCCATGGAAGCAATGACCTCCTCGCTCACACACCTTACCACTTTTAGACGTGGCAGGCCAGCTCCCTGCAGCAAATTTTTTCCTGAGATCTTCCTCAGCACTGGAAGAAGGGCATTTTTACTCTCCCACAGGCATCATGCAGTGCTCTCACTGATTTCACACACAGGTAGGTATTTCAAAGACCTACCTAGGGAGGATCTTTTCCTATGAAAAACCTGAAGCAGTCTTTCTACAAATTTAGCATGCACTGTGCAGAATAATCAGAGCACAGTGCTCCCTTGCATCCTGCTAAGCTGTGAGAATGCCTGTTCATTAAAGCAATCTGTCGGGCTGACATGAAGGGTGAAGGGAGTGCTAACATCAACTTGTAACATTTCCATGAAACCTCCCTAATAACAGTACTATTACTATCTACACAGTAATTTTGATAGGCACTGCAAGAAGCAAAACCACAAGTATATATACACAGTAGTCAACAGGGAAATGTGGGATTGTATCAACGATTTTGATACAGCTGGATTTGTGAAATAGGTATATTACGCAATGCAGGCATTAACTTTATGCTTTAAACTTTCCCAGATAATAAAGATGCTGGGCTAAAGACACTCAGATATAGACAGTTCCCAAAGATGGCTGTTCAAACACAGAACACTGTCCTAATTCCTGAGATTTCCAGCTAGCTACAAGCTTGGCACATTCAAGTTTCAGACAGTTGAGAAAGAATCAACAGCACATTATATGTTAGTTTATATTTCTTTCACATGTAACTCAATTCAGAAAATCTTACTTGGAAAGCATTTCCCCATCTTACAGAATCACTTATTCAGAGTTCAAAAATGGACCATATTCTCACCTCACACTTGGCATCACATTCACATCTAGCATCACATTCAATCAGATTTATAACTCCACTATCTTCAATAGAATTGCTCCCGCTATGTACTAATGCAGTTCACAATTAGGGAATAAGCACATGACATAGCAAAATCAGGATACAGTAGTTTACCTGTTCATGTCTGCCACATGAGCTGTTATAACTTACCAAATGTACACTCTTAGCTTATCCCAATTATGAAGTTAAACAGGCTCACTTAAGCCTGAATTGAAGAATGAGAAGACAGAACACCGCTGAAAAATTATTAACATTGGAGGTACTAACTATCATCTACTGGTGCTACAGAGGTTCATTATTAAAATAAACAGCCAGAAATCCTCCTTCACTGCCATATTCTTAGGGAAAAGGTATTTCATCTCCTATGAGATAAAAAGGAAAATAAGCATTAATGATCATGTTTCTGTGCTAGACTGAAAAAACTGCTGCTGCCTAAGGGTTTTTTTATTTATTTTTACTGCACATACTGCTAGAACGCATATTGTGAAATAATACTGTTATATCAGCCCTCTTGTAGAATCACAACTTGTTCTTCGGCAGCTGCAGTATTTACATGGATTTACATAGATCCAAAAGTCCGTATAAGCCTTTACACAAGCTCATCACCTGAATAAAAATTAAGCATCTAAAAGTTTCACATAACCATGGCGTTTGAGTTAGGACAGAACAGTACAGTAGCTCATGCTGGAGTAGCTTTAGTAAAGCAAACAAACTTCAACCATGCTGAAACTGCTGATACTGTGGGCATCAGAATCCAGCATTGCTGCCCCTTCTAAAGCACTGGTGTCAGGAAATCATTATCAGCAACCAATGGCATTGGGAAAATTAGTCTGACATCAAAGTGAAAATATTTGAAAGCAGTAAACCTTATTGAAAAAAAAAAAAAAAAAAATCAAGTCAGCAGTCTCCCAGTGGCCTAATGCTTTCTTTGTACAAAGAACTTCCCTTTAGAACTCACAACTTCTCCCTTTCCCCTACACACACAAAGGCAAACCACACTTGCAGTCCCCCAGTCTTCTGACTGTAAACTCTACAGACACCCGAGAGCACTATCTGGCCAGGGAGAACTGCCTGTGCTGCTAGGCCATCCTGCCGGTGAGCAAGCCCTACGTGCCTGTGTGACATCGCTCCAGAAGGAAGCGTTACTGAACGTGCCAGGGTGACAGCTAGTGCTCTTACTTGGTTTGCTCTTCAGCAAAGGTCTAAATGTAAAACGTGTGCCTCAGAGGAAGGGGAAATCTTGTGATGCCTTTAAAACACATCTCTTGGTATTTTGAGAGATTCTAAATCATCTGGGCGGTGTGGGGGGTGTCATCAAAGAGGTGCAAGGTGGGGCTGATGCATCACATCTGCAAGAATATTGAAAGCAGCATTTTTATAAGTTTAATTCTGAATAACCAGAAACTGAGTCTTTATTTAACAAGCCATTACTTAGTCCCTTCTAAAGATACAAACATTAGAAATCAGGGCTTTCAGGTTAATTTGTCTTTGGCTCATGATGAAATACTCAGTCTTTGCTGGATTCTTACCCCAGGTAGGCTGGTATGAGTTCATTTAACTTCACACAATTAAATAGTACTGCCAGTTTATGCCAACTGATAGTTCAGGACCATGATCTTTTATTAAAAGGGCACTTCTAAATATCAATTTATTTTGCTTAATAAAATCAAATGCCACACTATCTAGCACAACACTTTAGCTTGTCTGAATAATGCTTTTAAGTACACGAGGGTTGTAATTCTCCCCATAAAGATAGCCTGAGAACAGCGAGATCCACAGCAGGTATGAGAACTCAGCTCCACAATACTGACAGCAAAACACTGCAAAACCTCAACGTGGTAAACTACACAGTACACAGGCACAGAGCCAAGCATGTATCCTTTAGAGATCTCTGTATAACATACAGAAAGATGAGAACAGCATGTTCTCACTCATTCTAACAAACTGGCACAGACCCACTATGAATGGAAATTAATAACTACCACACCAAAAAAAGTCAACCAATATTTTTGCCATTTTACAGCTCCCCGTTATAAACTGCGCCAGTACTGCAGACAGCCCAAGAAAAATAGTTATTGGAACTGGTAGGTAATAATAAATAACATTCAGTGGGTAGCACCAGTTATGATATGATTTAATACTGGGCTGAAGTTGTTTTCAAAACCAAAAATATTTATAGATAGCTGGCTACAAACGTTGACAACGATCAGTCATAGAATAAAAAATTGTTAGCGTTTTCTGGACAGTGTCTTTTTCAAAAGCAAATGCATAGCAGTTTATTTCAAAGCAACCAGAATAACTGCTGAAGCTGGTGTTTATAAAATCTGAGTAAACTTGACACAAATAGAAAAACTCTGCTTTCAGTTACAGACATACTGCTACTGTGAAAAGGAGAATTTGTCCCCAAGGGGACATACCACGCAAAAGAGGAAAGGACCTCAGAGCCAGACATAAGCTAACTGGACCCATTTCTGTTCTCAGGTATGCCCACTTCACTGTGTTTCTGCAGCATAAAAAAAAAAAAAACATAGCACTTAAAAATAATCAAGTCAAAGAAAAAGGGTATTTGAAAACCCAGTGTTAGCTTTTTGAGGAAAATCAAGGGGACAAATACCATCAAAGACTGCTTAAAGATTTGGGTAAATAAATATTGGTGGCATTATTTGGTGGCATATTTCCCCGGTGTAGTCACACTGTTGAGACATTCCCAAGTCTAGGGAGAAACTGCAAGGTGTTGTAAGGAATAGATGAGAAAATTCACCACATAAGATACAATCATATTTCTGCCAGAGTGTGTAGCAAACAGCATCATCTCCCAAAAAACACTGGAACACAAAGAAAGATGTAAAAGAGGAAGCATCAGAGGCAAGAAAGAGGAATAATCTGCAGGAGGGAGTTCAAGATAAGGTGATAAACAATTGACAATCATATCATGTAAAACTGGAAAGCCAAAGCAAAACATTTCATGTCTTCCAGGTCCATCTGTTACATGGCTCCTTCACTGCTCCAATTCTCCTGTAATTTGCTCTACATTCACCAGTTCTCCAAAAGATTTTTCTGTATTTTTCTCATGTTCATTCTTCAATACTGCACACCTTTTTCTTTATTCTCGAGTCATTCTTTCAGCACTGCTCTTAGATCTTTTCAATTACTGAAATCTTTGTTCATCAAGTTTAAAGGAGCTCAGAGAGCTCATAAAAATATTTTTTAAAATCCATCTTACACTTGTAAATTAGTATTGCAAACATTCATTCATTCTTTCACTCATTCTACTATTTCACTAGTCTTCTACCCAAAAACTTCCTATTTTCCACTTTTGTCTAAGTTAAAAAGTTGATCTTTGAAACTCTTCAGCATACTGCTTTTATGCCTTGAATGTGAGCTGAAAGCATACAAAACTGAGCTCGCCTCAACTTTTACTGAGTTAGCAAGAAAAGCTCTCATTCACTTTTAGACTATTTTAAGAATGACAGTTCAACACTAACTCTCTGTAGTGTTACAGTCCACAAATGTGAGCCTCAAAACATTCCTGTGAATTTGAGAGATTTTGCTGAATCACTAGGGTTCCTTTCAAAACACCTTTGATCTTCAAACCTAGTGGAAACTTTTAAAATTTAATCTGTCCTTTATGCTGCAACAATGACTGCCTTCCCTGGCTGACACAGCATGTGCCATAGCCACCTTGAGTGCTTATATACCAACCTGATGCTGAAGTAGACTGGTTGAAGCCACACATGTGCCTCCTCACACAGACTCCAGCACTGCAAAGCAGCCCTCAGAATGGCATTTTCAAATACCAAGTGCAGACGGGGCAAATTTTCATTTTAAATAACCCATAGTGCCATTGAGAGCATTGGAAGCTGCCCAGACACTAGCTGCCAGTGTCCCTAAAAGCCATAATTATCCTGATTACTCAGGAAAATTATGACAGTGATAAACTTGCCAATTAACAGTCATTCAAACACAAAGACCTGAAGAGAGATGACTGTTTCACCAACTGGTTGGAGTATGCCAGCGCTGGAATCCCAACAAGCAGGAAGAAGCACTACACTGGCTTAGTTTGGGAAAAACAACTCATCAAATGGAATGAAAAGGTGCAGAAAAAGGAAGGAGTAAGACCCCGCAATTTCCTGAGAACATCCAGCCTCACATGGACTAGATCTCAGCATTAAGGTCTCACTCTAGGAAATGACTGATAGAGCTCAACAGTGTTTGAAATATTAACATAAAGTGTGCATAATTAATGCAGTCCATCAGCTGCAGTTTATGGAATAACATTTCTTACTGTAAATGCAGAGTATCATATTTAAACCTGTTGCCAAAAGATAACACAGTTTAGTTTAAGAAATCATATTTCCTTCCATTTAGCCTGTACTGCCTAAACGAGACCCACCAATAATTTAAGGCAGGTGCATCACCTTCCTCCTCAAAACAAACTTATAAAAGTAGTTCTTAAGCCAATCAAGAGCCATTGTGCTCTAATATTACTTTGAATTGTCCTGTATGTTACACACTGTAACTCTTTTTAATTCACACACATTTCTGAGCAAAGATTGCATCTGTGGCTGACCACAGTGAATTGCTCCTCTATGTATACTTCTTTCACAATACTACTTAAATAGCACTTTGCAGTGTGTTCACAACAGTTTCTGAATTCCTTGCTGCTGGGGTCACTCCTCCTTACACTTCCAGCTTCTACCACCTACTTCCCCATGCTTTTCCTGAATGACTGAAGAGTTCAGTGTTTGGCACTGGAAGACACAGTGAATGGGTTTTCTGCAGCCTTGCAGCAGTGTAATGAACAACTGAGTCTAGCCCAGCAAATCATATAGCAAAGGGCCGCAGTCCTCAGAGGATGCGCTCTACCAAACACATAGTCATCAATATTTGCTAGTCTGCAAGTGGGCAAAAAATAAAGCATATTGTTTCCTATTGCGTTAAGTATCTGGATAAAGAGATGCAGATTAAAAAGTGATGAAAGACAAACTACAGCCCACACTTCCTAAAATCCATGAATTAATGTTAATGTATTAATATATATTTTTTAAATAAAAATTATTCTGAAGTGTAGGTTATGGTAGAAAGATACTATAATAAATAATCTCTGTGATGCATGGAAATACACAAATATTGTAGAAAAATATTTTTTAAATTTTATATACTTTACATGTACAAACTAATTCAACATCCAGCATGAAGTACTGAAGCATTACTTCCATTAAATGAACAAATTTTCCAGAGGCAAAGAAGCCACAGTTCTGACTAAGAAGTTACTGACTAACAATAAACTATTTGTCATTATATCTATCAGTCTGTCATTACTCTAGTAATTACTCTAGTGATAATAACTAAATACTTCAGCTAAGTCAGAATAAATACTGTATTCACAAGCTAGAGCTTGATTATAGAAGACTTTTTCCAGTATGAAAAATGGAGCAGACAGATTTTCTTAAATCAACCCAGAATTTTTTTTCCCAATACCTATCCTCATTTAACAGTCTTTAATCACAGGTTGCATTTACATTATTTAAATTTTCTGTAACTAAGTCTTATTTCTAAAATATATACTCTGTCTGTGAATCTCTATTCATAGAAAAATCAGTATCTAAGTCATAAAATGCAATCTCTCATTCTAAATAACGTGATGACAAATGCTAACTCAGGATGACTGGTAGCTTCTCCCGTTTAGTGACATCACGCACAAAGAAACTACACTTGCACTACATTTCCACTGATAATAGAGACACGCCATTGCACCACTTTCACCCAGAAGTCTGTTCAAGCATATTAAAACTTAATGGCTGGAAGAATCAGACACCACAATCTGTGCCCATGAACTCATCAACCGCGCATTCAGCAGAACTGCATCAGTGGTACATGGTCAGGACACACAAGGAAGAAAGTCTATGCCCAAGTTCGAAAGAGGTTGGGATACCTGTTTCAGGATGCATGTTTGTGAAGACAACGGAAAGGCTACTTTTAACCTAGATACAGACTCAAGATGCTTCTAATCAGTATTGAACACTTGATCATCACCATAAACAAAGCAGAATTTTCTACCCAGCACAGACTCAGAGAAAGTAGTAAAATAATGTCTTTTTTAGCCAAAAAAAGAGAATTATTTCAGCCACAGGTCCACACTCAGTGCTGGTTTGTCTTTACATTTTAAGGATATTTTTGAAGTACTTAATAGAAAACAGTGTTAACACCTATTAGTTGCATTGGCTTTCTATTTTAAAATAGCAATTCTTTTCTTTTGCAACTTATTTCAAGATTTAAATTTGATAACTAGATAAACATCATATAAAACACTATTATTCTGAATAGAATTTCACAGTCTGCAGCACTGGGCAAATGTCACGGATGAAAGTATTGACACGGTAATATTCAGTAAGAAATCTAGGTTTATTAATAACTAACAGCAATTTATTATTATAAAATAATTTAGAAATACTAAAAGAAAGAAAAGCGACTTATTCAGATTCTAAAATGACAAGATTCACACTAACTTACTTAACGGTACCTATATATATACATGCATGCACATAACAAAACAGACAAACATACAGAAACAAAGGTGTTTGCATTCAGTAGAATGAACACAGAACGGACATACACACACAGAAACAAGGGTACGTACCCACACACACAGAGCAAAGAGAAGCTAGCTCAAAGAAAATTTCCCTCTCGAGTTTAGAGCAAATACTCACAATGCCTTGGCATTCCTCAACGGGCGATAATTGAGACTCGAGCGGGGGACTTCGCCCTGGCCTTCCGTGTGGAGCAGACGACACCTTAAGGGTTTGGTACCTGAGAGGCGTCCCAGCTCAGGGGAGATGCTGGTCACAGGCCCGCTGGGATCCAGGAGAGCTCAAAGGGTCTCCCTGGTGGCCGCCATTTATAGGGTCCAAGATAATTGACTTTTGTCAAATGCCTTCTGGTGCCTTCCAGCAGTTACAAAAGAATTCGATTAATGTGCGACTCTGTTATTGTTCCCATTTGACCACATCCCAGGCACAGGTGTGCCAGGCCCTTAGGAGTTGATGGGCCACTTTAACCATTTCCGAGCAATCGGGAGGGGCAGGAGCCAGGCTCCTTAACATTGTCAGTCCTTATCTCCACAGATTGGTGTATAGCTCGGGATGTGGGTGGAATCGCACCTAGCACCAAGCAGCCCAACAAAGAGGGGCGGGGGGTGGGGGGGGGGCAGTAAGAATTGTACCACCACAGCAAAATAACTCAGGAAGTTTAGAAACTATCTATAATAATAATGAACTATGTATTTAAGCCATATTGCATCATCAGTTCCCAAGCAGAACACATTAGTGAGTGATAGTACTAATGTGAATGCACTAAAGCTTGATATTGCTTTTCATAATTAGAATGATTTTGTCAGTTATTTTAGGCCAAGTATTTAAGACAGAAAATTAAAAATATTGCAACAACCAAAATCCCAAAACCTTGTGAGATTTTTTTTCCTCATTTCCCATGAAAGTCATTTTTCTTGTGTATCTGAATTTCTCTGCAATCTTCACAAATGGCATCACAGCAAGAGAATCAGAACAAAAAACTGACTAGAAACAAAAGTAGAAAGAGGATCTCTAGCTAGAATGCTTTAGCAAGATGCTGAATTCATTCTTATATTGCCATCATTTTCCAAATCAGATTTCAGCTATTCATTTCAGATAGCATTTTACCATTGCTCTTGAGTCTATCTATATTCTTTGACTACTCATTTTGCTATGCAGTTAAGTAAAAGACACCTCAAAATGATTAGTAATGATATTCTCACTGGTTTACTGTAAAAGAAACTGAATATACCAAATGTAATTTGTTCTCTGCTAAAATTACACTTCCATGGTTAGTTACTGAGATTTCTTATTAGGTCACATATACTTAAGAACACTGATATCCCACTAGTTCATTTTACTGACAAAAGAACAGTATCTCTCCCTGTTCAAAGCTTTGTATAAGAAAAAAAAAAAATCTAACATATAGAAATGTCTCTCCAATGATCACCTCTCAGCTACCCAAGGTTAATTCAGTTAAAAATGCATGCTGATACAGATTGAAAAAGAAGCAACCCTCAAGAAACAAGTGTGCCTATAACTGATAATCATTTTGGATTTGAAAGTCTCTGCAGAAGAAAGCAGGAAAGACTGAGTGAGTTCGGGAGCAATAGGAAGAGCATGCCCAAGTAGATTCATGATCTCTGCAGCTCCTTAGTCCTCCCTTCAAGGTTCCCCCAGCACAACTACAGGCCCCTGTAGTCCCAGAGAAACCCCACATAGACATAGTACTGGTGGTACTGCAAGAAGTACCAGAGCCTTTGCAGAAATGCATCATTTCTGAGTGGTTCACTTTATCACTCATGACTATTTTGGGTCCATTAAATTTGAAAGTAGCTCCATGGCCTCTTCAATGGGTGGATGTAATATACACTCTTCTTTATGTAATAACAAGAGAGACAGATTATGAATGGAACCTCCTGGATATTATCATGGCAGATTATAACCTAAATTATTTTTTCATAATTTGATGTACCACACTATTTAATATTTTACACTGATGACAGCCAGTCCACCAAGAGGTTTTCAGTGAACCACAGCATACAAAGCAGTGATAAACATCAAAGTTCCAAAACTAAGGCTCTGTATGATCAAATCACTTGTTTCTAGGGAATAAAGTTTTAAAACGAACTCTGCATTTATAAAATAAATGGAAAAATTCCCCATGAAGTTAACAAGAGTAGAAGAAATTAGCAACTAAGATGACAAACTTTGTGGTCAATTTATCTACAGCATTAAAACTCAGCATTTTCTTCATTTAATACATCGTCTTTGTATATGTTGAAAATATAAAATATAAAATATTACTAAGTATATAAATCTCAAAACAGAAATAATTGTAGGTTGTTCAAAACAAGTAGATGCTGTATTTATACAGAGTACAGCATTCAGCAAGCATTTGTCAATATTAGTCAGTCATTGAGCAGGTTCTCTGCACTCCAACACATTTAATACGTGCCTGGTTAATTATGGCTTGGTTGCGTGACATCTGGTGGGGAAAAAATATCACATTTGATATGAAAAATACAGAAATACTTTCATTTTTTAAAAAAATACCAGTGGAACAGGACTGTTGTGTCATTTTCATAACAAGTAGCCTCACATCAATAAAATCCAGTCATCCTAAAGTATCAAATATATCAGACCTCCAGAACAGAAAATAAGTAGGTATGCAATTAAACACAATTTCTCAAGAGTTGTAAAATTCAATTTCCTTCAGCTCCTTATATCTATAGAAAATAGAAACTCAGGTAATGTCAAATGCATGCAGATGTTTGTTGTTAAGTAAATCAATTTATCATTTAAAGATCTGACCAAACAGCCTAAGGCTATCACTGCTTAGGGGGAATTTATAGATGCATAGTCCTAACAAATCTGCTTGTAAACTGTACTGTACACATTATTCCTAATAACAACATCTGTAGAGCAAAAAGTAATAAAGTTACAAGTTCTTCTCCTCTATTCTCTTCTGTCATTGTATTAGAATTAGAGTACCACACCTTGTTGTCTGCAATATTCTCAACAGTAAGAAAACAAAAAGTGAATCCAAATGAAAATTAAAATTAAAGGAGGAAGGGGAGGGAGGGTGTTGTTGTGGACTATAAAAAAAAAAAAATCTCTGTTCTTTGCTTATATTAAATCAAGAGGACTGTGAAGAAAACAAGCATCCTTTTCTGGTTTGGTTTGCAAAACTATAAAAAAACCCACCCTGAAAATTCCGTATGGCTGTTCTTTTTCATTTTAATTCCATTTGTTTAAGCAAAAAAATCACTTCAAGCAAACATTCCACAAATGCACGAATGTTATGTTAACTCACAACAGCTGATGAACAGGTGTAGAAAAAATTATCTGTAGCACAATGCAATGGCATTTGAAGGGATTTGTGTTATCTTAGGACAGAAAATAGTAGAGATACATTTCATAGTGATCCACATAAATATTTCTCCCTTGTATTCTGGGCCAGGCCACTCAAGGTCCTGAGCAACTTTATTCAGAACTGGCTCAAACACCTGAGCAACTGGTGCCATGTCCTGTATGAGCTGTGTCACATTAACATACTCATAATTCCACTTATATCTTCTGCATTACTGACCTCCTCCCTCTCCCAAAAACAGAGGGTACTTTTATATAGTCCAATATTAAAGTCAGTGGTATGAACAGAGATGAGGCCAAGCTCCAAAACTTAGATTCCTACACGTCTCTGATTTTTCAGGATTGGGTTCTGCAAAATGCTGCAGATTTTCATATCTTCATAAACAGGGATCTTAATCCTGCAGAATGTAATGTCCTGCTTGATGCCTATTTCTACATAAGAATGTATATATATGTATATATGTTTACAAGATAATTTACATAGTTAAATAATTTTTTAGATTTTCTTTTTTAGCATGGAGAGCCTGCTTGCCCGTATGGGGTGGGGACTGCCATTTTGAACATGTTTCTGTCGTAAGTACTTATTTGGGTAATAACATCTAGTATAACAGAAACATGATCCACCTTAAGTGATTTCAGAGAAGACCATTATCTGTAAATCTAGCAGGAGAGGAGAGAGGTGTCTGAACTTTCAGAAAGAACAAAGCAAAGCTTCTCCACAATCTGAAACACCGTGGGTTATTGCAGAAGCAGAGTAATTCCTGTCAAGTTCTCCTTAATCCTTGAATTTAAGTGCATTTTCCCCAGGTGCATGAAAATCATTATCAATGTGAAAAAATATAGTCTCTGATACTAACGGTATCAGCTTAAGAAATCTACCCTCAGCATTTCTTCTTGCACAGTGTGTGAGCAGACAGCATACCAACTTAGAGCCATGCAACAGAATGTTTTCCTGTTTAAACTGAACTGTCACTTCTGCTGAAGCAGCAAGCTGCAAGTGGCATCACCAGGCAGCTCTTCCAATTCACTGAAAGTGTGATTTCTACTATAGCCCTTCCTTCTTCTAAGGACTACAAACCACTACAGCCCTGCCCTAATTGCATGCTGTTACAGGACATAAACTGCCTATTAATAAAAAATCAGTTCCAAATGGGAAAAAGATTTTAATCCTTTACAGTGTAAAATACGAGTCATTAGAAATAGGAAGGTTCAAGATATAACAGTTCAAAGGCTGGAAAGGATATAATAATGAATCTGCCTTTGGAGGCAGCTGTGAACCAGTCTAATTAGCATTACATTCTTAACAGTAGTTACTGAAAAATAATAACAAAAAACTCTTAACTTTGCTCACAGTACATTGAATTTGTGATGTTTTCTGTCATTCTGGACTTAGTTCCTGAATCTGCTTGGACTCATTTACCCCAGAAAGCCACAAAAACAAAGTGCTCATCACAGAAAAAGGATGCAGAGAATGCTCACAGCGCTGAACCAAACACTGCGTGTTTAGAGAAAGCTGAAGATGAAGGAAGGTATTGCAATATACTCATTGCATCTTTTGTTTAAGGCTTTTAATCCACATGATTTGGAATGGATGTTCTCCTTCCCCTTCACATTTTCATAGCTTATGATTTTTCCTCCCTGGGACTGCCAGTGGGCTAGAGAGGTGATGAGGGTGGCTGAAGGCTCTGTGAAGAAGCAAGGCTTAGGAAAGAGGAGGAGTTTTGCATTGTGATCCTCAGAACTTAAACCTTGGAGTTTGGTCTGAGAGGCACCCTGGAATTCTCCACCACTTTCGAGTCTGCAGGCATGGATGGTCCCACGAAAACAGCTCTGTCAGAAAACTCTGCTTCTCAGATAGGTGCAGTTTTTCATCTGAGTGCATAAATATCAGAAAAACCACTCTGGCTTTCTTTGAAACTATGACATTCCAGGTCCAATCTCGTTTTTAACAACTAGTCATATTCTACATTCAGAACTTATGTACAAGCCACATGAGTCACCTTCCACTGTTGACAAACAGAGTAAGTGAAGAACATTACCCTAGCATTTTTTCATGAAAGAAGTTCATATCAGGCTAGAGAATTTTTTTTCCCCTCCCTCTTATTTATAAAACACAAACTGGATTTGGGGTAAAAATTGCTCATTTTTAGACACCTTCTCAAGTATTTCAACCATTATCATAAAATTATAGAACCAGAGCTAGGATACCTTATAATACATACAAGACACAAATTTCTAGATATTTCCTATTGGCTGAGTATGTTTACCTAATACCAACATCTGCTACAGTTCCAACAGTGACACTAGCTACTGAAAGCACAGCAAAAAGCTAATTGTCTCAGTCAAAAGATTAAAAAGTGCTACACATGGCTCTTTAACACCTTTCTAGATGTCAGTCCAAATCAGAACATCATTCACTAATTGTTTCCCAACTTCCCAGTTACAACGTTGCTGTTGAAGACATTCTGGCCTATCAGCACAAGCAAGCTGTCTATAAAAAGCAAACAGCAATGCAGTTTAGGAGAATAATGTAGACGTTTTGGCAGCAGCAAAGCTAGCAATATAAAGCTGAAGAAATAAGACCTGGGGACACATAACAGCCAAAAATCAAGAGCAGCAAAAAGGTCGACAATTTGTCAGTGTTTAAGGCTCTGCCAAATTTACGTTTTCAATTTTGGCTGGAGCAATACAAACCTTGAGCAACAACTACATCTTGGTAGAACAGACCTAGACCTAATAAATATGGTTACCAGCAAATACAAGGTTTTTGTCAGGGCCCAGAGTGCTCTCACAGGCCTTAATGGGCCTCACTAGCCTCACCTGGTACCCCCACCCCCTGCCTATGGGTCCAGGAGCCCCATTTAAAGCTCGGCCTGTGCAATGCTGCAGGAGTGAGTGGTGGGCTGCCCGTGGGTGCCCTCGCTGTGGGATGGGCCCCAGCTGGCCAGGTCCCAGCCCGGATGGCTGTGTGATCACACTCACCTCCAGCTCCCCAGTCCCTAGGAAGCAGACACCTCTTGCTGCTCCCTAATGCTTTTTTTAACACCTTGAATTGCCATTCATGTTATGTGTGTTTTCAGTGTTAGTCTGACACCAAGAGAAGCTTTTCAGGCATTGAACCAAGGTCAAAAGTATTGGAGTATTTCTTTAGACAATGCTACAATCTAAGGTGCCTGACTATTAAGCAAACCTTTTAAATCACATCTATTCTTTCATGTGCCAGTACAACCAAGACTATGCTTGAAAACATTGTGGATTCTCTGGTCACTTCTATTAGTTATAGTTCAAAACTACAGAAAACCACAGAAATCAAAAAGCCCGAAATATAACTTGTTCTTTCTTCCCAATCAAAGCAGAATTCAAAAATAACTAGTGGTCTGAACATCTTAATTTCTGGGTCCCTAAAAATGAGACAATTTAAAATGCACTTTTTCTGCATCAATTCAAAAGTAAATTTCTTTACAGTCACTCCATTTCACTTCAGAATTGAATTGTCCAGTATCACTAATTAATTCTGGAAATGCTTTATTTTAAAATAGGGCAAAGAGCAACAAATTAGTACCATTTCTACTTACTAGTGTCTTTTCACATTTTGTACATATTTCAAATCTAGAAAGAATGCTAATCCTCCATTAAGCTATGAGTAACAAAAAATATTTTACTAGCCAGAGAAAACATTTTTGCCTTCTAACCTACTGAATCATAATATCACTTATTAGAGCAGATGTTCACAAATTAAATGACACCAAAATAACAATTTCTTCTAAAGATACTCAGAAGCATTAAATCTTGCTGTTCCTCTCTTTTACTGAAATCCTTATAGCATTTTTGTCTTTAATTTTGTGATCCATAAGTCCTGAATAATAACAGTGCTTATAAGTAACTAATAGAAAAAAACATATACAGAAATAAATCCTGAACTATAGATTGCCATACAATACCTCTACTCACTGCAGCAGGATAGATTCTTGCTAGAATAATGTTTATCTGAGTTTGTCATTTGGCACACAGTAAAATATGATGATGCCCTTTCAACATGCAATCAAAATCTCTTCTACCCCTTCCCTGTTATGAAACCATATTTTTCTCAGTACGTGTATCTGCAGCTAATATTTAAGAAAGACTTTAACAGAAAAGCTACTATTCCTTAGCCTCTGTTAACCTGAAAAATATGCAAGATTTCTACTTTATAATAATGCCTTGCCATTTTGAATGCAAAGAGGGATCATCTTCCTTCACACTTGAGACCTGAAATGTCTTAAATTCCTGATGAATTCAGGGCAAATTGAGGGCACCTTGAAAGTACAAACGCATTAATGAAACAGAACTTATTTACCCTGAAATGTACAGTCTGTGGAACATCTAGCTTGTTGTAATACAAAGATATCTTACTGTATTTGGACACAAAAACAAAATGTACCTTTATTTCATATCAACAGTCCTTTGCAGTTTTCTGTATTCAGGCTCCATTGTGCAAGAAGAAACTGTCACTGAATGACACCCTGAATTCATTACAAAGCTGCACCAATAGGGAGACAACAAAAGGCAGAAATTAAAGTTCATTCATATAGTGGATGAACCGCATCAAGAACAGATATCATGGGCTCTGACCAAAAACAAACCTCCACTGATCTAAATGGAACAGAAGTGAGAAACATGGTTGAATCTACAGTGCAGGGCAAGCATATACCACAGTGCCTCGAGCAGGCCTTGTCCTTCAGTTGTACTAAAAGGGAATGCTGTCTCCCCATGCGTGTAGCTGGATTTCTTTCCAAAGCATATCATGGGGTGTTGCTCACCTAGCAATGAAGATAAACATGCAGTGAAGCACTCTGGAGCATCCCTCCTCTACAGCATAAGTCTGCATCATAATTATATCAATATAAATATAAACAAGGAAAAGCAACTGTCTTCTCAGTTGTCATATACTGCAATATTAGGTAAAGCACTGTCTAGTATTGACACAAGAAATTTTACATTACTTCAGTGCAAGAGCATTGGACTCAAAACCAGCACACTTAAAGCAAATTAAAAGTACAGGAGCAATACTGAATGTGTCTCATTTGATTTTCTGAATTGAAAGCTACCATTCATGTCCAAGATGGTAATTTCAGTCAGTGTATGTTCTCCCAGTGAAATGGCTTGCATAAGAATTGTTATGACTGAATAAATAAAAAAAAATAAAAAACCAAAACCTTAGTTTATTCTGACTACTAAGAACAGAAAAAAGTATCTATCTAAAATTAAAGACAGCTTTGACATACCTCACTGAATCTATCCATCCTCCTCCCTGCTCTCCACACAAATGCCCCAGGAACACTTGAACAAGTGATTGAAAACAAGGAGAGACCTATCTTGAATATCTGCTGTCACTTCCTACACTCCTTAGGGAATCACTGTAACACTTGGGAAACCTGCTTCACCACAGTCTTCCTTTTGGCCCTAAGCAAATAACTTGGTCACAGATTCACTCCCAGATTTTACACCCCAGTTCCTAATGAAATGAAGTCAGGTGTCTAAAAATACATTTTGTGAATGTGGTCCTGAGTCCCTCTGTAGCTTAGGAACAAGCAAACTGGAGCCTTGGAGACCTCCCTAAAAGGATTACGTGCTATATCAGAGCAAATAATTTACAAACTGTTGTGGTAGGAGCATGGATTTACCAGACAGGCTAAACACAGCACAGTCCCCTCTCCCGCCCGCCTTGGTAGTGCCCAGCGGAATGAGTATCTTCCCAGCTGCACGATGCAGTAGCAGGAGCTGACCCAAGATGCAGCTGCTGCTGCTCCTGGGATCACAGTGTACCTGCAACAGACACAGTGCATGAAGTACCTCTCTTGTGGCTCCAGATCTGATCAACCAATTTGCCCTCAATTTGTTTCCAATAGCAATACCACAAATACATAATTACAGAGGGAAAAAAAAAAACTCCACAAACTTTTTACTTACCTACTTTCCCTCAATTAGAATATTTTACCAGATTTTGACACGTAATTTAAGATTTTTCTTCTTTCCTTCTTATATACTTATGTATTTATTTTCCAAAGGACCTGTTGCAGAAAAAGGTCTCAAGGTACGTTATAATTTTACAGAAAAGGACTAAAAATAAAAATTAATTCAACCATCTCAGTACATAATGCTTTAATGAGTTTTCCTTCAGAATTAACGTCATCAAAATTCTGAATACACAGAAAGCATGGTAGCAATATGTAAAGTTTGATGTTCGTACCTGGTTGCCAGGTACAAAACATTTATGCACTTTAACCCAGAATTAATTTGTTAATCATTTTTTCCACATTAGATGATCTCTGTGGAAATGAAGGAATGGTGTTTTTTTTTTTCTACATTGCCAATTTTTCTGTAAGCATTTGTTTCAAACAAAGGTGCGCAAATATGGTAAATTTATAAACTAGATCTTATTCACTGCAAAATCAGAAGCATTTCATCATTCAATTATAGGAAACAGCATACCCTGTCCCATGTCTACAGATGTTACAGACTGTCATTCAGGTTTATTTAATGATAAGAAAAATATGTAACTTATATGCTAGATATTATAGATTTTTTAAAAAATCTTTGCTCTAATTTGTTACTGTCTCATGCCATTTAATAATAACAATTAAAAAAAAAAAAAAAAAGGAGGCCTGTATTTCTAACTGGACACAATGACATTAAGAAGTAATAAGAAACCAGTAAGAAATAGTTAGAGGAAGCTAGTGACACAGTCTAAAGCACCATGGATAGTTCATATTTAGTTTGAGGACTATCAATAAAGCGTAAAGCTTATGCTAAAAATTAATTTTTACTCAGAATTAGTTTTATGAGTCTGGGATCACCAGAAAGACACATTTCACCTTTCAATGCTGTGCAGGAAAGTCCTTCCATGAACTAGTTACACATGGAATAGACTTTCTGATATTTTGCTGATTTTCCATAGTGCATTTATCCTACATTTATCCAAATATTAAGAGGAAGTATTTCATATAATTGGGTAGTTTAGCACTGATTTTTCATATCCCAAGTCAAATGACTCTCAACACCTGAATGCATACTTGACAGGAACTTTCCATGTCAGGAGTTACAAGTTCTGTGATTCTATGATTATGATCCTTTATTCGAGGTTATGGCCTGATCCCAAACTCTCTGCACACCAGTATTATGCAAAATCATTTTCACATTCCAAAGCTGTTTGAAAAGTTTTACTGACTGAAAACACGCTCAAATCCCATTGTTTATGACCACAAGGAGTCCATAATGCCTATTAGTATCCCCAAGAACACTGTTGTCATGAATTAGATGTAATCATGATAGCAGTGGGTTTTTTCACTCCCTTGATCTCCTGAATTTATTCTGCATTACATGGATGTCACAGAAATGTACTCTATACAGCAAAACTATGTGAAAAGAAGAATTTTCCTTCAAATACAAACAAACAAGTTACACTTTCCATCAAATGGAATTGGCCTCTTGTGGAATTGTTCTGAGAAAGCTTAACTGAACACTAAAAAACTTCACCAGGAACTCCCTAACAGGGTGACACAGCACTTCTTTTGATATAAGTTTCAGCATCCAGGCTGAAATTTTCAAGGAATCAATGTAACATCAGAAAACTCCATGACTGTAACAAAGAAAAAAAATATGGATCTCTGAAGTCAGGCATTAAATCCAATTCCCCAGCTTGCAAAACTCTCTCCTTATGAGTTTGGCCTTGACACTTAAGATTACTATAAAAAGACTTACGAATTTCTTTAAATAAGTGCCAGTACATAGTTAAGTATCAGCTTATATTTGAAATCAGATTTGATGCTGCTGTGATTCCATGAATTCTAATGGAAGTCCTCCAAATTTTTTCACCACTGCAAGTGAACCTGAAATATCAAAATATCTCATTTTGCATTATTTTTAGCTGAAATGTATGTCAATGTGAAATCATTCGAACGACATTAGTAGAACTAAAATGATCCCTAGTGTAACTCCACACACATCAGTTACATCAGGAATGCATTTCACCACTATAATTTAAAATTTAAAATGCCCAAGTGACAATAAAATTATTTTTCTGAGAGTTATCAGTATCCAGTAACACTGGGAAGGCTCTGACAGAAGCAGTAGTAGTAATTTGGAGCCGTAACAGCTCAAATACAGGGTTTCTCTGGCACACGATTTCAACAAAAGTAATACTTAATGAAAATTTGTTTCTTGTTAAGCACTTGGGATCTTTGGGTTTTAGCATGTTATGGGTAGGACTTTGGCATTTTCAAGCTGTTTTGTAACTGACTGGACCAATGGGTAGTTGAATAATCAAATTATAAGCCAGCCCAAGCAAAGATATTTGCTTCCATTCCGGAATGCACAATTCTTTCTGTGATTCAGAATGGTCTGCCAAATTGATAGCACAATCTAACATTAAGCTATAGTAGTTCTTATTTATAATGACAAAGTACATAGGTTTATTCACTACAGGAGGCAGAGCAGGCTCCACTGTTACCTTGGGACATGCCTCCACAGCACTGCAGTATGTAGTGCTGACACACCCAGAATGTTGCCCTGCCAGATGCTACGAGGTCCTACAGTAAGACCTTTTCCTTCAGAGAGAAAGGTACTGCTATGATCACAGCATAATGTAGACATTGCCTCGCTTGTTTTAAATTAAAAGGTGGTGTACTGGTAGCAGAATAGCTGAATAACTTGCTGGTGAAGCTGGGTAACTACTTAAGCAGTTACCTCATGCTGAGCTCCATGTCCACAGTGTGAACATATTCTAAGAGTTATTCAAAGAATTTTCTTCCTTATTGCCATTAGAGATCTAAAATTCCACCTCTTATGAACCACCTTCCCTTTCAACAATACTGCAAACACATACTAACGATTTTCTCTAAGTTCTCTATTTACCTAGTTAGCATTTCTTTTACTCCTACATTCTTGCCATGGACCCTGGTATTACATGGTCTCTGGTATTACACAGAACTACTAGGAAGCTACTTTACAAGACAACCCTTATGCTCTTTACATCATTAACTACTAGCTGTTAAAGAAACACTTTCAGTTATGGATTTTTAGCAGATTTTACAGAATGCTCACCCTCACTGCTGATAGTGCCCCTTAGGAAAAGGTATTTAGTACATTTAACTCAGGTGAGCTACAACAAAATGCAATATTCAATTTTGGCAAATGCCTATGTATAAAATTACTGAGTTGTGTCATTCAAAACATACATGGAATTAATATCAACACATTAAAAAGGAGTTTTGTTTAATGCTTCACATCAAAAATACGGTGAAGTCTGCTCTATGATTTTAAATTAGGAACCAGACATTTAACCACAAGTTTTGAACCAGGGCTCAGCACAACGCAGTCTTTGTGTGTGTGTTGGTTTTTATTAGTTCTGCAGTGCAAAAGAGGAGAAGCTGAGAAACTTTTTGAAGAGGCGATTCACAGAAAATCTAAGGCAAAAATCAACCATTAAAGAAAAACCTATGTCTATGTCTCTGTTCAGTACCACTGGATGCTGCATATAGCAAACAATGCTTATCTGATGGATTATGCGTAACATTGTGGGTGCCCAATTTGGACTGCTTTTACTGTCGCTTTTCAGCTCCAGAACTATAAATCACTCACTAACCAGTTTCCCCCCCCCAAAAATCCTCTACTCAGCTTTAAGTTAATATTGCAAAACTACTGTAATTCAGTAGTGTGCGTAAGCCTCTTTTTCTCTCATAATGACCTGTCCCAGCCCTTAAAGTGCCTATGCCAATTTGGTTCAAGTTTTATAATTTGGACTGTTCCACAGTGCCTCTTCAAAAACAGTTCCAGTTTAATTGTTCCCTCCCTAGGTAATTATAAATCTGAAAAAAATGCCTGTTCTGAATCTATTATTTATGTTATATGCAGCAATATCTTACTTATTTCATTCTGGAGTCTGGGATGTACTGTAGGCCAGATAATCTTTACCTACCTTAATCTCCTAGGAAGGGCGATGGAAGATTTTGACACAGTAAAATACAGCTGGCCTATGAATCAGTAAAAAGAAATCATAGAATGTTTTCTCAAGGACTGCATGGGACCCAACATGTTAATTTTGAATCCCAGAATGCCTGTTTTGGATCTTAAATGTTGCTTCAAATACACATGGGTGAAAGCTGTAATTAAGGGAAAATGCAGCACCAATAATAGCATGTTAAAAGTTAGCAATTCTCAAATGTCAGAACTGTAACAACTGAATATCTTATTACTTTTACCTTCTCCTCCCTTACACTGAATTTCTTCAATACTGACAAAGTACACGTACTAATCATAGACTCTAAATGTTAAATTAACCAGGAAAAAGATATAAATTGGGTTGATATTTCTTGAGGGCATCAGTAGAAAACACTGATTTCAAATAATTTTGATTATAAAATTTTACTTCACAATCCTTTTCCAGATCACAGATAATCATAATTAAAAAGAGTATGGAATTAATGTAATGTTAGCTGCTTCGCCATCAGCATCACATAAAGAAAAAAAGAAACAATAAAATATGATGCAGAATTCACTCTTCCAATGATTGTCATTGAACTATTACATTAGTAAACATTCACAGTATGAAGTCTCTTTCAATATATCTCCAGCATATAAAGTAGTGCAAAAAAGCATTCCAGTCATTTTGCCTTTGCAGTCAGACCAGGTTAAATGATTCTCTTACTTCATTTCTTTCATTATTAGACCACAAATGCTGCAATGCCTCCAAAGAGAGTTATAAAAATAAACAATTTCTGGAGGGTCAGCAGCCTTTTCAAAGTAAATTTCCAGTTAAAAACAAGCATTATAGATTTCAAGAAAAAAATTTAGATCTATCTTCTGTAGAATATCTTTTTACAATAAATTTACCATTTGAAAAACAATGACTATGGTATCCAATGATTTATGGTAGCTGCTATTAAAGCACTGATAAATAGATAAATGACTACCAAACTTCATTGCTTCTTACATAGTAAATACCTCTGAATGCCAACTTTTACCACAGAGCTGTTATTAGTGATGTCGACAGTTCATGCACCCACTTTAAAACTGACTTGGTTTTAATAAATTTTTCAGCCTCATGTGCAAAACACTTGCATTCTAAGAAAAATATAAAGTCTGAAATTATATCAGATCTAGCAATCCCTTCCTCAAGTTATACCACTTACTTGATATGTAATACAAGTTTAGCAATGCTTTTTATTCATATTTAACCATTAAATGGCATACTACTGTATGCTGTGGACTCTTGTTTGCATATTTCGTTATTTTCACTGCACTCTTTAATGCATAAATATATTTGGAAACGTTCAAAATTACACATCAGTTTCCACAGAATTTGAATTTACACAGTTTTTCTTCTCTGACTCACTGCTATTCCCTGTGTCCTGACTTTTTTTCTCCTTTACACAAAGAGATTCTTTAACTCCTTCTTCCATCTCCAAATATTCTGATTTATCCTCTGTGGATGAAGATGATGAGCTTCTAAATTTCTTCAGTAAATTTGTTGGGAGGTAAGGGCAACTGACTGCATTTTGCATCAGCTGCGTTTGTTCTTCATTTTCAGTCTCTCTGTGGTAGAAATAGTTAAAATTGGAGACAATCACTGGCACTGGTAAAGCAATGGTTAACACTCCTGCAATGGCACACAGGGACCCAACTATTTTCCCACCCACAGTTATGGGTTTCATATCCCCATAACCAACTGTAGTCATGGTCACTACAGCCCACCAAAAGGCATCTGGGATGCTTTGAAAATGGGTGGCAGGCTCATCAGCTTCTGCAAAGTAAACAGCACTGGAAAACAAAATGACTCCAATAAAAAGAAAAAAGATGAGGAGGCCAAGTTCCCTCATGCTGGCCCTGAGTGTATGACCCAGGATCTGCAAACCCTTGGAGTGCCTGGAGAGCTTGAAGATGCGAAACACCCTGACCAGACGGATGATCCTCAGGATGGCAAAAGACATGGCCTGTTGACCATTACTGCCCTGCTCCTGCGCCAAGTCAGTCCCCAGAGTAATGAAGTAAGGCAAGATGGAGACAATGTCTATGATGTTCATGATGTTCTTGAAGAAGTGTGCTTTGCTTGGACATGCAAAGCAGCGCACTGTAAACTCAAAGGAGAACCAAATGATGCAAACTGTCTCTACAATGAAAAAAGGGTCATTGAAGATGGTGTGCTCCCCAGCATCCAGGTGAAGCGACTCATTGGAAAGCCCCTTCCCTAAGCTCAAGGACATGATGAATTCTTTGTCATCTCTGAACTCTGGCAAAGTCTCCAGACAAAAGATGACGATGGAGATCAAGATGACCAAGACAGAGACAATGGCAATGCCTCTGGCTGGACTGGAGCTCTCCGGGTACTCAAACAGCAGCCAAACCTGTCTCTTAAACTCGTTCTCTGGCAAAGCTTTGTCCTCTTCCTCTTTGACAAACCCTTCATCCTCTCTAAACTTGAGCATGGCCTCCTCCCCAAGTTGGTAGAATTTCACCTCCTCAGTGAAGATGTCAAAGGGTACATTGACTGGCCTCTTCAGCCGACCACCACTCTGGTAGTAGTACAGGATGGCATCGAAGCTGGGCCGGTTCCTATCAAAGAAGTATTCATTCCTGAGAGGGTCAAAGTATCTCCCTCGCTTCGCTGGATCACCCAACAATGTCTCTGGGAACTGAGCTAATGTCTTCAGTTGGGTCTCAAACCGCAGTCCTGACACGTTGATTACCACACGCTCACAACACTCGTACTCACTGTAGCGAACAGAGCTGTAACCCCCAGGGCCTCCACCATCATCAGGTGGCTGGTCCGAGTACGAAAACTCATCCTCCCCATAGTCATCACTGTAGTAGAGCTTTCCTTCTTCCTCATCGTCTTCATCCTCATCATCATCCTCCTCTTCCTCCTCACTCAAGTCCTTCAGTATTCTCTCTTCAGAACCACTGAGAGGCAGCAGCTCAGAACAGGGGAAGGAGGCCCCACACTCCCTACTTCCCAAGTGGTGGCTCCTCTTTTTCCCTTTCTTCCGCCTCTTACCACTCTGGCGGTGGGGCATGCTGCTGCGTGACGCATTCCCACCATGAGAGGAGGATGCACCTCGACTCTGTTCCTGATGGTAGTGGTGATACGGTCCACCTCCACCTGTTGCCCCACCTTCTACTGCTGCTGTTGCTGCCGCTACGGCCGCAGCTGCTGCGGCTCTCGACTGTGCCAGCCGCTCTCTCTCTCGGGCCCGAGCTTGGACCGCATATCCATAGGGCATGTGGCTGTTGCACCCAGAGCTATCTGCACTCACCATTGCAACCTCCATTTTGCAAGTGCTTTTTTTAATCGCTTAATGCAAAAAGGTTTTGTTCTATTTACAGCGTAACCTTAACTTTCATTAGAAAGTTCAAAGCCATTTGCATTTGGAGGACAGTCCCTTGGACATAGAGCAGGGCAACATAGTTGTAACACTGAATCTATGTTTTGGAAAACCAGAGATCTGCATTTTCTTATTGTCCAGAACATTTGACACAAACTACTGTTTTGCTAATAAGAAAAGATGAAACTCTCAAATTGAAACAGGGAACAGCTGAGGCCTCATTCTTTCATCCACCAAGCCCCTTTATTTTCATTTATCTCCTGTGGCTATCACAGATCTGATCCGAATCATGACTACCTTGCAGGCTACAAAAACTGCATTCGTGAGGAAAAAAATATGCAAATCAAAGGGTACCTGCTCTCCACAGATGGTTTTAGTTCATCATTGCAACCAAATGCAAATAGTCTCTTTCCTCATAATTTGTTCCTGGTAATGCTTTGGCCTAGCAATCTTACTGTTTAATATCATTGCTTGGGGAGTTGAATTCCAGCCATCACTTTATTTACACAGTGAGGAGGTCTCTGCAAATCCTTTCTTCAGCCTGTCAACAATGTCTCAAACCTGGGAGCAGCACCCAGGGCGTCAGCAGCAGTGGTAAGAGGAGGAGGAGAAGATGAAGACTGAGAAACTGGCTCTGAGGTCCCCATAGGACATAAGGGAGTGGATGGGTCACCCTTTGGTTATGGTCATGCAGAAGAAGCACTTAACCTGAGGCACATGCACAAACACACAAAAATAAACAAAACAAAAAGGGAAAAGATTGGATTGTTTTCCTAAAAGGTCACACTGATCAAATGAAACTGTGTCATCTATTACCACGGTATTCAAATCTTCCCCTACCCACACTGTTCACACTTGTACATTACACACACACCCACATCACATGCACAGAGATTTTGAACAACTCTGTGGGTAAGGATGTGGGTGGGTATGTCACATATATATAGACAGAGATACAAAATCCCCACCCATATAAGCACTTGCATCCATACACAAACACATGCATGCTTCTGAAACACCAACACATATAAACACTAATAAAAATACTGCAATACACAGTGCATTCAGATCTTTAGGTGCGTACGTAATAGGGACACCTATATATATATCTCTATATGAAATATTAAAGTACAAATGTAACTACACAAAGAGCTTCTGTTATATTTGTAGAAACACATAAGATGCGGGAATGTTACATTTTAATCTATAGCTGAACTGTGTTTCAATCATAACGAACATCTCACTGAATTTAATTTGGAAAGAGGCATGTTCAGTGCTCACTCAAGTGAAAATACTGTGATATGATATGTCAAGAAAACACAACTGCAGGTGCACTGAAGCAACATCTACATGCAAGCACACACACAAAAATACACACACCCTTTTGAAACAGGAGCCTCATTTATAGTTACATCTATTAATACATGATAGAAGGTGAATATGAACTATTAAATGATGCTATTTTTAAAATCATACCTATGTGTCATGCAGAAAAAGATCTGAAAAATGCTATCATACTTACTGTTCCTAGGCAGAGAAATAGCAATGCTGTTCCTGCTAGTGTAAGGATCTGGTGACAGCAGTCCTGAGGGGGCTATGCCAACCGATCTACATTTGCAGGTGTGTATGGTCAGTCAGCACCACAGGTTGACGAGTTATTTCTCTCCTTTCTTTCCGGGTGCAACAAGAGCGCCAAGAGTGAGACGGTGAGGCGGCTGAAGCTGGGGGCACTCTGCACAGCCACGGACACTGCTGCTCGCCCAGGCATTTGCAAAAAGGCAACAAGCAAGAGGCTGGTTCCAAAAGGGAAAAAAAAAAAAAAAAAAAAAAAAAAAAATGAAGGCGGTGTGTTTGTGTGTGTGAGTGAGGCAGAATGAATGGATAAACGCGATCACTAGTCTTTCCAAGCCCAGTTTTTGCAGGAGATTTGTAAATCAACGTTAAATAATCCGTGCACCGAGCCTGTTTCCACTGAGGGGAGGACGGGTCTCGCTTCTTGCAGGTTCTCCCCCAGACACGGCCAGACGGCAGCGGCTCAGCCAGCACCCGCCCGCCTCATCCACTTGTTGTGCCGGGTTCTGGCAATGCTCACCCAAAAAAAACCCCAAAAAACCAGATGACAAAAACCCACCAAGAGGAGAAAGCGGCTTTCTACTACAGGGCTTTTATTGCCTGATTTTTTAAAGCTGCAGCCAGCAACCGCGGCAGCTGCGCGGCCGCTCCGCAGGGGCGCTGCCGGGACGAGCCCTGTTGCTCGGCGGAGCCGTCGCCATGCCCTGCGCGCCGCCGGGAGCCGCGGCCGCGGCCGCTTCCCCGCTTCTCAGCGCCGTTTTACCGCTTTCCCCCCCGCTTTCCCCCCGCTTTCGCTGCCTTTCCCGGCTCGCCGTCGGCCCCTCGCGGCCGCTGCCCGGCACTGCGCCCCGCGCCCCGGTCCGGCTCCTGCCCCCCGCCGCGCCCCGGGCTACCGCTTTTTTCCTATTAACGTATTAATTATTGACACGAATATTCCAATGCTGAATAATGCACAGGCTGGGTAACAGACCTTTGTGCTCAAAGCAATGCTACAAGCCCTGGCTTCTGTTTGCTCTGGGGGTTCTTTTAAGGAAGAAAAATACATTGTTGAGGTGGCTCAGGGAATTCCAAAACTAAGCGCAGATCAAGTTTCCCAGAAAGAGGGAAAAGCTGCCCCCACCTCCACCCTGCTGCTTCGCTCGCCCCAAACCCTTACGGTACAAGCAAACCAGAAAACAATTCCCCCTGCTCCTGCCCACCCTGCACACCCAGGCCGGCACACAACCTACCAGCTGCACTGATCTTGCAAATGAAGCCCAGTTAACTTTTAATCCTAATTCTATACCTACATGGAAAAGTAAGTCTTAGTTCATGAACAGGATGCATTTGGTAAATCAGACCTAAAATAAGAGTTTTAACACCTCTGCCAAAGATGTCAAATCTTTGCTCCTTCTGCCCACTGTCTGTAACACAAGCGATGTACAAACTGGAGATTCCTTCTGCACCTAGAAAACCCACACTGACTGATTCCACTCTCTGTAAATGAGCACCATGAAAATGCAGCTTGGCTATAGTTGACATCACAGCTACAATTCTACCATCTCAACAAAAACTAACTGTAGGCACTCCTACTTTACCTGGAAAAAGAGAAGGATTTTGGTGCTTTAGAGCCCTATAGATAAGATCATAGCAAGGACAAATCAAGAGCAGCACTCACTCCAGACACTTTGCCTCAAGGGTTTTGCAACTGGAGGGAAATTCAACATGTGCAGCAAGTGGGTTAGGCATTTTTTTCATTGCCTAGGTCCACGCCTTCTCCACAGTCCAGAGAAACCAGAAGAGCCTGGTGACTATTCCCACTCAGATCCCTAGAGGATCACCCAGATTATCCATGTTACCTCTCTGTCTCTACTGCCTACATCAATTAGTGTTCATTCTCTTAATTCTATTCATTTCAGTAGGTGACATATGACTATATAAGGGAGAATAACTAGATAAACATATTGAATGCCAGGCATCAAATTAGTTCATAAAGATCTTGCCAAAAGTACTGTGAAATGTATAAATGGCAGCTATATCTAACCAATTTTTCAGCAATCACAATTCTTCAAGTTCTATAGTCAATATAAAGCTAAAGACATATAGAAATGCCTAATGTCATCCCAAATGCCATTAAAATACAAAGTGGTGTCATCACAAGACCAGTCCAAAATTTTGATGCTCCTAGATGCAATTTAAAAGCATTCTACAAATTCATTTCCGATACCAAAACACAGATTTTCTGCAACTTGGCACAAGACCGTATCAAAGACAGGGATCAGCCCCCTATGATTGTTTAATCACAAGAACATGAACAATGCTGTAAAAATAGAAGACAGATCGTAGGTATGCTTTTTGAATTATTAGAGACACCTAGACTTATTCTTAGTTCAGCAAAATTTAATTATAGGGGCATTTTCCAAAATTCAGTCACTTCATTCTCTAAGAAGTGTTGTGTTGCTTTTTATCAGTAGGACCTGAATGCTTTTTTAATTCCTTTTTAAGATGTTTCAAGGGCTTGGGACCAAAAAAAAATTTGCTTATCTAGCTTTTACCTTTCTTCCAGTTTCAGATGCATTTCTTGTCATTGCCTCATGTGACTATTAAACTGAAAAATTTGGTGGATATCTGAATATAAGACAAGTTGAAACAGACCAATCACTTTGGTATGCCTTTTTGATCATTATTATTATTATTTTTAATAACTAAAGCATATTCTTGAACAAAGACAAATAAACTGTGATGTATGCGGGGATACACACATAATACACACCACTGATAATGGGAGAAGCAGAATAGCTTTTTTGTACCTTTTTTTAAATCCATTCAAATGTGATAGGGATCACGTAACTCCATGCAATTCAATCTTACTCAGAGGTCTTACCTGATCCAATTTTTAACTGATTTAAAAGCAAAAAACAAGCTTTAAGTATTTACAGATGAATACTATGACTCATTTCATTCAGCTTTGTATTTTCATAGTATTAAGAGAGCAATTTTTATTTAAAAGATATTACTTCCCCTCCACTCCTTCATATTCATAAGGGATACTATTATTGGTAGAACAAAGAGAGAATACGTACATGTCATTATCTTCAATAGTACTGTATTAAAACTATTATAGCATAGCGAAGGATCTGTAGGGTATGCTATAATACAGATTTGTTCTGTTTTACAGTGATGTAGAGGAGAAATATGGATCATTATTGCTTATCTATGTACACAGTGCCAGAAAAAATACACAACAATTTAATATGTTTTCATGCAAAGGGAACATGAGATTTAAAAAGACTAACTTATGTTGCTGTGCCCAATATTAATTTATGCTATCCCCCAATTGCTGCAATTCACACTGGCAAAGTCTGACCTCAGCCTAACACTCATTTTCCTCCTGTAATCAAGAGTTCTGTGCAGCGAGTAAGACTTCACTACAGCTCAGTACTTATTGCACTTCTAGACCACGAATTGTTCTATTTCCCTTTTAGTCCTCTTTTTACTCTTCTGCTCCTTCCTATGCTTGCTTCACTATTATTTCTATTAGCCTTTCAACAAAACTCAGCCAACTTCCCAAAAGATCAGGAACTCCTTCCAAAACAAGTAAAATGTTCAGCAGTGGGCACTCAGGAAAATCAAGTGACAAGACTATGGTTACTGTATCATTTCAGATGTGACCAAACATGGTTCAGAACGCACGTTTCCTTCCCCCTCCACTGTTCTCAGTTGATTACAGTGCTGGAGGCCCTTAGGTACCAAGGCATCAATGAATTCTTGCCTCCACAACTAGGTTTTGTCTCCCAGCGTTTAGCTCACTTTAGAGAGTTCATATTTTAGTCATATTTTACTGACCAGGATCAGTAAGACACTCTTGTCAAAGAATCTGGCTCGAGTACTCTTGTTTTGGATATGACTGGCACTACTTAATGAGGTACTTAGCAGAATAAAATACAGCCTATCCTCAGTTAGTTCTTATACACAACGTATCTGAATAGCACATCTGTTCATTACTGTACTGCAACAGGCTAATCTGAGGAAGTTGATGCTCCAGAGAACAGCAGTCCTTTTATACTTTCTTGGGAAAGTACGCAAAACCACTGCCATTTACCATTGAGTTTAGGATAAAGAACAGTAAGAACACTGATGATATTTATATTTGGAGAATAATTTCTTGTACCGGAGTATGGACCTACTCAGAAATTAGGATAAAAATACCATGTATGGTTTATTTTTGGACTTGAATCTTCCTCCATTCATTCTGGGCAGTCAGGACGCATAGCAGGGTTATTCTTGAAATCAATAATAGCAAAAAAAAAAAAAAAGAAAAAAAAAAAAAAGGATAATATGGAGAGAAAGCCTCTAAATAAAGAACTGTTTGACAATGGAGATACCTTACTTATATTCTTGGTCCCACCCCATATTTCCAAGATCCCCATGACCACATCACTCTTAATACTGACCTCCCCTTTTCAGTATAATAAAGATCATTTCCCACCTTCCCCCCCCCCCAAATAATTTGGTTTTATTTAGAATGGAAAAAATTGGATCAGGCAATGCCCCTTCTTACAGATATGCCAAGTAGTAGCGAGCAGTATGGATCTCCAGTTTGGATACTGTTATTGTAATTAACTCATGAAGGAAATTAGTTATATTCACAGAATTACTTAAATTACTGTGTCACTGGATTTCCTCTATTTCTGTATTCAAGAACCAGTGTATTATTCTGAATATGCAATTTTCAAACTACCCTAACAGTAAACACAATAATTATAAAACCTGAAAATATCAGGTGCTAAATTCTGGCTTGCATATATATTTGTCTAGATCAGAAAATATTATGAAGGTGTGGCAGGCTAATTTCTCACTGGGATTTTATCAGGAATACTCTGGAAGAAAATTAGGTAGTGGGCTAATAATTAATGTAGCTTTGCACTAAGTTAACCATGACTTGCAGAAAGACTGGAAAGGAACACCTGTAGGACAAGATCTCAAAACTATAACTGCTAAAATCATGAAGACTTATTAGCTAGAAGTTCAAGTATCTCATGCTCCAGGGACATGTAGTAGCAAACTGTTACATGAAGAAGCATGTAAAGAAAGGAATTTTAGATATTCAAATATGGCAACAAAAATACCTCACATATATCTTTATAGGTAAAAAAGGGTATTTCTATGAACTCAAGGCTTTTGACAGATAGATGTTGCTCATGTACTAACAAATATATTTTTATAACTCTTATTTATGAAATTAGCATGAATGGAAGACATGTGCATGAAGGAACTGCAGGATCAACGTAAAAATAGTAGATACACCATTGTATCTGTAATGCTCCAAATTTTACCAGAAGGCTCCACTTATTATTACACTTAAATTAGATGGGAAATCTAAATTTACTGGACTAGAACAACTCCTACTAAAGATTCTGACCTATAACTACAGACAGTACATGTTTCACAGGTAACAGTCTTTCTCATAATTTGATGATATACCTATATAGCTTCCAGATGAACCTTTGGGTCAAAATCAGCATAATCTGCTCTGGCAACACCTTGTTACCCTGCTAACAAATATAAAAGAACCCGGATAGCCACCACGATGAGACTGGTGAAGAGAGAAGCAGCAATCAGACTTCATACTCTTCCCACAAAGCAGATCAAGAAAGGAACACAGCCATTTTCTTTTGACCTTCTGAGGTGTGTGTGAGGGAATGCTTTCATGCCACCATTGCACTAAAGGGTCATTTTCCTCCTGCCATGATAAGGCTACAGAAAATTGCTCCATGTTTTAAGAGGTGACTGATTCTGATAAATTTGAGTTCATGACATGTACAAGAACTATGTTACAGTATTCAGATATGAGGCAAAAATTTTGATTCCACTCTTCTCCACAAGCATGTAAACACAAATCCTGGAAAAATACATGGGAGTCTTTAATCAGTCTTTATAACCTTGCATATCAGAGAAAACGTAAGCAATTTTTAATAAGGAAACTATGTTGGCAAAAATAAGAATCTATTCAACTTTATTCCTAATGGCTTCAAGATGAGATTCACATGGGAGCTAGATGCCTAGAAGTTTTAAGTGCCATGTGTACTGATTCACGTGGGAAAGATTATAAAACAAACTGTTCCCAAATAAATTATATACCCGTAAAAGTTCATTAAACCTCTTTATTTCCAAGATATTGTTATTTGATCTCAGGGGTGTATTAGGCACAAAGTTAACAGAAAAAAATGTTCCCAGCTTGAATTAACCAACCTTGGCAGGGTGCAACAACAGTTATTACTATACAAGGTTGGAGAAAAACAAATTCTTGAGATTATCAATAAAATTCTTGTGGCTAGTTTTGAACTAGCAAGCAGCGTAGAAAGAATCCTGTGATAACCTTTGTATTGGTGTGAGGTAAACATTCAGTTTTGTTGTTGTTGTCAGTATGATATTTACTGAGGAAAACCTTTCTAGAATGGAAATGTCCTTTCTAGAAGGTTGCCATTGAAAAGAAAATTGGTCTGAGGGCCAGGGACTAGCTAGAAATCAAGAAATTAAAATAGGTATCACAAGGGCAATATAAAAATAGCTCTAATAATATAAAAATCGCTTTGATACTGTTGTGTATATGGAAATACTAAAAATACTTTGGAAATTACCCTTTTGAAGGAGTCCTGCATTTCAGGACATTAAGGATCATTTACAGTAATGTTTGGGAGAGCTAAGGTGCAGTTAGCACAGTAAAATAATAAACACTGCACATCAGATCTAACCTGTTGAATGAAGCATCAGCCTGTTGTCTTTCCTTCAGAGAAAAGAGGAAATAGTGTCCTGGAAACCACATGCTGTTCTCCCAGTGTTTCTCCTCATGTTCATGCAAAGCTGTCACAACCCGGTGAGAGAAGGAGTTACAGCCAGAAGCACCCTTTTTCTGTTTATGCATCAGGGTAGGTAAAGCTGTAAGATATTAATTGTCATAGCCTCATTGGTACAGCCCAACACAGAGGTCCCAAAAGTGGCACCTCATCCCTGCAGTCCAAATAAATACTTTTGCATCTACAGATCAGATATAATCTGTGGTGAGCTGATGATCTTTTGTGCACTGGGGACAGAGTAATTCCTGAAAAATCCCTAGTTAAAATTAGCTCATTTCTACTCTATTCCTATGCCAGGTCAGTAAAGAACTCCTTATCAAACCCTAGATTTAGAGAAAACTTGTGGTTTTCGGCTGCAGTTTACTATAGCAAATTTCCTCATATCTATGCATAAGCACAGGAACTCTCATCGTGTTATTAAGTGCCTTTGGGCATTGCTTAACTATTGAACGCAAACAGGGGCAGCAGTTTTCACATGGAGACCAAAAACTAAACCAGTTGTACTTTATGAACACAATTATCATTCATATGAGATCCTGAAAGCTGAATTAAACTTAGCTCTTTTAAAAATTTGGCACTGTACCTGTATCAGAATTCAGTGTCAGAAATTAGAATATGAAAATTCCAACCCAAATGTTAACCTCAGCGTGGAAGCCCAAGGTTGAAAATCTTACTGTGTTGCTAAACTCAGAGACTTAAGTGGATCTAAGGGTCCAGTCTAACACAGATTAATTTCTTTCCTATATTGAAGTCAAAAGCTTCAACAAATTGTTCAGGATTAGGCCTGTGTAGCTAATTAGTTGGAACTGGAACCTTTAGTAGCCAGCAGAAAACTTGCTCTGTGGGAAACAGAGCTAAGTATATAATTTATTTAGGAACACCTTATCACATTCCCCATGTGGCTCTGTATAAATGGCACATAAAGCTATTAGACATCTAGCTCCCATCTGAATCCAATAGGAATCAAGTTGAAAATGAACTTTCATTTTTGTCAACATAATTCTCTGAATCCATTGACTAATGCTGAAGTATTTGGTGAGGTTTCTGATGAGCTAAAGATGAGCTATAAATCCCTCTACTAACTGAAAGGGCCTAATCTACCTAGGCTCTTAGATCCCCTTACTTGACTCTCAGCACTTAACAACACTCTTCTTATGAATATAGTCCTTCACACAAGGGATTGTTGATGTGTCAGTTGTGAAAGCATCCTCTGCACTAACTGTGCTGTGAATATTCGCCCTACTTCTCTGCACCACATTCTCAACATACTATGAAATGTATTAGTCAATGAATATTGCACACAGCCACCAGACTAACAATACAGCAGTTTCTATCCATGAGCAAAAATAATAACTTGAAGCTAGACTGAACCTATTCCCTAAACAACAACAAAATCATGGTCTGTTGGCTGTGTTGTCAAGCTATTGTCCTTCTAATCTGTTAAACATGCACTCTCTTAGGTAAAATAATTTTAGAACACTATAGTTATAAAATAAATAAATAAATAGTAGTTACAGAAATAGACTCCCTTCTGATTAAAATGACCTTTATAAGGCAAACTCATGTTCAGAAATGTTCATAAGGAGTTTTAAGAAGGCAAAAGCCAAGACAACTAATATATGAAAATCTAGTACATCTTTTACTAGGACAGGCTTGTCATCCTCTCTGCCATGCACACTTCGAGCAGCCACCTTCAGATATTCTGGGGAAATATTAGAAAGTAACAATTTCCATTTTTCCCTTTCCTGAAGGAAAATAAAGAATGCTGAGTTTCTCCAGACACTTTCCCTAAATCAGAGAATTAGTATGTGAGAATGAATGCAGTGCTGCTGAGGGTGCTCTGGAGACCAAGGTTCTCTATTTATCCATAGTCAAGCAGCATGAAAAGCAACGAGTTACATTTCTGGGCACTATTATGTCTCTGTGCTGACCTGGTCATGCGATTATTTCATGTATCCTATGGTGAACAATAATATGCTTGTAAAACTCCCTTAGTGCTTTAGTAAGAGAACAGCACTCAGAGATGCTGTCATTGCTGATAGTACTGAAATTAAGTAAAAAACTAAAGCTACTTTATTCCTGAATGATTTCACTTTCTTGGGAGTGTTTAACACTGTGACCTCGAAACCAGCTCAGATTCATCCACTTCAAATTCAAGTTCAATTTTAAGCAAAATTTCTTTTCCAGGTTAGGAAGGAGCCTAGTGAACCCCACTAATACAAAGTTTGACTTGATCTTTGGGGTCTCTTCATAATTCAAATTCAAACGTACAGATATGCATTATTTATCAATACAAATATTTATCAAAACCATGAAGTTTACCAATTTAACCACCACCAAGAATTTTCAAATGGAAAGCGTTAAGAATAACCTACAATGGTTGTTCTGACAAAGTAGTTGGATTACATTAAATAATGCAGTCTAAGCAAAGGCATCTGGATGATGTAAATTCATTATACCTGGAGCTGAATTCTACACTCAGACCTCGTTAGTACAAAGTGATTTACCTACAAAAAATGTTTAACTACTTTAAGAAATGTCTAGCATTTCCCCCTCTTTTCTGCAAAGTGGAGCTGATACATTTCTGGTGCCCGTGTATGGGCAGATATACAGACACACATATGCAGCGGCATATGCCACCTAACTCACAGTTCTCTGAGGGTTTCCTTTGTGCATCCACGGAGTTATTAAATGACAGAACATGGTATGTGAATCACCTGTGGGAGGGAAAATGTTACTCAGAAAAATACACCATGCCTTAAATCATCTTTACTTTCTTTTACAGGTATGGCATGAATTACAACTGTGATTTAAAACCAAAACAATACAAATTCCTTCTGTGAAACATACCTTAAATTCTTAATTTGTATATTGCTCTTGTTGGCAGTGGCAAAAGGAAAGAAAAGGGTTAACTGAAAATCATTCTGAAGGTGATTAAAGTAGCCCAGTATAGATCTGGAATATCTAACATTAGGAATTAGCATTTTAATTATCGGAAAGTGAGTAGATCCTGATAATAGTTTCCTCTGAATACAGTCAAAACAAATCCCCTGTTTTATCCACAAATAAAGAAAATAACTTTTCTCATTGCTTGCACATGTAAGAGTCCATGACCTATCTTTAGCTAAGGCAACAGATAAATGAGCAACTACCAACTTTATGGGGTAGTTTATAAAGTCTTGGTTCAGCAGAGTGGGAGTTCTCAATGAATGTTATTTTACATTTGAGTAAATGCCCGACAGATCAGGTGTTTTATGGAGTTCTGGAACTTTCTTTATATTAACAACGCACACTTTCAAACTAGTAGAAAAAAAATCTGGTATAAAAATGTCCATTATCTAGGGAAATCATAATTGGTTTTCATATCAGCTTTCCTTCTTAAAATACCCAAATGAACAAAGTAGATAATTGCAAAGTTCACAGAGTAACAATTATATTCTGACTATAGCAATCAAGATGCTGACAAACTAAAGACCCACTATACACATAAATAGGCCGATTTGTGTTTACAGTGAGTAGAAAGCTAACCTTTAAAATATATTTATGCCATCCCTTAATTCATTCTACTGAGATTTACACATTTTGTTTGTGGCATTTCAGCACTTCCTACGCATCAGTTCAACAAGGTAAACAAACATGCATCTTACTGAAGCAATTAGTTCCATTGTCTTTTGTGGACCACTCTTTTTTACTTCAATACATTCTGATGCTCCTTGCTGAACTGTGATGTAACTAACTCAACATGTATGGATCTTAGTATCTTTCTTTTGTTCTCTCTCACACAATGGGAATTTGTCTGTAATCAGTTTTATGCAACTATATGTAATTTAAATCATTCTTACCATGCATTTCCATTTCCTGTCATAGTTGTGTTATTTGCACGGGCATAGCCCAAGCAGTCCAGTTTCCACTGGGCCACAATATACAAAATGGCATTTGGTGGGTTTTTGTTCCAGCAGGTAGGTTTGTTCCAGTCTCGCATTAAACCCAAAGTTCTGCCTCTTACTTCACCTTGCTATGTTTTGATGATGATGAGAAAAACATTAATCCTTAAAAACAAAAATAAAAGATTGCTTTAAAAATTCAGAAAGATGACAGAACAAAGATACCTACTTTCTATTTTATAGTTAGCATCAAAATATGTCATCATTCAACTGCAGTTCTCTGTCTTCTGCAGCTTTTGCCAAGAAACTAATATTTATTAAATCTTTGCCATTTTCATTAAATTATAAACTTTGTCACTTCTTTTCAAAACATTTTCCCGATTTTCAGCAACTTTCCTCATTTTCAAGGAATTGCTCATTGTATCTCTATTACCCTCTCCTTGTGATTTTCTAGAGCACCATAAAGAACGAAAATATGGAAAATGTAATATATCCTATATATTAACACAAAAAAAGACAGTAAAAGATACAAATTAATTCTCAGGTTTTATGTTACCAAAAACTCCAAACAATTCTCAGTTGTGACTCTCTGTGCCTGACTATTCTGGCAGAACTGAGAGGTATTTACCAGGCTGGAGTCTACTGACTGAAAAGTCTGTAAAAATACATTCATTATATCTGTGTGAACCTCATGGTAAAACAATGCCAAACACAATCCAAAGGGTAGGATTTAGAAACAGTGTCTTCCAAATAAGGTGCTGAACAAACCGAAGTGCCCCGTTTTTCTATTGGCTCATATCGAAAAATCCTAGGAAGAAATCCTACCATAGAAAAATCATAATGCATGTGCTGAATTTTTCTCCTTGCCAATAGACAAAGAGGTTCCTGTTTTGCATAATTATACAGTTCTTTTAGTAAGCACTTCTGGTTTTTTGCTTTTCTAAATTTCCATAATAAACTCCCTTTTCACCTCTCTAGCAAAATGTAATTCCCTATGGATATAAAGCCTGTAACGGTTGGTCTCCTTCCACTCATACCTGTCACTCTCATATTCTTCCTCAGTTACAGTAAGTCTTCTCTTTAGGTCAGCCTCCTGATAAAACTTTTTTTAATGATGAATCTTCATTTCATATTACCCATACCCACAGTTCTATTAATGCTTCATTTGATACATGGGCAGCACTGGAAATTTCAAGTTTTACTCCTGTAGCCTCTTTGATAACATTATTTTTGCAAAGAATTGACAAGTAATAATGAGCACAGGTAACATTTAACTGTTTTATTCAATCATCAAGGATGTTATTACCCTCTGTTGTTAAGCAGCTTAACTAAGCAGTACGATAGTCAAGTATCACATCCAAGCAAAGAATAACACCAAATCAGTTTTCAATTTTTTCCAACTGTTTATGGTGAACTCATATAGTATAAGTCATAAGATGTTTCACACACCTTTGACATTTCAATGGACCTCAGCGAAAAATAACTACAAATAGCTATCTCCATACTAACAAAGGCAGATAAAGACAGTTGAAATATTTATCTGATACAGTTCATCCTCACCCAAAGGATACTCTTGAGATCTGTTATATCTGCAGAAGAATGCTTTTACTGCACCAAACAGCAGCTCACGAGGAAGAAAAATACAGCTGTACAGGCTAAGACAAAAAGACTGAAATGCCACAGTACAAATATGCCAAAGCTTCAAGACTTTTCCCAAGAAATTGGATTATAGCTCTTTGAAACCAGCATGGCAGAGTAACAAAACCAGCAATACAAGCTAGGATACGCAAACAGAAAATGATCAACTACTTCAATGAAACTGTAGATTTCTCCTCTTGGTGTGATCACATTTTAAAATACAATGTATGTTGCTTACATGGGAAGTGAGAGTATGAGTGACAATGCTAGCTGTCTTTGAAACCTCCTAATGAACAACAAGACGTGGGATCATAATTAGAAACAACTCAAGGATAAGAGACATCGTGGATGTACTATAAGGCACCGCATTCACAATAGATTTGTAAGAAGTGGATGCTTTTAATTAATGCTCTCAGTAAGTAGGACTACTAGGAATAGTAACGGATAATAGTAATGGATATTATTTTCATGAAGTTAAGGAATAGATACACCTTAAATGAGTCACATTAAGCTGCACTAGGGCTGCTTTATCTTAAACTCTGATTGGAGCAGTGGAAGTCACTCCTGCATGAAAAAAGGTGAGTACTACCAATGGAAACAGCAATCTTGCCTACCTATATAGCAAGGCACTTGAAAAAAGGAATTCTAAGTATGCATAGTAACCATCAGCATAATTCCTGAACTAAAGAAATATTTTGTTTTCCTCTTGCATTCAACATAGTGAATCTGTCCTCTTGATTCACTTTTTGGCTTCACTTTGAGTAATGAACAACTCAGACATCACAGCACTCTTACAAATGTTCAAAGACAGACATTCCTAGGGCTTCATTTCTCAAAGGACTCACAGATTTGTCTTCCTTAGCTGCAAAGGTCAGTTGCTCAAAGATAGCACTTTCGACAGGTATGTTTTAGTACGTGTGACTTGCTGACTCACTTAACAGCCTTAGCTTCACAGCACAGTTCATTCATGGAAGCAGCTGGCTCCCACCTGCTTATTCTGCCCTCAGCAGAAACAGCCAACCATAAAACCATACACCATTTAGGGGATCTGCATTGTGTCTGATACAGAGCTGGTGGTAGAACTTCCACGGCACAGCACAGTTGGCTTTTGTTCTACATTAACTTTCAAGTTTACATAAATGGAGGGCACAGCCCTTTTCCTGGTGAAGACCCAAGTGACAATTTTGTTGCCAAAATGTACAAAGGGCAACTCCTCCCCAGTCCAGTCTGCCAAGTGCCTACAGTCTAGCACCTCCTTTTTTAGCCCGGGATTTGATTCCCTCTCCACATCTCTTGGATGAAATTGATTTATGAATTGATTTTTATTAGAGATTTCTCACATGTCAACAGTATTCTGTTGTAGTGGTGTCTGCTACAGCATTTATATGGTAATCTAAGGATGTCAGTAAGGCAAGATTTATAATGGTGAGGTAGTATTAGATAAAATAATTGGACCATATCCAAAAGAAAATGGGAAGTTTTTTAAAAAATATGTCTGTGTAAGAGTTTATGTGCCTCTGTCTCATTTTCCAACCATTCCCCAATCTAATAAAATACGTTAATTGTCCCTGCAAACTTTAATGTGCAAACAGTATTTTGTACATTGGAGTTGACGTTTTTTCAATTTCAGCCCCTATCACACTGTATCCACAACGATACTTCAGTGCTTTGGTGTTTTGTTTTCCCCTTCTAGCTTGGGGCTATGCTATCCTCTTATAGTTCACTTTCTATTTATGAGACTAATTCACAGATACATAGAGATCATAAAAAGACATATGTGCCGAGATAGGATCTTGAGAGTAAAATAAGGACTAAAAAAAGAGGTTCATTGGGAGAGCATATCTTGTACAGTTTTAGAAGAACAAGATGCAGTATTATAGAAAGTCTTGAAGAAAATGTCAGCATTTCCTGATGTACAGAAACAAACAGTGAGAGAAGTAGAGCAATGATGTGTTGAATCTTTTAAAAGAAATCCTGGATCAAGGTGTCACAGAAATAAATTCCAACTGTGGTCATGAACACAGGGAATGAAAATACAGATTGACTGTGGAGAATTAAGCGGCACAAAAAGAGAGAGCGCAGTGACTCCAAAGATGATGTATTCAGCAGGGAGGAGGGAATCTGTTATGGACAATTCTGTATGCATGACATGAGAAACTCTGTATGGGCCAAGTATGATTGGAGAAAACAAGAAATTCACAGAAATTCTGAGTCTGCAATTAGCAATCCAGTTATAATCAACACAAGCACAATCATAAGGCAACATTATGACTTAGCTAGGGCTACAAGAAGCACATCTTACTTTAAATCAACCCATCCAAAGATAATTGTTACAGCAGTATTAATAGTAGTATCTCCAAAATTCTTGTTTATTTTACTCTTTAAAAGATAAGACCTTAGGCAGCATACTATGGACAGAAACAGGATTGAAAGAGAGATTGTAGCTTCCTCATGTAATGACAGAAGGACCGGGGATATTATTTTTATCCAGACTCTCATTCCGATTTTACATTTTACAAAGCTGCTGAAAGAACCAAGTTCTGATTCTTTCAGCAAAGACTTTCACCAGAACTCCCACTCTTGGCTTAAGGATTTTTAGCAAATCATAAATGCAAGACTCCAACCAAAACAGTCTAAGTAGATTTGAAAAGTGTTCTGTAAAGTGATTATTACAGAAATCCTCTTTCACTATTTTTCCAGTTACCAAGAATATTGTGCTATAATGCCAAAAAAAAGTCCACCCAGGTATCTGGCAGAGCAGCATATGAGTCCACAAAGTTGGGACGAACATAATTCCTACAAATTAAAGTGCTTTCATTAAGTGGCCTCAGCTGTTAGACAGAAAGTCAAACTAACAAAACAGCCTTTCTGTGAAACAGTTACTAGAGGCATTTTTCAGGATCGAATTAGCTTTTCACTGTAAAGCCTTCCTACTCATTTTTCTTAAGAGCTTAGTTTTCAAAATGCAGGAATGTATCATACTGATACCTGTTTATTTTAGTTGATTTGTCTGGATGTTTGCTTTAGGATCTTACCAAAACTGTACTCACTGTAGGCTTTCAATTGTGTCCTTGTGCTATATTTATAGCCCTTCATTCATATTTCTCTTATCCACTTTATTCCTCCTCAGTTTGCAGTTTGCTTGATGAAGCCACTCCTTGCAGCTGAACTGAAGTTAGGGCAAGGTAATAAAGTTTAATAGTTTTCCCATCAAGAATTAAAAGATCATTATGTTGAACACAAGAAGAACTGTATGCATCAAATGACTTGGATGGTACAGCGTTCATAGGGTGACTCTTTTAGTTACTCACAGGGCATCTGTTGCCATAATATATTATCACTTCAAAAATCTGCAAGTAGTTGTTATTACAACATTCCTCTGAGGTTAAGATGTCCTATTGAACCTCACCTCATAGTGAGGGAATTCCCTTAAGAAGCTAAGTGGCTTTCTGCAGTCATACAGGAAGCTGTAACAACACAGACCTATGTCTCAGTCAGTTTATCTTTCACGTAGTACGGCAGCACCCTGACCATGGAGCCATTCACCTGGTTTAGTTACTGATAACAGGGAGCATAAGACGTGAAGTACAACGGGAACATGAACAGGACTCGGACTCTAGCCCAGTCTTAGTTTATGACTGTGAGGACACAGCAAAATGAGACTAACAATTCTCCTTAGTTTCCAACCTTGGAAAACCAAGCTACTAAAGTCTGAATACACTGAAATGTTTCTGTGAAATAAAAGGCAAACAGAACTGTGAAGGTGTTTACAGCTTAAATAAAATCACAAATTCAGGAAAGTACTTCATCCTCTTCAACCTCTGGATGTTGGCTTTCAAGGCCTGCAGGTCAACCCATCTTTGTGTATCTGTAATGTGCCCCACACGGGATAATCCAATGGAGCACAAACTATTTAAAAGACAATAGCCTCTTTTTTTTCCCCCAAAGAAAAAACATGAAGAAACCACATGGGGTACAGAGTGAGCAGACTGCAGTGATTTTCTCAGACCATTACACTACTCAAACATTTATTCACTTCTGAAGAGGAGCTGGCTGCCTTTCAAAATTACTTTCTTGGGTCTTCTAATCAGTCCCTTACAGACAGGAATGGAAGAACAGAATTTGTATTAAAAGCATATAAGGAGCCATATTTTCTCTCTCCCTGTGTGAGAAGAGGACATGAAGGCTGGTGGTCTGAGTCCTAGTCCTTGATGTGTACCACACGAATCAGATATGGCAGGCAAGCAGATGGTATGTGATTTAACCAGTTCATTGCTCTCTTAACCTTGCTTAATGATTAATTTGGCACTAATTGCAGACTGCATGAGTACAGCTCATCATTTATGATTCAAGTAGCAAACGATTTGTCAGGTTCAAACCTCAATTTTAGCCAAATTGTATCTTCATCTTTGTGCTTGTATTCAGCAGTCATAAAACCCAACAGACATTATTCCTGTGGGGAGTAAGATTCCTGAGTTTGCAGAACACCCTAACTATCCAACAAAGTTCTCTATCATGTTTTTAGAAGAAAAAGAAAAATAATAATTTTTATATATATATATAATATAGCCCAAAAATTGCATTGGAAGAAAGCACTTACTATCTATGTATTTTTTGTAGTAACATTAATATTTTTTCCAGCATGGACAAGCACAGGCCTACAGTGACACATGCAATTCCACTTCTCTAACAGCTGCTCTTGTTGCAGTACAGGCTGGGTTTTATTGGAAGTCTAGGAAGATGAAGTGCTGGGAATGTTTCACTTTCCATGCTTTATGAATTTTCACTTTCAAAACACATACTCGTAGCAGTTCAAACAAAACACATGAAAGAGAAACATCTTATTATATGAATGTGTTTCTAATGATGACTAGCTGATTAAGTACCACAATTTTTTCAAATTCATTTGATTCCTACATCTTTGTGTCTTGATCTTAAGCTACCACTAAACTGCCACTGTGTTTACCATCATCACTGACTAATCCTGTGCAATCCTAGAGCAAGAAGGATTCTTAATCTAGTCTATCAAGGGTTTTGCTGACATTAATTCTTCCAGATTAACCATTCATTGTCTTGCATATTATCTTGTGTAACATCAAAAAAAAAGTTTGAATTCTTGTTCAGGAGCAAAGTCTCAGAGAAAAAAAAAAAACCAACAGTGTACAAACATATGCGCAAACAGTTATGTCAAGGAGGAAAACGTGCATGCAAGAATCACCAGCCCTAATTTCTGCCAGAGCAACAAAGAATCAGACCTTGAGTGGAAGGATAACAAAAGAACTTGTCCATCAATAGCTGTAAACAGATTCATACCAAAATTCACATAGTAACTTGGCAGCAACATGGATCTTCACTGTATTCAGAGTAAAAGAGACAAAGAAATCTTTTGGATTCAGAGGGAGCTTTATCCTTACATGAAGGAGGAAAATGTGCTCATATGTTCCTTAACACTCCAGATATGGGTCCTAAGAGAGTAAAGATATGCTAGATTGTTCTTTGAGAAAGAAACATTTCCACATATACATAAATCTTACATGAACTTTTCTGCTATGGGAAAATGTTACCCTCTCCAATAGAACAACTCTCCTCTCTCTCCTCTATATCATAGAAACATAGAATCATTCAGGTTGGAAAAGACCCTTGGCATCATCGAGTCCAACCATCAGCCCTACTCTACGAAGTCTCCCCTACAACACATCCCCCATGTCATCCAAACGACCCTTAAACACATCCAGGGATGGTGACTCCACCCCCTCCCTGGGCAGCCTATTCCACTGTCTGACCACTCTTTCTGTGAAAAATTTTTTCCTAATGTCCAGTCTATATATTTATTTCTAGACTAACACCCCAATGTCTGACTAGATCCCCGTCCAGGTCCACTGCAATATACATGAATTGAGATGATAGAACACATGAGCTTTATACAAATAAGAAGTTTTCAAAATTTTTCACGCAATGAGAACAATAATGAAATAAAATATTTTATATTACAGGATCACCTCAAAACCTACGCCAACTATCAGGCGCTGAAAGTGAAATAAAAAATGATGGATCGTGCCACAAAGGACTCACAAGGGCAATATAATTGCAAAAACGATGCCATGTGGATGAAACAGATCTGGAGGAGAAAAGAGACATACCAGATAACAATAAGCTGGCAATTAATTAAGAAACATTAGAGTATACAAGCTGTCCAGTCATTATCAGATTTTCCTCTTAGCCTGAGAATAGTAAATTTTAATAAAGCATATTAAATGCTATTTTCTTTCATCTGTTTAAGATTATAAGGCTGTTCACCTTTTTAGCATGTTACAAAACAACAAGCCCTTTTGTGACAAAGGACTAGGTTGTAGCCACTGCAGAAAAGTCATATATTACAGATTACTTTGGAAAACTGTATAGTGGCTGCAGATGTGTACAAAATTTGTTAAAGCTGACATATTGAATGGAATTACATAAACCTGTATTTCTAATACTGAATTATAAGTAATATGTTACTCTGTTAAAAAATTGACTTCATTACATGTTATTATTACAGTGATGCTGAATTCACTTTCATATCCATATCATGAAAGAAATGCAATTTACCTTATGTTAATTTTGCTGTGTTTTCTAGCTATAGATTAATTACTTTTTCATCAATGTTAGACAATATTTTTTGTGATAGAGAGCACTTCATTACAAGATACAAAAGGAAGTAAATGTGCAAGATACAGGTTTAGATTATAATTCAAAGCATACTAGGTTTTCTGTGAGCAGAATACCGATTGAGGTTATTTTCAAGATGAGATCATTATGTATCCCCAGGAATTGAATCAAGATAAAATCTGATTTATACATCACATTAGTAAGGGTACCACAAGGTCAAATGTTACAGAAACTACTTATTTATGTTTACAACTACAGTTTACTGTTGAGCTCTAGTCCTTTTTTCAGAAGGTTTGCGACACAAACTTGAGAAGTTTTTTATAATATGCAGGAACTCCATCATCTTTGGAAAGAGGAAAGTGAAGATGCCTACATTGCCAATAAATTAAGCTGAAGAAGTGACCCTGTAAAGGCAAAGATAACAGCATGGTATGCTCAGGAAAACATGTGACCATTTCAATCAACCTGAAAACCAGTTACAAAGTGAGCTGCACTGCATCAAGCCTTTTTCCAAACAATTAACCAAAACATTCTATTTGAACTCCCTCATATAGACAGAGCTATTTGGGAACTAATAGGTAAAAATGGTCAAACTAACGGGTAACTATGTTAAGATGTTTATTCAGCAGTTGTAACATTGATAAGGCTTAAATTTAGTAAGTAGAAACAGAAATCTAATTGGATTACCACTCAGCGCACCAAAAAACGGGCACAGAATTCAAGCTTATGAATCTGTCCCCTGAGATGAACTTAAGGCTGATTAGTTTGCACAGCAAAGCCAGTCTAAAAAAGATTAAAAATTTCAGTGGAGAGGTAGGTAGCAGGGACAAATCCTTAGTAAAAAACAGCATTTAATCTTCTTTTTAAATACAAACTGTTTACTTATTACTGAAATTAAAAAATGGCTTGCTTTACTTGTATTGTTGCATTACTGTGGTGGTGCAACTCTCCCCCTCTCTTGGGCTGCTGGATGCTTGGTACAATTTGCTGCCCTGGGGCCACATGCCAACTCAAGATGAATTGGGAACGGCAGTGGAGCAGAGCGTTAGGGCACTCCCTTAGCACACGGGGCTCCTGCCCTCTCCCCTACCGTCTGGAAACAGTAATGACAATCGATCACCTCCTGACAGCCCAGTACATCCGTACTTGGGTCATGACCTAGAGTGGGTGATACCAGAACTTCAAGATCTAGCAAATTCTGGGCCTACACAACTGGTAGAAAGTACGAGAGTATTTTGTCATCTTAGTTGGGCTGAAATGAAAAAGTACCTGACAAAAGTCAATTATTTTGACCTATAAATACCAACACTAAGTGAGACCCTTTGAGCTCTCCTGGATCACAGTGGGCTCATCAAAGCATCTCCCCCAGGCTGGGACATCTCTCAAGCACAGACTCCTCAAGGTTTGAAGATCGTCTGCCCACAAAGCCGACGTAGGGCCAGGCCAAAGGTAGACTCCTCAAAGCTCAATGATTGCTTTGAGGAATACCAATGCATTGTGAGTATTTACTCCAAACCAGCAAAGAAGGACATTTTAACTATAGACTAGTGTCTTCCATCCACTTCTCTACCTATTTATGTGCTTAAATACACACATTTGCCTTCAAAACTGTGGATGTCTACATATTTCACTGGATATCCAAATATTTTCATGCTGTTTCTGTGTGTGTGTTTGTTTGTGTTTACACATATACACATATATTTTGATTTAGAATACCTTGTAGAAAGTTAGTGTGAATCTTGTCATTCTCAAATCTGTAATTAAGTTGCCATTTCAATTATAACATATTCTACCAAAACACCTTGTTAATCTTTAAACTGATCAATCATTAAGTGCTGCTAAAATTCAATTCTTTGATCCACCTCACACCATTAATAATTCTTAAATTGCTACTAAATTGTAACCGTGTCAAATACTTCCATCTGCAACAATTACACAGCAATGAATAAATCCATGATGTCTCTCTTATGCTATCTTTGTTTCTCTACACCTTAATCCTTTAAACTCAGCCTGCCAGATATCACATATATTCTTTAAGCTCAGAAAACTACTGTTTGGGGTATTTTTATGTTTTGATAGATAATCAAAATGTATACATCACATGACTGTAGAGCCACAGAAGTATCCTTTTTTTTTTTCCTTCCGTTACTTAATAGCTGGTGAAAACGTTAAAAAAACAATTGCTATTTATCTATAGTGGGTTTCCAAAATGAGTCAATGCCTGCTGAATATTGAAGTTAATTACGTGAGGAGGTTTCATAGTATCGTTACTAATTCAAATATTCCAGTTTAATACAGAGTACCACTGATTATAGTTGTAAATATAATTGATTATGTTCCTGTTATATGTACTGTAGCAAGTAGAGATATTTTGCACATGGCAGGTGATGATATGACACATTTTGAGCAACAACAGCCTCAGCTATCTAACCTTGTTCCCCCACAGGCCTAATTTAGAGAAACAGAGATGAGCATATAAAACAGTCTTCATTCCAGTTTTCAAACTTTTTTGTGAGACTGTAAAATCCATCAAAACTGGGGTTTTGTGACATGGGAATGATTTCTGTCTGTTGTTGGACTGAGGTAATCAACACATTTGACAATTACAAGATCATCCTTTGTCATTCTTGACTGATGCCAAAAAGTATTGCCTGGCTCTGAATCTGCTGTGTATTTTCAAAAGGTACAGAGGATGTCACTAAGATGTCATTTAATAATTGTTGTGTGGTATGACAGTGGAAAAAATAAAGGCACCACAAAGAGGAAAAAAGTTCACATCAAAATGATGCAAATAAAATATCAATATGAAAGAGCCATAAAGAGCCATTAATGTTCTTTTCTCCTCCCATGCTACAGCAAGCCAGTTTGCTTTCAGTAACAGTTTATCAAAATTACTAAGTGCCATCAGAAAATTACAATAAGTCCTGATAGATAATTCACAGGTTCAGAGAGTTAAACAGGAGTATTAGTTATGATATATAGCTTGTGCATAAAAACATAATTGAAAGGGCTTATCTGAGAATGGGACCTAACTTTGCACAAAAATAATTTTTAAAAGTTTCTAGCACTCTGGAATTGTGATTTTGCAAATGTAGACCCCTATCTGTCTAACAACAAAAAAATGAACTTTTTTTGACTAATGAGAATTAATTTCTTGGAAGTTAATGGAACCATTTTCTTTGGAGAATCATGTACTTCATATAGAGACAAGCTGAACTTCAGATTAAATTGATAATTTATGACTTTGTGTTCAGATTGGTAATCAAAATGAAGAGGAAAATAGTAAGAAAGACAGAGTGATCATTTTAAATTTCCATAGCTATCATCAAAAAGAACACATAAGGCTTAAGTTTGAAAGCTCTAGTTTCATTTTATTCAGCATCTTTACAGAAGAGCCAGAATAAAATCAATGCATAAATCAGAGAAAACAATACACCTGACAATGACCTTCAATTCAGATATTCAGTTGATTTCAAAAGACCACACACTGTGAAATCTGATACTTCCAAATAAATTCACTCATGTGAGCAGTCCCATTGTATATATGTGTTAAGTAAACAAAATTTAATTTGAAAAAAGTTGACAAAAATCACGCAAACATTTTTTAACAATACTTCAGCTATACCTAACAATACACTTCAACTACACTTAACAAACTATAGCTAAAAGTTAACCAAAAATGAGGGGGGTTTTGCAACAAGCCAAGCTCAAAAAGATTGCTAACAGAGTCAGAATTGAACTATATTAAATTAAATGAAGATTGGTCTCGCTGAATCATATTCACTCTGCGCTTCAGGCCTCCAACCTGACGTCTTTTTTGCAACAGTCACAAGCTTTTAATCTTACACAATGTTCAGTGTGTAACTGCAGGGCTAGCTGTGTCTTTAAGCATACAGACACAAGCGAAGCATGCTGCATGTGATCTGCACTGCCCTAGGAGGAGCTCGAGGAGGTATCATGCATGACTTAAATACAAGTCTTTCCCTCTTCTCCGCTATCTGGCAGAGGCATAGGTTTAAACTGGACTATATTTGCAACTGATTAGGTTATTCTTGCGGCAAGCCAGATGCTTACTTTTTCTCACGTACTCACTTACTTGCAGACATAACCCACACAGCAGGTATGTCTACTTTGCAAAGCAAAAGTCTGAGCCTTTTCTCAGATTCAGACTCTTTTTGTTTACATGCTCTCATGTTTAAATGGACTAAACACCAGTAAAAATATGTTACAAGCTTACATATAAGCAGATACTCCAATCAAAACTCTTCCTAAGCACTTCAATGCCTGACCTACAATTTGGTTTGGTCAGTAAATGTGACTGAAAAGAAGACAGACCACAAGCATTTTTATGTTTAACTTGCTCTTGACCTTGCAGTTTATCACCATAGCTCTTGACCTTGTAGTTTATCACCATAGTATTTTCTTTTCCAGTTCCTTGGACTAATTTTTTTTTAATAGAAATAATGGAAAATTTCATAAGAAAATATTTTTAATTACACTGTGCTAATTTTCAAAAACTGACAATTTTTTGGCAGAAATTCCAGTTTTAATGAGCATTCATCACGAAAGCGTGGGAGTCAGATTAGGATCTAGAATCTTACTCACATAGCCTGACCTCAAATATATTAGTTTACTTTCTAATGCATATTTACTAAATACATAATTAAATATTTACCTGAACAGAGAAAAGCTTGTATTTTGTATTCCTGATCTGAATAAGTGCTCATATCAGCCTTCAACATTTTCATACCTAGGCTTGTTTATACTGATTAGTTGGAAAATCTGTTAAAAGAGCCTATTTTCTCACATTCTTTTATTCTCACATTTTTTAAGCAAGAAAGCCTTGGAAATCTTGGAAAATAATCTGAAACAACTATTTCTTATCCAGCTCTAACTCTCTATTACAATGTAGCATATCTCCTATGTAACGACCTACGATTTATGAAAAGTAAATCTGTTTTTTGGTGTTTCATTAGGGTCTGTCAAATACACATGTATTTGTGGTTATGTGCTAAATGATGTAGTTGCCCAGCAACATCAAGTCAGAGTGCTCTGGAACTGTGTGATTATAGAGCCAAATTCTCATACTGCTGACCGCAGATGCTTCAATAGAAATTTCTAATACCTGGCAATATTAGATCTCATGGCCCAAAAAACCTCTAGAAAGAGAACGCAATGCAGAAAGCAACAGCAAATAGAATGAATTTCATCTTTTTTCCTAAAGAATAAGCACCAGAAAATTTGCCTTTGATGCTGACAGTTCCCCAATAATAATCTGTACTCAATATTGGATAGATATATGGGTCAGGTCTAATCATTTCTTCTTGCTATGAATATTAAAAAAGAACACAGTTTCACACTGTAAAATTATGGTCTAAAGCTTCACAAGTGGTATGGAAGATACACAATCAGTGGGCTATTAAACAATACAAAATATGAAATCAGATAATCGAAGATTACGCTGTAATGGATCCCAGATTCAGCAATCATGTTAGACACAATTTCATTAACTGTGGGAGGTTATGTAAAACACAAGAATAGACTACTGTTCAGATATAATGCATTTAATTTTATTCACAAAGGTAAAAAATCCAGCTCTTCCTGACCACAATAACAACAACAAAAAAATCTCAGTATTCTTTTGTTATTTGTTGCTATTTTTGGATGTCTATGAGGAATTCTAAGAATATAATTCTGGATGAAAACCTCAGAATCCCAAAATATTTTCATTATATAGATTCTATTATGTGAAAGATAATGTGTCTAATTTTCCTTGGCATAATTTGGAAATGGCCAGTCCCAGATTTAACTTTTTCCTCAAATGGAATGCAATCACAGTTAATAGCTAACCAAGATTCTTGGACAAGTTATAGCAATATCTATATAGATATCTAATGTAACAGTGAAGGATGAAGTATGGAGTGATTCTTGGCTCAATAATTAAAAAAATGAGTTACCTTATAGCAAAGAATGAGGAAAGGAAATACTCACTACAATTAATTACACAGAATTGCCCATAGATACCCATGCTTGTACAGCATCAGTGAAATACAACCCTGTTATGAGGGACACATCATGAGTATAACACCCCTCAAAGGCAATAGTTGATCACCTTTTCTAGATCATTATCGGAGACTTTACACTGAGCTGTCTAAAAGGCCTCCTCTGTAATTCACTGCATAATAGAACTAACTGAAACAACGGATGCAATTCACCAGAATAAACTGTCTCAGAAAGTCAAACTGAAAGACTCTTTCTGGAAACTACGTCTAAAGAAAGCACATTTGAAAAATTAAAGAAATGCAACTCTACTGCTTTGTTACCCACAAGGAAATTCAGTAAGGTACACATCCTCATTTTCCCTGGAAAATTCACTAGTAAAAGTGGACCCACAGAAAGACGATCAATTTTATTCTTTGTCCTACCAACTGAAAAAAGTGTTTCATTCTTCAAAACTACGTCAGACAGGCAGGCGAAAAACCTTAAAAAAATAACAATTTGATTTTTTTCTTAAACCAAATATTTTACACCCATATAGAGCCATGTTCTGTACTTAAAAGCTTTGGTCTGATTTTATATTCTGTAACTTGGAAGAGAATCAGGCTAAATCATTACAGTGAAAAATGTCACTCCTACCTTACAATTAATTTGATCAATCCTTTTGATTTCTCAATATCTAATGTAGTTCTTGCAAAATTATTAATACACGAAATGATTAAGTGCAGTGTTGTTTCTTGCATTTCCTGTAATGCATTTTATTAATCATAGAATCATTAGGTTGGTAGGAATCTAAAGAGTTCATGTAGTCCAACCTCCTGCTCAAGGCTAAGTGAGACCAGGCCAGATTGCCTGGGGCTTTGCCTACATAGGTCTTGAAAATGTCCAAGAACACAGACCCCACGACCTCTCTGGCAAACCTGTTCTAATGATTAATTATCCCAGAATGATTTTTTTTCCATATACCTAATCCAAGCCACTCCTGTTTCCACCTATGAACACTGTCTCATTCTCTGACCACTATGCACCTTGGTCAAGAACCTGGCTCCATTTTCCTGGTAACTTCTTAGGTATTGAAATTCTTGTTTGTCTGTTAACGGATGCAAAATTTGTATTTGCTCACACTGCAAACAGAATAACTAGCAGTGCCTATAAATGGGAAAAATTACATTGCATTCAATTTTACATTCTTACCCACTGATATTTCTAAATATTGTGCATAATCATGCTTATATTTTATAAACAATTTCTAAAGATACAGGCTTTTCAAAAAAAAAAAAAAGATGGGGAGGGACAGCAAAATATGATTTTGTTTCAGTGATAGATCACAACTACAGACTAGGAGTTAAACTACTTCCAGTTTTCTCATTAGATATTCCCCTACCTGGTATCACCATTCCTACTCATACTACACCAACAGCTGTGAAGAAATCTGGAACCAAAAGCAGGACCCTGGCAGAGCCTTGGCTTAAATAATGCCCCAGTAATTAACTAGACAAAAAGACAGAACCTATATGACAAGCAGTAGACAGATGGGCTTCTGAAAGGAACTTGCACAAACATTTTCAATCAGTTAGCAGAGAGGGTTCGTCTCAAAGCATCCATTCTGGGAACATTTCTTTTTCCATTACATTGTAAAGAACACCTCACGAGCATTGTTACTTTTGGAGCAGCAGTGTCTTGGAGGCAGATGTAAGCTTTGGCATCATTAGGTACTGTGCTGCTGTTTTACTATTTACATGCTTAGAAATTCAGTACACTCACATTCCCCTGGACAATTTGAGTTTATTAATTCTTTTTCCGTTAATATTTTCTACTCGGTTTAATGACAGAAAAGCATCCTTGAGCCTGCAGGTAAAACTGAATCAAATTTTTAAAATGTCAGAGCTCTGATAAAGGCCTGGTTCTTTAGCAACTATTAAATAATTAAGAGGTTGCAGCAGAAGTTTGAAATAGCCCTTGTCAATGCTTGATAATTTATTTTCATATCAAAAACATAAATCATGGACAACCCACATTTCTAGTGTCATTTGAGGACAGATTGTAAAATTCTAAGGCTGTTTTGATAAAAAGACAAAGAAAATACACTACATTAATAAAAAGTAAAAAAAATCTTTCTAGTTTAAAATTAGATTCTACAGCTAAAGTTCATTTCCATTTCATGAATCTTTCTTTACGTTTTCCCACTATAATGAAAACGAATCTACTTTGTTCACATCAAACACGAACAGACCAAGACTGAAGGAACAGCATGTCTTGGTTTATCACCCCATACTCTTTCAGCTCTTTTCTTAGTTACTGCAGCCCAACTCCTGTGCAACTGGTGAATTTCTATCCTTGATAAGGGAAGGACAATGGATCATTTTGATATGTTTCTGTAGGCTCTGTGAGATAAGATGTGAGACAGCAGAGGTGCAAGCATGGGGTTGACAAATGCTAGAACACACGAATCTTCAAGAGTAGTGTGAACTGCAAAGCTCTTTGGGGGAATTAATCCTTTTCCATTCTGGTCCCTATAAAAATTCTCATTGTTCTGGTGTTTTCTCAATTCAGTGACTGAGGACAGCTTCTCCCTGGGTATAAACCATTGACTTCATTTGTGCATGTCATCAAGATAACTGCACATTCAATTCGCCATAGAATTCTGCATGTAATGGCTGCCATATTTGTAAGGTGTCAGTTCCATGGGAAGCCAGGAAACTTCCACCAAGATCACAAACATCAGCAGGGGATCCTTCTCATGGCAGATGGCTCCACCCAATGCTCCTCTGCCACTGTTCACCAATTCAGGTCAATACAGACAGCCTCCTGTTTTAGGAGTACATTGGAATTAAAACAGTACACTGGGGCTCCTAGAGACCCAATAGTAATTTTAAAGAAACAAAAGAAAGACTAATTATGTCACCTACATATTACCCACACCTTACATTACTTTTCTTATGGCCTCAGGAATGGGAAAGGCCTGCCAGAAGCTCCATTTTTTCTGTTCACAAAACAGGACTTTCCTTGAGCTTTTGAGAATTTTGAATTAAAGTATCCAGCTTTCCATGAACTTTACAACTAAACCAAAACTAGAGGAGGAACAGATTCAAGTGTTTTCATTCTTAGGTCATGTAGAATTTTTTTAAACATGAAAACTAGACCCACAATCCATCCAAATTTTTATCAGATTTTCAGTTATTCTGAAATAAGGTTTGTTTGTAATAAGAACCAGATAAAGCTATGAAATAACTCTGCTTTTTTAGTCCTTTCAGATAGAGAGGCTTAAATAAGTTTTGAGCAATCTTAAATAATGCCATAAAGACAGAATCTCAATAGAGCAAAGCCTTTTTGGCTTTTTTATTTGTTTGCTTCTCCCTAAGAACATGGTTAAAGATCCCTTGACAAAGGATAGTAAAGCCTCAGTTCAGAGAATTCAAGTAAGAATGTAGAAGCTCTGGAAACTGAAGTCACTTACTAAGAGCTACCATAAGCATAAAGAAACTGCCCATTCTTATTTCTCCCTTTAAGCAAGCATGGAAATCAAGGTCAAACTGTTCTGCTACTGTCAGTCAACAATTTTCAAACTTAACACAGGTACGCCGGCTACTGCAGCTGATGATATTACTCCACAGCTTAGAAAATATGGAGCCTGAGAAACACTCAGTCCAAGCATTAAAAAAGGGAAAAATTAACTTTGTTGCCTCCGAGCTTGCTAAATCATACTGTGGACTTGCAGTCCTTTGAATTCAAGCCTTCTCAACTGATAAGAAACCCTAGTGGAGTACTATTAATTATTGTATGAGTGCAAGTGGTACATTACCCACTAAAGCAAAATGTTCTTGTGCTAAAGAAAAACACTGCTGCAATGAGATCTAAATATGCACAATTCACACTGAAGAATTTCTATAAAATTAATTACTAATTTTTCCTCTGAGCTAAAGCAGGTTTCATGGGGTATCACAATTGCACATAGATTGGGACAGCAACGGTAAAAAAATAACAAGTGCAGTATTTAACTCTGTAATTGAAAGAGAAGCAAGTCATTGCTAACAAGACAGGTCTGAGCCAAGTTCATATCCATGACCACTTTTTCCTAAAAGCAAGCTTTAATAGAGGAATCCAATATATCTGTATCAGGGGAAATACCTTTCTGATATCAAAGACATATATTCCCTTCTCTTTCCTTGTCTTGTAATTATTTTTTTTCATCCTAAAAATGGGGTAACATGAACCAAATACCTTGCTTTAGAAGGAAAGAAAATTGTAGCTATTGCATTGTTTCTAGTTTCATCACTAAAGGGCTGATCAGAATTTCTTCAGAGGAAAACTGTGACAGTGAAGGCAGATCCCACACCAAAAAAATCTCAAAATAGAACTAAGTTTAGGTGGCATTAATGACAAAACGACAAGAAGAGGAGGCTGAAGACAATGGAAAAATAAATTAAAATGATGAGTAGCCTGCAGACTTAGCACAGGGGAATTCAGGGAACAGCACAAGATGATACTGTTGGAAATCAGAAACAGTAAATCTATGCAGGAAAATCATCAGAAATACGTTAGAAGCATAAGATACTACAAACAACTGAAAGACCTACATCTTTATAGCATGCAGCCTCAGTGAAGGAACTGTATTCACTGAAATTTCTTACACAAGAAACACATTTCTAATCTAAAGACTATAATGCATAAAATCCCTGCAAACAGAATGGAAGGCGCTTGAACACTAGTAAGAAATGCAAACACCAAATTTATAAGATTCCCAAAACATTATTCTTCCCACATGAAAAAGGAAAGTGATGAGTATTCACAAGTTACTTGTTCTTTAGTCAGAGGGATATCTCAGAGCAAATATCCCATTAGAAAACAATCTGCCCAAACCCTTCCTTCTTAAGGCAAAGAAAATTACTTCATTGTCAGAATTCTAGTAAAAACAAACTATAAATTAATAAAATTAGTCTGACTGGGAGATTGCTATTCTTCTTCTGCCACTTTAGAGCTGCAACCAGTGTTATGAAACTGAAGGACTGTGAGCGCTGCTGTGAAAGTCTCCCAGCTACAGAAATTATTCTTCCTTCTGTCTGAAAGCCATCTGTAAGAACATGATCCAAAGACTAGAAACAAGCAGACACTCTGCTACAATATATTCTTACTAACAAATGTATCATGCTGCCTCCTAAAGCCCATTATTTCCAGGCTAAATTTATTCATTAGTAGGTTTAGAACTATTTATCCCTCAGCTGACATGGTACCTTAGATCAAGCATTTAGCCATCCTGATATATGCTTCCCACCACATTTATAGAGAGAAGACACATCTCTTTCAGCCTTATTTTGCTAGGCTTACCAAAGTAGTTTTCTTGGCCAACATCTACACTGTCACATTACATAGTGCTGCCTCTGTTCCAGAATAGCAATGCTTAAGCCAGGTCTAGTCCTACAATCATAATCTCTGTGAGCATACCACCCTGCCCATGCTGATGAATTACAGGCAAAGCTCTCTGTTTCCCATATTCATCCGAGCAATGCATATGCTCCAGCTTAACTCCATCTGATTTAGTTGACCTGTACAATATACACAGTCTACCTGAGGAGGTCTTATCAGTACAACAACATTACTAATTTCTCCTGTTCGATATACCTGAGCATCATGTTTGCCATTTCCACTGCCATATCACTGCTGAAACATAATTATCTTGCAGCTGATTAGTATACTCATGTGCTGCTTCTTCTCAGTCATTACACACTGATGAAGCTCTAGCTGATAGCAGAAATTCTTGCAATTAGTCCTTAACTGCATGACCTTGCAATTTATTACTGTATTTCATCCCATTTCTATTAGTTCACTTCAGATTCACTCAGCTGGTTTCACCTCATCATCTTTGAATCAAATGATGTTTTCCAGCTTTAAAGATATCAATGAATTTGCATACTATTTACAACAGTATAAAAATGAAAAAAAGGATGCATAAGATTGATGCTTACACTATTCTGGAGATTTCCATTTTCTCTCATACGTATATTAATAATGAAAGACAGAAAAAATGTAAAAAGCATAGATTTGCTTCATTGACGGTAAGTCCATTTAGTTGTAGTATACTACAGTTCATTGCAGAGCAAAGGATATAATAAACTTTTTCACCTAAAACTTGCAGCCATTTTTCTCACATAATTTACTTCCTTATGATAAAAAGTTTGTTAATTGCTTGAGAGGCAGAATCCAGTTATTTCCTAATTAAGAAAATTCATGTTCTTTGTTTAACTCAAAGGGATCCAGGCTCAAATTTTTGAAGTCCTTTTTTTGGCACCATTAACAAAAAAGAATTTTTTATGTTTTCAGGAAATAGCATCAATTATTTCTTCTAGATTTAATTCCTGGTAGATAACTCTTATTACAGAGTCTGGGTAGACTGATAGACTGGCTAGACTGAGCATCAGGGGCAGTTTTACAGAATTGTACTAGACTCAAACTGTAGTCTCTATATATCATAAATGTTCCAATTTGAATATCTAGGAGGTGCACTTTTAAAATAAAGTGCTGCAGAGAGATCCTTGAACATCACACAAAGGCCAGACTTGCAGATGTCTGCACAAGTTTGACCTGATCTCAGTGCGGGCTGGGAGTTATGTCTTGATATTAAAATTCTGACCTCTGCATGCACACTGGAAAATAGGTATACTATGTCATTTGCATGTAAAAGTGCATGCATGCTTCTGAAATTCTCTGAATCTTAACTTCTGCTTGTTGGGAATGTATAATTTCTTTCTAAAACTTGTTTCCATCTCCATGGAATAGTGGACAAGGACTTGAGAATATCTGGTAGACATTATTTATAAAGCTTAAAAGCAAGGACTCCTTCTTTCCCCAATCTTGTAGTACCTATGATAAATTTGTCTTCAATTTCCTTATAAAGGGTTTCCAGAGTATATAGAGATCAGTGCCTTACAAAACTATATAATAGTATTTCACAGTTTCTGTTTTATGCTAGGAGGGGGTGGGAGGGAAGAAATTGAGCAGATAGGGAAGAAAAAAAAAAAAAAAATCAACATTCAAAATTCAGAACAGCTAAATAGGTCATTCAAGTCTTATAATAATCTCTAGTATCCAGGAGCAGGTGATGACACTGGTAGTCAGGAACAGAAATTAAGAATACAGAATATTGGCACTTTTTGCAGAGCTTATAGGTCTCATGAACACTAGATTGTCTCTAGCACGTGTGATGCTCTATGGAGTAACCCTTAAATACATTATCAAGTGTATGAAGGCAAAAATATGTATGAAAATATGCAGAACAGCTCCACAGCCCTAAAATATCTGCATTTTAAGACACTCAAATACATTGGCTTAAATACTACTTACAATCCTTTAAACAGTACTGAAGGTAATGACTAGTCCTCTCACAGTGGCAACAGCCACTTCTCTGATCTCACTTTTCCATTACCTAGTATTGGCTAAGGAGTCATGGTCACTTCAGTTAGCCAGCCAAGGAAATCATTAAAAAGCTTCTTTTCTTACAGTCTGCTGAAGGTAACTAATCCCTTGATTTCATTAGTAACTTTTCTCTACTCATAAAAGTATGGTAGCACACTTCCTACAACCTCATCTGAAGCCATAAAAAGGTTGTTTATAATGGGAGAATGGTTGTGGACATATGATGGAACTTTTCTCAGCTGATTCCAAAAGCACCTACTGAGCCTTCTGTTTTTTTCTAAAATGTTCAAACCTAACACATTGATAACTGAGACCTAAAGCCCACTTCCTCACCTTTTCTGTACCCTCAGACCTGAGTACAAATCCTAGTGTTCTCAGCCAATAAGGGATCTACCTTAAGCATTTTACAAGCTTACCAAAACCACAGCTTATTAAATTACCCATCAGGATTCCATGGGCTGCAACAAACATACCACTTCTCATCTCTTCTTCCAAGACTGTGTCTATGGTACTACCACATCATAGCCTTTCCAGGTTATTCAGGAAAGGGCATATTATATAGCAAAAGTCATCTTCTCTTTCAGTGCCTTGCCTGCTCAGCTCTCGTGAATATTTTATGTCCACTACCTATGGAAACTGAGATGTGAAGCAAAAACCTCTGTTTGGAGCTACTAAATCATATGTGGCCAGCAACTGTGGGATTCATAGTATTTACAGACATCTAGAAATTTGATCAGATAGATGGATATATTGACAGTTTCTTTCTTAATTATCATTATGTAAAAGTTATTCAAATAATAATTAGAATTCAAGAAGAGACAAATACATCAAACATCTTTCTGAAAATGCCTGTTAATCTTCTAGATGCAATAAAAAGTGATAAAATGGCATAGCAAAACAGAATAGCAAACAGTGGACAACAACAAAATAGGAGGCTGCAAAATGATAACCATTTTAATGCTACTGAAAGCTCCCTAGTTTTTGAGGATTGAAAGCAAAAATAAAGGCTAATAAAAATCAGACACTTATTAACAATCTGCTTGACACTACCCTGGAACACAAGGAGTACAAGTTGGAGTAAACATAATTCTTTTTCAAGGTTTAGAGAATGAGTGAGGTTGCCTCACAGGACATAGAAAGATTGCTTGAAGTTAGGAGGAATCATAGAATGGTTTGGGTTGGAAGGGACTTTAAAAATCATCTAGGTCCAACCCCCCTGCCCCAGGCAGGGACACCTTCCACTAGACCAGGTTGCTCAAAGCCCCGTCCAACCTGGCCTTGAATGCCCCTCAGTATACAAGCTCTGCAATGAGATGGAAAGGACTGCCATATATACTTTTCTGTAAATCTTCTTTCCTTATCCCAAACAAGGCACGCTAGAAGCAGAAGGACTGCACTTTCCCTATCCACTTTCAGAGCAATTCTATGCTTAAGACACCAGCAGGAATGACTACGCTTAATGTTCCACAGTTTAGAGAGAAAGAAAAGAGAACGTATGTTTTCTTGAGCACACACAGGGACAAGCAAAATGGCTTGAAGTAATTAATGTCACTGCATTTAAAGACTGCTGTATTACCACCACAGTGAGAGTTCTGAAACTTCTTTCTGCCCAAAGGCTTTATTAGATCTAGAAAGGACTAACTACAGCAGGCACGTGGCCAACAGCCAGGAGGCTTAAAGTGCTGTTCAGTTCTAAACCCCAGCATTCAGCTTTGCTTGCCGCAATGCTGTAAAATCGTATTTAGCTGTGAAGGAACTCAGTAACGTGAACTTTTACTCAAGAACCACGAGATGGCACCACAACAAGCCACAAAACTTGTTTAATTATCAGCAACTATTATCTTGCTCATTTATATAATTAATAAAGCAGTTGAGTAGGACTGTTTCTTTTTCAGGCAGTACTACAGAGATTACAAATGGATTTCTGCTCAGTGACTTTTCTATTCCTATAAAGCTGAGCAGCCAGTGTTTAGACTGACCTATCTCAAACACCTGTTCAATACTGTGCTAAAACAGACACAACAAATCAGTGTTTTAAAAGGTGATCAGTGACTACAGGTATCCAATTTCAAGGTAATTTTTATCCCATTTAGGAACCCTCATTTCACAGGCTGGTTCATTCAACTTGTGCTGCATGATGTTCCTTCCTCTCACACCACCATTCAATGTCTGCCTACCCCAGTGCCCTGCCTGGCATCCCACACTCCCCACTCCCACACAGAGCTGCCTACCAGATGGGCCTTCACTGCCTGACGCCTGCCATGGAGATAGGAGAGGAGGGTCCCAAGCCCTTAATGAGGGAGGGAGAAAAAATGAGTTTCTAGGGTCCTTGGCAAGATAAGAGGGGCTCCAGGATCCTAAAGGGAACGATGAGCAGTGTTTTCTGATGTCAGTCTGGCCAAGACTCTGGCTGAAGTTTCCAGCCATCAAGTAGCTTTACTTTTCTGCCATAAGAAAGCTTTCCATCTCCTGACATCATGTCAGATACAGAAGTATCTCCCCAACAGGCTAAGCAGCCAAGAAATCCCACTGTAGCAGAGTCTGGTACAGTGCATGCTCTCAGTCACATGACATGGAAGGGTCCTCCTGCCTATTATACCCAGTTATTTTTTTATGCCCTTAAATAATGGAGTGCTTCTGGTCACTGTAATTCACATCCCCAAGACTATAAAGGTGTTTCACCTTCCTGCTTCCTATCAGGAACAATATTTCTAGGTTTTAAATTACTATAATTACCTGGAAAAATACCTTCATCAGTAATTTAGCCAAATACAATGCTTGGTCTTTTATTTCATCATTCTGCTAATACAACCTAACAAACAAGATTAGGTTTTCATATCAAGCTATATACTGAGCTGATACCTGTAAAGTTTCTTTTTTTAAGCTTCAGATCTGTTTCCTCATTAAAGCTCTGCAATACTGATTCCTGCAGTAGTTTCATGAAATTTCTTTGCAAATTTGCAATCTGATCACAACCAAACTCCTACAGCTCACAGAGCAACTCCAACACCCTATGTTCTGTGCAATAATGGCTCCATGCCCTAGAATAAAGATTCCATAGGACTGCTGAGAAAAAATCCTTTAAAAAAATGTTTAAAATCCCTAAAAGCAGTGAATATTGTAGATACAGCTGGTCAGATAAAATGTTTAAATTGCAGCTGAAATGTGGCTATGGCTGTATGCATTCTTTTCAACCTATTTTTCTTAAGCAATTTGACCTAAAAATTACTGCACTTGCAAAAAGAATATGGGTCAGACATCTTCAGCCTAAGACTTTATTTAGCACCCCAAATAAGATGGGCTTTTCATCCATTATGCAAGTGTGCTGAATCGTTCTGCATCAACTTTATTGTGTTATCAATGCACACTGTCAGCAAGATTCAAATAAGCCTTATGTTGCATATCATAATTGTAGTCTGAAAACAATTAGCAGGGGCTGTTGTCTATGTATGAATAAGGCACAGTCCTGCCAAACTTACTGTTTTAGAAGAAATGCATATTTTTTTCAGAAGTCCTTCCTAAAACCCATCATAGACAAATGCTTGTCCAGCTTCTTAGCATGGTTACAGAACATAATAGAAATACTGATGAATTTTTAAAGTGTCTGAAACATTGTCTTTTTTTATTTCTAGGCTTAACAAAATGAGCATGACAGATCAGTGAAACAAGCTACCTAGAAAAAAATGCAATCATTCCTTACACAAACTACTAATGGCAGCCTTGTCCTTTGGACTCAAGCCATTCTTTAATATTTGGGTCTTGAAGTATTATTTACATAAATGTTTAAAAAAATTATTGATAGAATCTGTGTACATTTGTTGTAAACACTGACAAGAGAGAAAACCAGAAGGCCTCATAGCTCAGAAATTGCCAGGTTTGCCACTCAGCAAGTTGTGTCAATGAAGATAAGTATCTCAGCTTTCTCTCAAGCACTTACTTTTAGGAAGCATATGCAGTAGCTAAGCACTCAAATGCAGTCAAATTGATTTTGGCTTTTCAAATGAATACTCAGATATGTTTATTTGTTTTTCATTTTGGTTTGGGTTTCAAAATTCAGTCAGCTCCTGATTAATATGGTTTAAGAGAGTAATGTACAGGTAAGTGTCTCTTTAGCAAGATCATTGCTTTTAAAAACAGAGGTCAAAAAAATGATACATTTTTTCCAAAAATTTACCATTTCTGTATGTAAATAGCAAATGAGAAATTTCAAATTTGTTGAAAACTTACTCTACAAAGATTATTTCAATGTTCACTGAAAGCTAGGTTTCCTGCCAGCTGTCTCATCTGACTGCTCAGAAGCCTATCAAGCTGGGTTGCTGAGGATACCACATTTTCAAAGCTGAGGAAACCAGTGCTTCCAGTATTTGCAGCAGCCTAGGCAGTCCATGTATATGTTCTGGCTTCAACAGACAGTAACTTGAGACAGAAAGACAGTAACCTGAAGCAACTCAACAATTAAAAGGCTTTCCTTCTATGGAGGATTTCAAACTTCTGGTGTTACTTTTTGAAGAATGAAATGAAAATTTAAAAAACAAACTGGTCTTCCTCTCTCAGATAGTTTTGCTTCTATTCACACTGAATGCTTTCCCTACTTATCAACCCATGAGTCACAAGTAAATCCAGAGGGCTCTCTACCACTGCTCAGTGAGGAAGATGACAACACTTAGCATGGTTCCCTCTTTACAGGCACACACAGGCTCCACTTGAATTCAAGTGAAACAGATCTGGGCATGTCTCTGTACTCTGTGCGAGACCAGCTAAACCAAGCCATAATAAATCATATTAGATGCAGCCTCATGCCCCTGTTTCTAGTTTCTTAAACTCGTATTCTCATAGAAATATTTCTGTGCTTTCACTATCAACAACATAATGGCAATCCCATACAGACCCAAGAACTGCTCACATAACAGAAAGGAAACCCTAGCTGGTTATGTATTAGCAGAATATATGACTTTAAACATATTTCCTATTAGGTCTCTCCCTTGCTTTGTCAATTCTTTTCTAATACAACTAGTCTATTTTATGTATATTTTATTTCATTTCATTAAGATGCTTTCTTGTTCTTGTTGAAAAACACTAGTCATACCCAGAAAGCTTAAAATAAAACAGTAGCACTCCAAGACAGTCACAGGATCAAAATTGCTACTTACTCACACACAGAGAAGCTATTCCTAGAAAAAAAAAAAAAATCATTGGAAAAATAAAATATTTGGAAATAAAGTAAGATGGTAAAATGAAAGAATGATAAAGAAAAAACAGAAAAAAGCATTCCTAACAATCATATAATTTTTAAACTTCATTTAGTCTTGAGTAGAATCTTAACATACATTTCCTAACAGATACCACTGGAGTTATCAAATTATCAAATGATCTTATATAAGAAGCCATGATCAGACTGTGGTTTTGCAAGAGCAAACAGCTGAAAGTTGTAGGAATCCCATCAGTAAAAAAGGGTAAGAAAATGCAGCTGGTTTATATATTCAGAAATGTGGTACAAAAATCAGCTATGAATGAATTTATATCATGTCAGACAAACTACAGCAAAAATTAAAATAACATAAACATCTCTATTGTTCCTTGCACTGTTCTGTGTTTATTAAACACTTTTTAGAAGGATTAGTTTCTGCTGCTGTTGACTGTAAGCATAATTTTCACAAGACTTGGAAAGACTAACAGCTTGTGTACGTATTTGGAAGTATGGGATGTATAACCTTTGCTCCAAGTAATAGAAACCAGTATCTCAAAAGCTTTCTAAAATTCTATGCTAAATACATAGTCAATGCATTCCAGCATTTTTTTTTTCTCCTTAGGGTGAAGTATTCTGCTTGCATATGGGTGGATATATGAATTCTTCATTAATTATTAACTCTTTAACTGACACTAATTAGTTTCAGCTACCCAGCTATGTGCTCGGCAGGCCCAAGCTACTTCACAATTCTGCATCATCAGCACTGGGAAATCAAAACAGTATCAGTAAAAATTGTATTGAACAATAGTGACCAACTACCCGACGCAGTTACCACTAAAGCCAATGAGGGCATCTCCAATGAATTTAATAAGAATCACAGTAAACCCCAAAGGCATACAGAGGGGTAAGGTAACAACAAAAGTACCAACAGTAGAAAGCAACAAAAACAACAACAAAAAGGAAAGACAACACTCCAGTCAATCTACTTAACATAGGCCTGTGCTGCTGTGCTGTGAAATACCAACCCCACACAGGGAGTCCTGAAGCACAGATTCAGAAACAATTTGCAATCTGTGTACTTCAAGGATATCAATTTAGTCAATCACTGGGTAGCAGCAATAAGGTCTTTTACTTTAAATACCTCAGGTAAAATTTGGACCTGTGCAGAAAAACATTTGGACAAACCCAGAAACTGGGAGAGGAAGGGTACTCAGCCAAGACAGGCTGTGTGCAGAAGAAACTTGACACAAGCACATGTTATACTCACTATGATGGCATTGAAGTGCAGAACTCCAAACTTGAGAACATCAAGTCTTCATTCTATTCTAACCCATAGAAATTTAATTAAACCATAGATTTAAGCACCTTAAACATGCCTTGAGACATACTTCCAGTGAGAAACAGTTTTCAGATGCAGAAACTATTATCCCCAGTAACATATCTATTTAACAAGACCTAAAACATGTAACCACAACCACGAATCTAACAAACCTAAAACCACATCCCTTGGCACTTTGAAAAGAACATATTAGAAGTTAAATCTAAAGCTAGTCTGCAGCTGGAATAATTTACAGACAAGACCTGTCTTTTATATCAGACATTGTGGTTTTTTCCACTAGCAGGTTCAATCTGTCAGGACAGAGTCAGATTTATTACTCATCGTGAATGAGTTGCACACATATAACCAAGTTTTCCAATAGCACTTTGATAGATGCTGAAGTTCTCTGAAAGGTCTAAGCTACCTTCTTTTAAGCAAGGCAGATTTACAACTTGCAGTAACAGAATCGCTGGTCTTACCACCACTCCTCCTGAAGAAAGAAATTTCATTAGTTTAGGACATATAAGAAACACAAAGCTTTCAGTTCTGTATTAGATGATTTTGGAAAAAAAAAAAAAAAAAGAAAAAAACCCCAACAAACCACACACAGAAGAGTATTTACTGCTTAGAAGGGAAACAACAGCAGAAGGTGTCACAGCACTTCTAGTTGAAGCGACTAGAAATAGCAAAGCAAGTGCTGTCTTGTGGCAGCAGTGGTAACAGTGGCTTGCTGGGTTACAACAGTAAACAATCCAAGGGAAACAGCCATAGAATACAAAAAAAAAAAAAAAAGAAAAAAGAAAAAAAAACAGAAAAACCTTCTGTTTCCCTGAGATGCCACTAAGTCATTAACACAGCCATGTCAATCTGATGTCCACTATGACTTGCACAACAGTTACAGAGTCTTTGTCTACAGGACTACCTATACTCTGATGAACCAACTCCTTGTCCATGTTTAAGAGCAGATCTTCCATTACAGCATTTGCCAGATTTCCCCACCCACTTCAACAGGAATACAGCAATCTCCACTGACAGAGGTCTTGACCATTAAGCACCAGCTGATCCAATCCAACTCTTCCATTCCCAATCATAATGCAATTACATGATTCTGCAGCAACTTGAGCCCTCTCACAGGTCTTGCTAGAGCTTAGATTTTGCACAATGGACCTGCTAGTAAGCTAACCCTAGAAAGGTGGAAAAAGAGCATGAGATTGCTTTTCCCCAATCCAAACAGGCCATTCGCAGAGACATTCCAGATCTGTGAATTGCTTAGCTAGCTCCAAGTGTGAGCAGAGCACACGCAGGTCTGTCTGAATCTTTCTGTATGGACATGCCACAATACCTTTTAATCTCCTAGGCTGTACACATAAACCGTCACAGAATTCCAGGAGTATAGCTTCAATAATTCCTTTTTGACAATCTGGGCAACACCTAGCAGTCAGCCTAGAAGCATAATGACAACTGCTAAATCTATCATGGGCAATACTGCTTAAGAACTAGATAGATAAAAACCACTACTTAACGCTTAAAAGTTGCTGTAGCATGTGAAGAGGAAGCATTCTTCTCTCTGACATGATTCCCTAAATTGAAATATAAAACATTTAAAATGGGAAGCATTTCTATTTGACAAATAGATACAAAATCTAACATCACAGACTCCATGTATAATGTTCACATATATGTGAAAATGATAGCTTTCTGGATAAATAACATTTGTTGTTTGTTTCAAAACTATCATAGCCTTTTTTTTAATCTAATGGGAATATAAACTTGAACGCGTATGATATAGTTAGCATATAAACATCTTCCAGAGGTATGAACTAATAATCTTAGGAAAACATGTACTACACAGAATCTTGCCCATCATGAGAAGTAATTACTTCAGGGTATCTTTATAACAAAAGGTGTGAGAACAAAATCAAAGTCAACCAAGTAACAACTCACCAAATTACCACTCCTCAGATGATAGACCTGGTGGTTACTTAATTTTAATTTGTAATTTCCTATTACCCTAAAAATGCATATTCATATATTCACACAATGAATTTAGCAGAGCTGATAGCTGGAGAACCAACCTAGAACTGATGATTACAGAAACAAATACCCTTAAAGTCACTGCAGGACAAAATCTTTCTGTTAAAAAGTTTGTATTGTGTATTGAGTTCAAGAACTCTTCTGTGAGAACACTATGTAAAGCATTTCCTGTAAACCTCCCCTCTCATTCCCACTCCCCAAGCAGTCCCATCACTTACACTGCTACAGCTGTTCATTTCATTGTGGAATAAATTGATATGGATTAACTACAATGCTGTAAAAGACACCTGGGTTTGTTTTTTTCCTTTTAATCAGAATGATTTCCCTCATTTGTGTTGCCACAAGTGAGGAGGCTAAGTGGGCCAGAGCAAGGAACTAGGGGAGAGAAGAAACAGCATGGCAGGGTCTCAACTTCCACCCTCTGCTTGTGAAACTATGGTTTTAGTGAATGTATATGACTTCTTCAAATCATGAAAGAGATCATTGCAACTGAGAGATTAGATATTTTCTGTATTTTCCTTTGCAAATGAAGTTTATTTAGCTTTATTTAATTTGCATAAATTAGTAGTTAGAAAAGCCCAGATCCTCAGAGGGGATGTAACAAATTGTAATCAGCTTTTGTCTGGCATCTCTGGAATTAGTGATTTACAGCAAGTGAGAACCTTCTCTGAGAAGACAGACTGTGTTGACGCTAAATGACACAAAGGACCGTTATCAAACGATCACAGAGTTTGCATTAGTAAAGAGAAAGATGTCTGCTTTCTTAATTCCTTTATACATTTAATTGAGCTGTGCTCTCATTCAAACAAAGTTATTAATACAGGAGACGTCCAGGGAAAATTTGCAGATCACTTTCTAATGTTGGTGTGATAGGAAACTCATTAACAAATTAAGGTATTGCAGCCTGGATGGAAACTGGAACAGATGGCCAGTCTGCAGGACCACAGGAAGTATGAGATACTTAAAGGTCTCATTTGTAAAAGACATTTTGAAAAGTATCTTGTCTGCAGGACAACTAATAAGCCAGTGAGAATTTCTTTTCATGATAAAATGCTTTTAGCTGTATGTCCTTGTCTAGTTTTCTTTTGTGGATGGATTTCTGTAAAAGTCAGACTGACCATAATAAAATAGTCATAACAAAGCAAGACTGGCTGTTCTGGACAGATGATAGTAAATACAGTGCTACTGTGAGTCATTTTACCCAGAAGTGATATGTGAGGCTCAACAAAGTTATTTCTCTGTCGTTATTCTGGTAAAGAAGCACACATCACTAACTTGTGAATGTAGGAAAAGGGCAGTGAGTGGGGGAACACTATTAATAGAATCTTTTATTATCATGACAAACTAGGGAATGCATTCAAGTTGAGTTTGCATGATTGTCTGTTAAAAATATTAGCATTTTCCCTGTAACATGACAATGCTTGATCTGAGATCACTGACAGAAAACACAGATCTGGAGCCTCATTATGACATCTTTATATTGCTTTCCACAATATAGACATCCCTTACATAAGTTAAAAAAAATGTGACCATGTGACAGACAGGAACCAGGACTGCATATACTGGGATAGAAATCTGAATTTTGAAAAACCACAGTGGTTTTTTAAATGGCAAAGAAAATTGGAGTTACTTATGGTTTAACAAAACTTGCACTACTAGCTTTCTTGGACCACAGATCAATAAACAAGTACATATGCAGCTCACTGGGTAAGACCAGACAAAAGCAATTAGAATTGATACCCTGAAAAACTCAGGAAGATGTTCATTAGCCAAGAAACACTCTTGCAATGACTCTGCTATGAATTACCAGAGGACCAGCTTGCACCCCAAGCCTATCAGTTTGAGGGCTGACATAAAACACAGTTTAAACACCTGAACTTTTCCAAAAATAGGCTTCTCAACCTTCTTTCAAATTGTGGAATGGCTCAGCTATTTCTAAATGCCACTGAATCAAATCCAATGAAACTTCTGAAAAGACACTGTGACAGTAACCTTCACCATCACTTCCCGACTGTGTTTTGCTTTTCTTTTTTCCTCTTAACAAGGCTTGATCTCACTGTCTGGCTGAACATTAATCCGCTTTCACCAAGTACCAAACAAATGCTTGCTGCATTAATACACTGCAAATCCTCAAGGTATAAGTTACACACAATACAGTATAAAAGGGAAGCATAGGGCTTTCATTTCACTACAGCTATTACCAGGAAGGCAAGCAGATTACAGGTAAGTTTTCATCAGATCCTCATCTAGAAATCTTCTTTCAAATTGCAAACACTGTATGTAATAAATTGCTTCTGAAAAGTAGATTATCCTTTGCACTTTCTCTCCCTTGCTTCTTTCTCCTTAAAGACAGGACACATTCTCTGTACAGAAACTTAGATAAAAATATTTCATTGAAAGTGGTATGGTACTCTGTTATTATTATTCTGCAAAGATTGCTCACATGCTACTTCAGTTGCTCAGGAAAATCAAGCTTTTAACAATAAACATATGGATAGATCTATTTATTGGCTTTACCCTATGTTCTCACTGTTTCTGAAAGCTTGCTATTATAGAACCCCTTGAGGGTAATGTGAAGATTCAATTTCTTCCTGTTATTCCTGTTGAAAATAACTATACGTGATCCTCCAGTACAGATATATTTTTTGCTTTGTACACAGGATGAAGACAGTTAATTGTTACGTGCTGTTATTTTGCTGGAAAGCAATTTGTTGCAATAGCTGTCAGCTCACCAACATTACCATAGCAGTGGAAAGAGAAGAATGTGAATTCTGTATTACAGTGAATGCCACGTGGTGCTCAGGATACTGCTTCACAAGGGTGAGAATCTTAAGTTTAATTTCAAGCACCAAAATTAAATATTCCAAGTGATGTATGAATAACCCACTTCTCCAGTCTGTAACGAACATATAGACAGGATGAGCCTTGTGAAAAAACAGGTTGAGTAACTGCTGTGCTATTTAACAGGAAAGTAGATACATAGCCAATCTGAACCACAAAGGGAAGAGTGAAAAGATGCTAGTAAAATTCAGATCTTTATCTGGCTGCACAAATTATGTTTATATTGTATAACTAGAGTTTAAAGTATTACAATTTGGATCTATGCCTTGTGTTCAATTTGTGGTTGCAAACAGATGCAATAAAGAAGCCATTAATATGTAGACACCCATACTTTTCCAAATAATTGGAATAATTAAGTAATTGACCTGTAAGATTGTCTGGTGGTGGTATGACACAAATTTGACATATCGGTCCTCCTGAAAGGAGAAATCCAAGGATCTAGGTGAAATTAGAAGAGTCTGATCCAAATCCTTTTGATTTCAGTGGGATTTTCCCACTGGTTTAATTAATTTTCACATCAGGTGATGTGAAATTTTATAAAAATTTGGAATTCTAACCCATAACAAATTTCAAAATAGGTATTTCCTTCTTGTAATTTTCAGGATCCAGTATATAAATATCCACCAGTATCATCTGTTCAGCAAACATGTACCTTCAAGGAGATTGTGTATGAAACAGTGAAAATCCCTGGCTGTGGTGACCATCCTGAATCTTTGTATTCGTACCCGGTAGCTACAGAGTGCCACTGTGAGACCTGCGACACTGACAGCACTGACTGCACTGTGAGGGGACTGGGGCCATCCTACTGTTCCTTCAGTCAGAATGGAAGTAACCAATGAAGGATCCTTGAGAGGGCAGTTTGGCTTTCAATGTTCACTACTAAACAAAGGTACTGATCGGGCTTAAGTGGAAGACAACAGGCAAGGCTATCTAGAAACTACCAAGACTGAAACAAAGATTTTTAAGGTCAAATTGGAGAGCTACTGATTAAACTTCTCTTCAAGCCTTCCCTACTTATCCCATCAGTTTCCTTAAAATAATTTTCATAGGTCTATAGAACACTGCTTCCAATTCCTTCTGTCCTTGTCTCCTGTTCTTCTCTATTACACCTTCATTCTTTATATTCCTGTATTTCCACTGCCTAGTTTACTTAGCTTATTCTATGCAATCCAATGCTTTCAAAAAGTTCCCAAGTTCCAAGTCCTTATTATCCCCTGCTTTCCATCTCTCCTCAGAATGCACTTATTTTAGAAAGCCTTGAAGCACTTTTTTTCTTACAACCAACATTTGTGTCCTCACTTTCTATTAGTTGGATTGTAAACCTCTCTCAGCTGAGATCCTGACTTTTTTTTGGCAAAATATTTCATATAGTCATTATGCTTTGTAAATAATAACAGCAAGTTTATTTAAGAGCCAAAAATCTATGTTCAGATGTTGAATGTCACCTGAATTCTTGTGCTTTCTCAGTAAGGCTTGTTAGCTCAGGCTCAGTGCCACAATACACAAATAACATGAACTCTAGTTCATACCTGGGTGACTTGAATTATCAGCTGTCTACTTTCACCTGAGTAAACATATCCTAAGTCAGTTAAACGATTCTGAAAATTTTGCCACATACCAGAAACACTGGATTTCCTCTCATTATGCAACAGAATGTAATAATGAGAATTTTTTTAACACTAACATAGGAGTCCCACAAATTAGATTAATCCAGAGGCACCTGATCCCGGAAGTGCAGACATGGTGTGATAACATGCCTTGAAAGTAGTTCACAGTAGTCCCTCTGAGAACGGAAGTTCATAGAGTTCTGCAGCAACCTAATTCTGCAATGGCCAGTATGAAGTCAGGATGGTCTGGAAGCAAACTGGAGGACTGACTGAATCAGAATGGAAAATTATCTCAAATTATTGGGAAAATTATCTGAAACCTAGAGAATAAAATCCAATCAGGAAAATGAAAAGAGACTGATCTTCATCAGAAACAATCACCTACACAAAAACAGAATGGAGAGCAACTGGTTCAGCAGCAGTTTGGCACCGAAGACTTGGAGGTTATATAAGCTAAGTATGAGTCAACAGTATCACACCACTACGGAAAAGTGCGAATGTAAGGAGTAGAACCTACAAGACGCAACCTACATCCACCATTCAGTTCAACATGATAGGGGCCTCAGCTGAGTTGTTACTTCCAGCTTTGGACACAGAACTTCAAGGCATTGAAAAACTGGAGAAAATCCACAGAAGAATAATAATAATGGAGAGGGGCCTAAAAAACATGTTAGGAGAAAAACATTTAAATAAATGAGGTTGTTTTGCTTATGGGAGGTAACACTTGGGGCAGGGGGGCGGGGAATTAGAGGAACCTTTTACATGCTTGAAGACTGTTACAGAGAAAAGGAACAGTCAGTTCTCTATGTTCATAGTGAACAGAACTAATGAAAGATTCAGAGTAGTCACTAGCAAATCTTCCAAAAGGTACAGACAGCTAGACACTGAAATAAATTGTCAGGGGGTTGAGGAAGGAAGGAAGGAACGAAGAAATGAACGAATGAATGAAGGAAGGGAGTGGGGTCTGTGGAGTAGTGACCACTACAGATCTTTAACACATTGAACCTGTTAGGAAAGATGGAGATAAAGTTAATTTGTCGTGAGGCAAGGGAATGAAGTAGACAGCCTCTTGAGGTCGCCTGGCATGTCTGCTTTTGAGAATCTTACAGACATATTTATTTAAAGGGAATTTGTCTGTTACTCTGGATCTCTCTTATAATAGATATTTTAACTTATTGCATTTTTAGCTTTTTTACTGAAAGATATTAGTTCTCTTAACTTAATGTTATTTACAAGATTAATCTACATGGATATTTTCTTTGGTCTAGTAAAGTTTTAAAAGCGGTAAAGTAATAGGTAAATCAAATTGCCTCTCATTTCAGTTTTAAACATGAGTTGACTTCAGTTAAAACTAAGCATATTATTCATATCAGGAATTATTCCATTCTGGATGAGAGAATTTTGAATTAAAATTTCAAAACAGAGTCGCTTGTAGTAACATATTATGGAAAAAGATATATTTTCAAAATAGATCTGTAAACACCTGTATTGTCTATTGTGCATTTTGGAATAATAAAAATAATTTTGTTGCACCTCTGTTATGTTTGTCTTAATAAGCCAGTTAAAAAACATGAGGCCACCTGCCCACTTTACTATGCTTTAAATCACACGTTTTCTTCCCCCCTCATAATTTTCATCGTGTAACTAATACACCCACCTGAGCCATATTTACATTATATGGCCAAATCACATCAAATAAAAGACTGGTATATTCTAGCCTGATCTGGTAATGCGATAATGCAATATTACATAGTTGTAACAGAACTGTGGATGAGAATAAAGATTATCATTAATATTTTATTTAAACTATAGGGATTGAAACCTCTCCAGAGTTGTATCCACACCTCTGTCACAAATTAGCTTGCATGTGAAAACAAAAATCAGCTCTCACTTCATCCATCAGACAAATGCATCACTCATTTTCATTTTGCAAATAAATCTATTCAGAACTTCAAAACTAAAACTGTAACTAATGCAGTCAAAAGAGTATTGAGGTTAATATCAGAATGCTAGCAAAAAAATCGTAATCATGCATCACTACAAGCTTCCAGACTCTCATTTCATATGTCTCACACATGTTAGGTACCAATGCTGAGGTAAATACCAAGTCCTACAGACTCAAAGATGCAAAGAGAAAGGTGCCCTCCATATCAGCACTAACATCTGCCAAGCAACTTGTAGCCTTTGGGAATACCTCTTTTGAACACTTTCTCAATCCCTGTCCAGTACCTAGATATGAGTTCTACCCAAATCTCTTCCATAAAGCTGGCTTTTTGAAAAATGGGTATATCATGCATCAAAATATTTCTGTTTTCAGAAGATCAATGGGGAACAGCAAACAAATAAATAATTTATTGAATTTATCTTCTTTTTCTAATCATAAGCAATCACAAAAAAGACTTGGGAAACAAATCCCACATGAATTCTTGCTGTTAACATCAGTGAGCTCTGAATGCATGCCTCCATTTATATGAAACTAGAATTGGTATTCTACTCTGAAGTAAAATCCATTCCAAATCATGTCAACAACTACTTGTTCTACAGCCTGATGGCAAATATTTCACTGCCAGTAGTTTCACTGACAAAAAATCAGAAATTCTTACAGAAGGCTGGTCTGACTTGAAAATGTCTTGGACTACCTCTGATAGTTTGTAAGACAGACTTTGACTTTATCTTCTCAAAGTTCATTTTCCATTCAATGCCCAATACTAATTTCATTAAACTTAGTTTTACATCATTTTTCTAAAGTTTTAGTGAAGGTACATGCAAGCCATGAATATCACTGTAGTCTGAGATCCAAATCTGCTTTGAGTTATTATTTAAGAAAAATATTTAAGAACTAATCTGTATGCTATTTACCTAGCTCTGTCATGATGAATAAATGGGAACTCTGTCAAAAGGTGAAAGTCTCAGTATGACATGCTACTATAAATGCTAATTGGTGGGTAAGCTTCTAGAAACATTCCTAATAGAGTCAGAAGTAGATTTTCAAAAATTCCTACCATGGGCCTAACCCCTTCCATTGAAATCAATAGGTAAAATGCTTTTCAACTTCAATAGAACTATTCTGCCAACAGTGAACTTTTAAAAAACTGAATATTAATTCTATTTTTAAAGGCAGGGTCTGCAAAAAGACCTTACAATATGTGAGACTTTAGATGCCAGCCTACAGAAACGAACTTTAGAGGTAGTAAAAAATAAAATGGACTGTACTACCTATTTATTTACTCCCAGTTAAGTAAAATGATCTCTTTTCTTGCATCACCCTGAAAACAGCAAACCTGGAAAACTGTAATTTATAACCCCTTGGTGAAGGAATACAGCACAGAGATAATACAGAGTGTTGAACTGTCCCTTAAAGACCTTTGAGAGGGACACTTAATGCAGGATTCACTGTGTTGTAATTAATTAAGTCTTTCAAATACCCAGATGTATAGATGAACTGCATGAAGACTATTCATCTCTGCCACCACATCTGTGGGTGAATTAATACTTTCTATCATTTATTATGCAGACAGTTTGACCTTGATCTTATGAGTGTCTGTGCCAGTTGTACTTGAAGCTCTCCAGACGTCAAGATGGGAACATGAAGTGCAGCAGCAGTTTTCATACTCCTACTAATTGAAATGACTGTTTAATCCTAACTGCCTTTTTAGGTAGAAAGCACACCCTGATTTTACAGACAGGCAAAGAAACACACATTCCTCACCCTGAAGCCATTAATAAAGCATCAACAGCTGTTGTCAGTGCTCAGCTATTATTCCCTGACTAAATTCTGTAAATCATTCCTCCTAGCTTAAAATAGGTTTACACTTGCCTTTATAATTTTGGCATATAACTGGGCTCACAATTTTTTTTTACCATAAGCAAGAAATATAAATGTCCTCTCCTTGTATTAACCCAACTGATGAATAAGAATTTATTAGTCATTACAAAATCATCAGACAAATCTAGCCTGAGACAGAGGTAGTTACAAATAATAGCTGGAAAACAGGAATGTCAGGACTCTGGCCTGTACGTGCCAAGTTTAGGCTGCACTTAACTTGGGCTATTTGAATGGGAAGGGGAAAGACAATTGAGTGTGGTGTTAATATACTATACTCCTCCTTCACCCTCCCACCTCAGCAAGTGCATTTTGCTTTGTCAGTATGCAATATGTAGCCATATACTTCATTTTCATTAAAAAAATACAACTAGCATCTTAGTTGAAACTACAAAAAAAAAAAACTACAAAAAAAGGAGCTAAGCAGGCTAATCCAAAAAATTCATTTGGTGATGGCAGCCTTGAGATTAGCGGCTCCCCCCCGACTCAGGCAATGGGATCTATAACATTTTTCTGTGTATCTCATGTTTCTCTTCAATTTACGTTATTAACATTAGCTATCAAAACCTTGGTCTTTCAATGTGACTTATACTGATAGACATTACAGCAGCTCACAAGGCTGCAGTCTCTGGGAAATATAGAAAACAAGACAGGAACAGGGTTAGAGAAAGGACATACTTTCAAGAAATCAAATGTCAGTGTTTCATTATGTGTAGGTGGGGGAGAGAAAGAATTAACTAGCTATGCTTCACAGTCATTAACCATTAGTTTTCTTCCATGTAGCAACTCTAGAAGGCAAGAGGTAAAGTCTTCCTTCACACTGATGGCCTCTTAATTCACTGAAAAAATACTGGGGGGCAGGGTGTTCAGATGTATTACTTGTATAGTATGATGTTATTTTGTATGAGAAAGGAAGGTAAATTCTGCATCTAATATATCCCGATTACATTCGGCTACAGTTATATACACTAAATAATTCTATAGACAGAGATATTATTCAGTCAGAATATGAGTCTAACCCCTAAAATATGTTCTTCTTAAGATATTCAAGACTTATAAGGTAATCTAACATTACCCAATGGCTTGTAGATAAACCTTTGAACAACTTAAGGAATCCAATTTCCTTCTTGCTTCACGTGTTTACATTTAAAGTTTCATTCAAAAAGTACCTTAGCTTTCATTATCTCCTTCTCTCATTATACAATATTGGAAAGTCTTGATGCTTTTCTGAATGCTGTGGGAATTCCCAGTCAAAATAATACGATAATGAAGAAAAATCTGAAGAAGATAGAAAACTTTTGTTTCAGACACTGTCAAAATTTATGTCACAGTGAGGCAAAGGGTTATGGATCAGGTCTAATGCATTAGATGGGAGATTGATTTACACCATCCATGTAAATGGATACAAATTTTACCACACTGGCTTTGTTTACACAATCTAGCCTTAATACAAGTAGATCCTGATCTACAAGTATCTGGATGTGTTCATATACTTGGATTATTATGTCTGGAACTCAAAACCACTTTACACTGTGATCCTTAGTTCAGGGACAATGTAGAAGCGTAGCCAAATCAATTCCTGCCTATGCACAATCTGGTTACTTAGCATTTGTTATTCAGCACATCCGACACATGGAGAACTGACATTTTATTAAGCATTTCTCTAAGCAGAGTGTAGCAACTACCTTGTCAAATTCCAATATCCAGCTAGTAAATTCATTAGAGATAAAGAAGGTGCAGCAGTTTGATTCAGTTCACTCCAACACAAGCCCCAAAGATCACCTCTAAGAACAAGCACTGTAGGTAATGGAAGGTATGTTGTCTGGAATAGTCTTACAGACTCATGAGAACCACTCTAAGAATATTTATTTTCATCTATTTAACACTATAATATTTTAGAATATTTATTTTAAGAATATTAGGATAGCCAGTGGGATTACAGAGTATTCTGATATAGCATCTGAGGAATATCTGTTTAGTTTTTCTTGTACTGTGTGGACCAATATTGATTTGATAATCAAAAATAAAATAGCATGAGAGCAAGCCTGGGAATGAACAACATTACATCAGAATAACTAAGAGTCAGTTATGAATTTCAATGCTTCAGGGGTTAAATACTCAAGGGTTTGTGATGCCCTTAAATAATTCAGTCTATGTCCTTTCAGTAGATGTCTGATCCATCACTAGTTATTCACTAACACTTTGAAGACTGGAATAGTGTCAGATCTCAAATTAGAAAATTTCCTTTTAATGTCACTCGCGTTAATTTCTGTCATATTATTTCAGGTTATTTGTCACATCTCAAACTAGGTAATATTAAAAGCACAAAAAAGAATCTTCTCTTTCTTGATAACTCAGTATGCCATATGAAAGAAACAAGCAATTCTGCTTTTGACATACACAGCCCCATTGACTTCAAAATGGGAAAAGTGATGTGCCCAAGGATATAGCAATCGATAAGGGAGACTTCAGGACCTCCTGACTTCTCACTCTAGCAAAGCTACATAAAAATACAGTTCGAAGCATTATACAATTGGTAATATTACTATACTACACCAGTTTATTAAAAATGTATCCTTGTACTTGATCTGAAAACAAAATAAAAGTTTATGGCCCATGACAAAAGGAAGAACAAGGGATAAGTGTCAAATTGTAACTCTACTACCAGATGAAAAGAATCTAATGTAGACCTGCCAGGTTTTGAAAATAGACAACTGAACTGGGAAATCCCTTCAGTCTTGTTATGGCATCACTACATAAATCCTTATGATGTTATATGGCTCCAAAAACATTATGCAAACAGCTGTGAAAAAAGCATTGAAACAAGATCTTTAACACATGAAACTGTGGCATAATCAGATTTTCTTGCTTGATATATGTCACATTCTCCTGGTGAAGATCTCTGTGCTAGGCAAAGGATTTCCTGCTTACCTGAGCTGATTCTTAATGAGAATGAGTTTCTTAATGAGTTCTTTCAATTTGTGAATTATTTCCAAGTAGATGTTGATAACTGTTTTGTTTGCAATGGATAATGCAACACAACAACACCAAAAGCAAAATGCCTTAGCCACATTTCTTCCTCTTATCAGTGAGGGGACACAGTAAGAGACCTGTTTTCCCAATACATTCCAACTATTGTGTGAATAATGACATGGCGATAAATATTGCTAGTCTGTTTGTGACTAGGACTTATTACTGTGAACCTGGACATGCTGTAGAACATTGACAATTTATGTCAGTAAAAACAAAGAAACTAAAAGCACTGGAGATCTCACAGTTAAAACACATTGAGTAGTACCACTGTGGCACAAAACCAAAGGTCCTCAACCATTGCAAAATAATGTAGCAAGAAATCAATCACAGAATCAAAATGTTACTAGCAGGAATTAGCTGTATAATACTCTCTAGTCAAGTGTTCCCTCCTTTGCAACCTGGCTTGCCATGTTTCCTTCTACAGTGAAAGCCTAAGATGTCTGAAAGAGGGCTATTCAAGTGACAGATATTTGAAACTCATCTTAAATTTCACATCAGTAGAGTTATACAGATGGAGAGCAATGTACAGCACAAGCTTCTTCCCAAAAGAAAACAAGAAATAAAGAAATATAAACTCGCTGAATTAAGCAGAAATGGACTGTGTCCTCACAATGAAACTTTTCATTATTTATCAACTGTTATCCAGTTTAATGACTGGTTCTGATTACAGTTACTGCATCTCTGTCTCAACAGGTATGGACATTGTTAACAGAAAGATATATCATGCTGGATCCAGCAGCCCAAGAGAGATGAGGCTTCTGCAGCTCCACACCCCCAGGTCCAACCAGCAGCAAGGCTGAAGACATATGCACAGTAGGCATATGCACACAGAGCACATATATACACTACATATATACATGGCTGGCCACACAGATCAGCCACCACAGTAGCTGGCACTTGATTGATTCACTCCAGGTTCTCCAGTCGCTGGCACCCAGGCATGTGGGCCCTCTGGAAGATAGGAGAGACTGTGCTGATCACACAGTGTCACATATCCCTAGGGAGTGACCTCTCACAGTCCAAAAGGTGCTCCACTGTTGACTCATCTTGATGGGGTTTCACACCTGGAAACTGGGGCTGAGGGGGACAGTCCTGGGGAGGGCCAAGACAGGGGGGTGCAGACAGGCTTTTCTCCTAACAGACATGAGCCAATAATATAGCTGAATATTTATGAAGCATCAGTTTCTGCTGTTCACACTTACTCAGAAAAATTAAAAATGCCAGACATCATCTGTGTGTTAAACACAGGGATGTGTACAGGCTCTCTCATAAAGTCAACTGTCAATCCCATCTAGGTCTCATCAGGCTTGAACCCCACAACGCTTTATAAATTTTACCTACTCTTTAGCAAAACTCCAAGAGAAGAATAGTCTTTCTTTAGCACCCATTTAATGCATCAAGGATTGCCAGGCTGACAAATCTTACTGCCCTTTCACTCTCTTAATTGATGCTCAGGATTTTAGGTTGTGTAACTCTTTTTAAGACTTTCAGGTAAAAAACAAAAACAAAACCAAAACAAAATAAAACAAAAAAAACCCAACCAAAACAAACAAACAAACAAAACCTAGTTATTTGGGTATTTTACATTTGTATTTAGAAGTTTTATAAACTAGCTTTCTTCCTCCTTTCCTTACCACATTTTCTGGCTACTGACAGTAGCAGGAAGAGAGGCATTCTTGCATATTTTTGATGATGATATTGCTAGCAATTCACATCTACTACACAGAAAGTCTTTTGAAGAACAATTGTACTCACTTTTTCATGTCAGTGACTCTGTTCTCATTCTTTTCACACAATAGCACCTAAAATCATGACTACTTTTCCAAATTGTGTGCATAGCATTATGCCCACCTTATTCAAGTTTGCAGATTAAAAATTTCAGTATGCATACATCCAGTTATTCAGTAGTTTTGCTCTAATGCTAACTGGACACATTCTCACTTTTGGACACACATAATGCCACACACAAGTTTGAAAGTCATTATCAATAATTGATAAATGCTAGTGACATTAGGTACTGAGAACCATCATCAGTCATCTTCTACTTAAGACGCTAAGTGGATGTTTTCGATACTGCCTTTGACTTAAATGCACAACCGCATGAACCTTTTTAAAAAGTCCTCAGCTGAAGGACATATGGCAAAAGCTAGTTAGTGCACTGCATAACTAAGAAATGCTCACATTCTGCAGTGAAGAAGATAACATAAATATCTTCTGAAGGACAACTGTCTCTCTTTGGAAAAAACTATGCTACATGAGTAAGTCCCTCCAGATCAGAAAAAGGTACGATAAAGTCTATAAATAAGCTATCACTGGTATTTTTAAATGTTTCTTTAGCTGGCTTTCCACCTTTGCTGAGCACAACACTGAGTCTATTTTACTGCTGTTTGAGCAAGAATCACAAAAACCCAAGAGAATGAAATTGATATTGTGACAAGAAATGCACATATGAGTAATGAAACTCACAAAGTCTGCTTTCAATGTAGAACAAAAGATAATTTCCCCTTTCACCTCTTCAGCTCAGACAGCCTTTGGCATTTATTGAGCTCAATGTTTTGATTTCAAGTAATGTTTTTCTTTGGCTGGATGAGAATGACCTTTATGTGGCACCTGCACTAAAGTAAAATTCATTGAGAAACCAAGGCCAGACAGATTTTCCTGGTGAACACTTGAGTTTCCAAAACAAATCACGATGTAATTCATTGCAAGCAATACTTTCAGGAACCCAGCTTTAGTTATCTAAATTAAAATCTCCACAAGTTAGGTTTCCTAAATCTAATTTACTCTTTAGTACACTAATGTGTTCTCAGGTAGCTCACCAGAATAAGCTACAAGTCTGTGTAACAGTTGCCTAAGTTGCATCTTAGGCTCTGAAATTCCACCTAACTTGAAAAACTTCCTGCATTTGAACAGTCCTTCCTAAATGCATAACTCTTTCATGAAAGAGACAAAGTCTAAATCACAAATGGGCTTTTCAAC